>NC_092637.1:3506537-3871537 GCF_039555335.1 Amphiura filiformis
CTTTCAAATGAGCAGATCGTCGTCTATTTCAGTACATATTTTTCACCAATTAAGCCGTATTCAGTTTTGCATGGTGGGCATGTATGTGAATTCGCAACTTTCATTGACATATGATTTGATAGCAAACATACAGGCCTTCGTTATGTACCAATATGGGCATTGGCATGAATGGCGGTGTTTCACAATACTGTCATGATGTAAAAGTGTATTCGTAGGTAACATTCGGTTACCGAAATTTACCTACGAATACTTGCTTTTATTGTTGACATCTCAGAAATATTTAAACGCAGGTTATTGAAACTTGGTAGAAATAAAGAGTGTATTACCCTGCACCTATTGCTTAACTATTGTTTACTATTCTCTCACTTTGTGGAAATGACACAGCTTTTAATATGTATTCGGAGGTAATGCATATTTTTACCAAACCTACCTTTGTGCCATTTAGAATTTCTGGCAGCTAAACACAATAATAAAGATGTCCGAATGCAATGCATTTCAGTATTGGACATATCAAAGCTTGTATCAATTGCGCATTTATTAGTGATTTCCATTTTTTAAAGATATATCTAGTGCTGTGAAAAATTGTATTCGTAGGTAATGTAAAAAAATACCACTCAAAAAATTATCACAAAAAATTCATAATTATGTACAAATATGTGAAAAATTGAACAGGCAATCTTTGAATACACACCTTTCAGGAAATCAATTTAGATTCAATCAAATGACTTCTTTTCATAACTGATTTAGATGTTTTTAAAAATACTTTAAGAAATATTTTGAAAAAATGGGTAAAAATAGCATGTTTTGGGGTCTCTGTGTCTAAGTTTTTCACAGAAGGGGGTCTTATTATATATTGCGCGAAGCGTATGATCAAGGCGAATAAACACAATAGAAAAACGAATGCCAATTGATTAATACTTTTAAGTTATGGCCCTGAACATGCCGTGTACACTTTTCGTTGGATTCGACCATATACGTATTTATTAGTAATAGACAAGTAATATATATATATCGTGTGTTTGCGATTTATTCCTTTTGTTAAGGGCTGGGGTATGAACGTTTGGACAATATTTATTTTGGGACATTAGAGCACATCAGACATATCGAATTGCATTCTGAATATGAAGAATGTCATTCTGATATCAAGTAATTTTGCTTTTTTGAAATTTGCAATTTAATACACATTTTATGGCAAATCATTAAAAATTGATATTTTTGATATTTAACAGTACTTGAAGTAAACTTTATAAAGCTGATGATTTATACTTAAAGTGTATGTAGGTGGGATGAAAAGCCGACGATCAATTGAAAATTTGGACCTTTCGTATTGAAGATATGGATTTTTTTCCCAAAACACCAAAAAAAAATAGGTCTTTTTGGGAAAAAATCCATATCTTCAATATGAAAGGTCAACATTTTCAATTGACCGTCGACTTTTCCTCCCTGCTACATACACTTTAAGAATATATCATTAGATTTATATAATTTACTTCGAGGACTGTTATATATAAAAAATTTGAAAAATATCAAATTTTTATAATTTGTCATAAAATTTGTATTATATTGTGATTTTTAAAAGATGAAAATTATTTGATATCAGAAAGACATGCTTCGTGTTCAGAATGCAATTCGATAGGTCTGAGGTGCTCTCATGCCCCACAAAAAATACTGTCGAAACGCAATAAACGCTCATTTTGGATCCCTTAAGTAAGAGGTAATAATTATGGCAATAAATCCGCCGTATAAAACTGAACACAGCTCAATCCAGCCTCATAGGCATGTAAATGTATTATGTGATGCAAATGTTGACTAGGAAAAAAAATATCGCACGCCGGCAACTAGACTACTATACAAAAAAATAGTATCACATCTTTCCTGCTCAATCAATATATTATAATACTTGCAAATAGATCATAGTTTACTAATCTAATCCTGTAATATAGACCTGTTATATCACCTTTACATGGTTTGTTATGGTAGGGATTAGTGTCCGATCTCTGTAATGTAATGTAAATGAAGCATATTGATATGCAGGAAGAATCGATCAGGGTGATATCTATTAGGGAAAGATAAACACTATTCAAAATATCAATAGACAAGAAGAAAGGGATGTAATTGATTTGTAATTGAGTCATGCATAATTTAACAGAAGGTTCTTTCCCAAACCCAAACGTAATGCCACGGAATAGGCCTGGAAGCGGCGCTAGAAATTAGCATGAAGCCGCATTCATATGTAAATAGCGTATTGTTATTTAAATTTGCGCCCAGGCGTATTGAGGGCGACAGTCATGTTATCCAGACAGAGAATGTCTTGATGCGCCAGGCATGTCAAATTGCTGAGTGAATGTGTATAAATCCCCTTTCCGTATAGGTAAAAAGCTAGTATATTTCGTGTTCCAGTTTGTTATAACAAAAAAATAAGTATTATATTAAATATATTAAGTGTATAAACTTTGAAATTGACGTGAATTTTAAATGCAGAGCTCCAAATCTAGCTAAATCGTGTAGTGTGAAATTATGCTGTGTGACCCCCCCTCTGCGTGGTAGAATTATATTCATAAAACATTGAATTTAACATATAATATGGGCAGCCAACCACGATTTATCAGCATTTAAAAGATATATTAATCAACAAAGATAAATAATCAATAGTACAAATGACAATTTAACTAGTAAACAAGTCTGAAATCTTAAAATGTTGCCACGTAATTTCCCGAACATTCTGTCTGCTTAGTGCAGTTTGGTATTTTATTTTACTTGAGAGCATATAGAAATACATAAGACGCCATGATGGAAAGCTATGGAAGGTCAGGTCGGGTATCAAAGGTTATTTTAACTTCAAATACTACTTGTGTTTCACACCTTGCCTCTGTCACGTATTTCCTTCATATTATTGACCTCAAGTCCTAATTTTGACTTTGCTATTGCAAAATGTCATTTCATATCAAATTAGTAGACTTTCTTTGAAAAAAACATATCACTGGTGCCTGATGGGAATATCCGTCCGCCATTTCATTAAACTGGATCGTTTTCGCCTGGTTTGTGCCCAGATGTATTGGGGCGCGCTATACTCTCATTGAACAGGCAAAGTTCGCAAAACTAACAACGTTGTTATTTGCCAATATCAATTAACATGATCCAAGGGGTCGAACATGAATTATTCATAACGGATCGATAACTGGCCTCACTTTCTAGCTAATTAACCAGCGGAATTTTTCATAGGTTTTGCGTTGCTAATAGAACAACCGTGAATTTAGTGTCACCCCCTTGGTAATGCTGAGTTCACATAGAAGTATACGGTATACGGTATTCGCTGTACGAAATACGCTCATTTGATCAGGCTGAGTTCATATAGGAGTATACTATGTGAACTCAGCCTGATCGAATGAGCGTATTTCTATATAGCGAACAGCGAGTATGTCAGTTTACCCATTTTCTTCGTCTTGTCAAATGCTTGTAACTTTACTTCTTGAGGTCACATTGCATTCAATGAGGTGTCATAATATGCATAATTAGACAGTGCATCTATTAAAAAAATGAATTTACCCACATATGGTTTAGGTTTTTAAAATTTGGACGGTATACGCTGCACTAAAATCGAACACGCGCGCTTCCCACTATACTATACTAAACGCAGGTATACGGCCTTTTCGAATAGCTCTTATGTGACCCGGTACTATGAAATTACCTTGCTCGCTTTAAGCTATACGCGTCCACCTGCAAAACGTGCATCGTATACCCGAATAGTATACTTCTATGCGATCGTAGCCTTATGTGACCCGGTACTATGAAATTGCCTTGCTCGATTTAAGTTATACGCGTGAACCTGCAAAACGTGCACCGCATACCCGAATAGTATACTTCTATGTGGTAGATTGCGAAAATCATTTATTGAATGTATTTGAGAAGTCCGCCATATTTACGGTATGATACGTCATATGCACAACCTCTATTTTAGTAACCTTGATTTTATGCTATTTTAGACTGTGTACGAATCTCTAATGAACATTAATAAATAATAATAAATAAATTTCGGATTCTATGCAGTTTCAAAAATACTTTGATGGGGATGGTCAAAACATTTTTTTGGTTATTAAGAAGGAGGGGGGGGGTCAACACAGTTTGGCCAAATTAATACACAGTATAACGAAAGTTAAAATCGTGTTTTTTTAGGCTTATGTAGGTGGACGTGAAGAACTGCATACAACATAATATAATAGGCCTATGACACAACAAAGTTAAATTCCATGATAGATCTTTTTATTACATGTAAATGACTGGTGATGGTCACTTTACCTTCAACGGCATTAACAAAATTAAAATGTCATGCAAAAGATTTGCCGGTATATATAGGCCTATGTATGGCTTTAAAGATACTGTATAATAGGCAAAAATACTTTAAAAAAATGTACGTTCGGCACGTGGCCTACCCTATCTGGTATAGCTGCTGGTCAACATTATGTCCGTGACATGGAATGTGCATAATAACTGGGGCCTATGTATAGTAGCCGATACAAATAGAAAGTACTGTGTCCCTTAATCAAACTTCAATTATCAACACGTGTTCGTGAAATTGCGTGAAATTACGTTTTTCAACATTATAACATTCACGGCTCGTTTGACAGAGTTGAATGTAATCATGGGCGTTGGGTATACTCGATTATTAAATTGTTTTCATTCAAATATGTTTTCAATGAAGATAAACCGTGTTTGCAACCACCCTATTTGTAGTAATTCAATAATATTTGACTAGAATTCTCTCACGCAGTCAGGGTGTTCCGCAGTTTAGCTTGCACTTCAGTTTTGCACAATCTAGATGGTATAAAGTCACGTAAACTTCCTTTTTTTGAGGAGTTTATATACTTTAAAAAACAATAATCATGCTGGCAGGCTATCGCCAATAAGTCTGGATTTGTGTAGATTGATAATCATTTACACTCGAGAACACAAGTACGAACAACCACACAAAATGGCGCAACGATACAACGTCAGGTCAGGTGTCAAGGTTTGTATTCCCAAATACAGCTTGTATTTGTCATACCTGTCACTTATTTTCTTCGTATTATTGATATGAAATCATAATTTCGGCATTATTATAGGAAAAAAGTCACTCTCTTATCAAATTAAAAGACTTTCTTGGAAAAACAATTCACTGGTGCATGATGGGATCATAGTAGTTGACCCCATTTCTTTTCATCGTGTTTTTACTCTCTTCAACAGGTACGATTCGCTAAACTTACGACACCTTTATGTGGTGACCTCAATCACATGGGCCGATTAAGAGTTGGTGTGAATTATTCATAACCGATCGATAACTTGCCTCAATTTGTTGTCAGGAAGCCAACCAAATTTGCCATAGGTTTGCGTGGCTAAAACAAAAACCGTGAATTTAGTGCCACCCCCTGACATTAGGCC
The DNA here is from genome assembly GCF_039555335.1 of Amphiura filiformis. NCBI lineage: Eukaryota > Metazoa > Echinodermata > Ophiuroidea > Amphilepidida > Amphiuridae > Amphiura > Amphiura filiformis. Next base: position 3,511,953 of record NC_092637.1, read on the forward strand.
TGACGATGCGTCTCGGATGAGACGTGATACTGTAGCCAACTCAAAACAGTAAGTCCAGATGATCAGTTTGATATTTAATCTTTAATTTATGTATCTACATGGATGATTCAGAATATTCACAAATATATGCTACCCTATATAGTAAATTTATGTATATAATGGGACTTACGTTATCCGTTCCCTCTAAATCAGGCATGCAGCAAAATAGTTTTGAGATATTGATTAGTGGGGATTATGGACTTTCAGTTTCCTACGCGTTTGAACGGGAATTGGATTGCGTACTTTTTCGATGTCTAGTGAGCAAATTTCTTCAATATTTTGAGAAAATGATGTCAAATTTTCTATTCTATATTGTTTGGTAATAATGTCTTTTGCCAATAGTATGTTTAAAGTTGTAATTTTGTATTTTTGATCGCAAAGATCGGATATTTTCGTTCCCGATTCGAATTCTGAACCCTTCGCAAGGGTGCCGATTTCGGCAGAACTTTGACGATAATTTTGCCTTTTTGAAATGCATTCGATCCTTAATTTTGTTTCAACCGAGTCTTAAATTAGCAAGCACAATAAGGTTGGTACCACTTTTATATACATTGATGAAATTGTAAAGATTTTTTTTTCAAGTTTCTAACCGGCGTAAATCGTTAAGTGTGTATTTCCCATTGACATCCAAAATGGCGTAAGCCAGGCCTTAATATACATAGGTACGGCGTATATAAACACCTCAAAAGAAATAAGTCCCCCTCTGAACATGTCGTCATAACATCGTAAGGTATCATTTTGTACCAACAAAACTAACTTTGAAATAATTATATGACTGTTTACTAAGTGCTGTGTGCAAATGAGAGATTTCCATGACTTCAGGGCTGAATGAGCCTAAATTGAAGACAAAAAGTGCCCTTTCCAAAAGTCACAAAGTAGGCCTAAAGTAAAAAAAAGTAAAGGAGTCGATCCTGTATAAACAGTGATCGGAGTGCCCATCTCTCTTTCATTGGCGATTGGGCCAGACTCATCCATGTAATGTTGCTATAGGGGGATCGCTACACCTCCTCTACAGCGAGAATGTTACCTTCCCAGCATTTACGAATGCCGGTACCCATTTAAACACCTGGGTGGAGAGGAGTAATCGAGATAAAGTGCCTTACTCAAGGGCACAACACGATGGCGTCGCCGAGGCTCGAACCCGCAACCTTTCGATTATGAGTCAGTGCCCGTTCCGCTAGGCCACCGTGCTCCCCGAGTGCTGAGAGCTGAGAGCACATCAATCAGACATACCAAATTGCATTCTGAATACGAGGAATAGCCTTAACTGATATCAAATAATTTTGATCTTGTGAAATTTGCGATATAATACAAATTTTTAACATTTAACAGTCCTCGAAGTAAAGTTTATCAATCTAATGATATGCACTTAAAGTTCACTAATGTAATTGACTAATTCATTTAATTGACTTGTCATTATTTTTGATTACCCGCAGCTCCATGAAAGTACACACTAGGATCATTAACGTCATTAAGTTTATGGTATTGATGGTATTGATATGCAAATATGAATACAAGCTCTGCAAAAATGCATAAAATGGACACAGGTGCTTACAATTGCACGAAATTAATATCTGTAAAATGTCATAATAATAAAAAAAAATCCTTTTGATTTACTGAGAAGGGTAGGTTTCATTTAAAATGACATTCCATTTAATTAAATTATCATTTTTGATAACTCCATAAAAGTACACCGAACCTCTTTATTAAATGTTGAATGAAATTACACACGTGCCCCTACCATCTTTAACCTGTCGCATGAACTAAATGTCTATAGTGCTCAACTTAAAACACCTAAAGATGTTCAGTCCATAAACAGGGTGTTTATTTTCTACAAGCAATATACAGGGTGAGTAAAAAAAGGTATAACCATTTTCTTAACCTCATTGGCACTGAAGTAGAATGGAGCACCCAAAGTTTTATTGTCCCTGGTCTTGTATAAGTAGCCCTTACATCCACTTTTTGACTTTTTGAGAAAAAAACTTGTTTTGTTCGATTTGATTCAATTTGGGTTCGGATAAAGTGTTGATGAATAGAAACTAAAAGAATAGGTTTGGTACATATTTGTTTTATTATTTCTTTTATATAGCGCCTTTTGTTGATGTAAGGGCTTTTGCAACAAAATAAATCTACCCTTTTCTAGAAACCACCTTTGCAATCAAATTTGAGCCCATTTGTTTGCACTACTTTATGTAACTTGACTTATGCTCTCAAAATCAAAAAGAAAAAATTGAAATATTTCATTAACTTTTTTTAATTATGAATTTTTAATTAAATCCGGCAAAACGACATTGTTGATCATTTCCGAAGCTATAGCTTTCGTTAATTATAATGATTTTTTTGTTCAAACATAGTGACCCCAAGACAGTTCGTTTTGGTTTTAATAATTAAAGAACATTCTAGGCTACTATTATACATGCATGCCATACAGACTGCGCACTTGCTTTTTTATTGGTGTCCCCGGTGGCATATCAGCGGTGAGCGGCGATGAAAATGTTCCCGATGGTCATTATTTTTGGCCTTTTTTTCTGGGACAATTGTGCACGAAGCACGCAAAACCTTTCCATTTTACACTATTCTAGCACAATCAAAGGTGATATGTTGTGGTAATTACACTATTTATTTTTGCCCCCAAATTAACTATGTTTAACGGTCTAAACAAGAAGATGCACAGGGCAATTCTGGACAATTTCTGTCCGACGGAGCTGCCCCACGCCTGTTGCGGAATTTCTCGTCCAGAGGCTTTCCCCCACGAGTGACCAAAAAATTGGGAGGAAAGGGCGTTACCAGAGGCGTTGTGAGGCAATATTTGCTTGACGTCCCCTGCCAATTGAATGTTTGACTGATCACCACAAACAATACAGGACATAGGATTTCCCGACTACATCAGTCTTACTTTGTGGGGGAACTTTTTTAATTTCTTAGTCATATTTCGGGCTGAAACTAGTATAGAAATATTTTAGGCACGGATTTTTAATTCTCACTGCACGGATGTCTATTCTCATTGCACGAACCTGCCATGAGGCACGTTAAAATAGCCCCTGCCTGGGGTACAGTACGCAAAATAATTAAGGTACCAGTTGTGTTTACCCATGTATATACATAAAGACATAAAGACACACCGACATCGCCCGGTTAATAATTACATTATACAGCCAGATACACTGAAATGAATACCAGGGATCGATACACGTGAATGTGCTATGCACGATTGATATTCAGACGATAAATCTTTGGATACCGGGATAGAAAATGATGAATATCTCCCGTAAACGATTTCGTATAAAGAAACCAGATTTGGTTCCTTGCACTTGAATACAATATATGTTCAACGAATATTATCGTCATTAGCTAGCGTCTTGAGAAAGAAGCGAGGGTCTTGCACTCAAAAAATGGCAGAAATATTCTGATTTTCTGTTGTGAGCGCTCACTCACATGGCGTATACATGCTCACACCCACACAGAGGTCACACACAGCGTGAGTGTGAGCACTCACTCACATGGCGTATACAAGCTCGTCCACACACAGAGAAGTCAATTACCGAGCTATTGTCAGTAGCTTTAGTCGGGATGTCCCTCGGCAAATTATGCGTCTCAAAGGTCAGAACAAAATGGCCATGCGTGGCTGTGGATTCAACCTACCATGGCGATTTCTGCCATGAAGATATCGGGGCGATGACACTGTGAGCCGATGCCTGTACTCTTCAGCTCTGATTTATTTGTTGAAATCGATTTTGTGTTCAATCAATGAAAGCATGACGCTAGTTTTCCGTGCTAATCAATGAAAGCACGGCTCTAGTTCTCTTGTTCGCAAAAGCGTTGTGTACACATTAATCATGTCAATTCGGGCATGCAATGTGGCAAACTGCAACATTTGAATTGGCATCTTCGTTTTTGGATCGTCGTGTCTTAATTTCTTGAACAATTTCAACAAATAACAAATGATGTCTTAAATTCGAGCTAAAAGATGCAGCTATTGGCTGCTGGTTCCAATTATGACATATCTGTCTTGGTTTAGGATATACAGGGGGTAAATATAACTGGTACCTTAATTTGTTGGCTTATTGTATATAGTGAACATCTCAGGTTCTACTGGGGATCGTCAAAAAGGAGAATTAGACTCTCAACAGAAAGAAGAACAGGTCATTTACAGGCAACTTCTCGATATTAATCCTATTGTTTTGTGTATAAATGTCCGCTGTCACGGAACGAAATTGCTAAAAAATTATTCAAAGGGTCACTCATTGGCCAAAATGCAGCACAGAATCACGTGCGTTTCATGCCCATTCATGAATTTGAAGAGGTCATCGGTCAAAAACAATAGGTCACTTGAAAATGTTTTGACTTTTGTAAGCTTAAAATCCGCGGCAATAAATTGATGGTAATACTTTTTATGACGCATGAAAATGCATGTAAAGCTTACTTTTTTATTCAAAATTGGACAAAAATCATTAGAAATTAAAATCGTGGAAGTTACACATTTGATGACAAAGCCAGAAAAGATTCTCCAAATACTTTTTAACATTTTGATAAAATTATGATTTGTCTATTTGAAACATTTGCTCAACGACACGAACATGTGGCTGGTCATTTCACTAAAAAGAAGCAGGGTCTAATTCCTAAAACCAGTTCCTAGTTCCCCAAAAGCTGTGTACACACTTGGACGTCGAAGTTGTGGGCAAATTTGATCTTAATTTCCAGGTGATAAAATACTATCAAGTGTTGACATCATACGGGGCACAATGCAAAGCCCTTGTCCTATAACATGCAATGGTCAATAACCCCTAAAAAGAATTCCTTCGCATAACTTGACATACATTTTGTTTTCTTTAATTTTATGTGTCGGATAACTTGGTCACCCACGCAAGCATCCCTCAGTATAAACAATGATTGATTAACATACATTTGGACATGAATAAGGTTTTCTTTGAAGTTTTTATTCAGCAGGTGTTTCAAAAATGGTAAAATTACTATAGGATAAGAAATAAGGTTTGTAGTGTGGTGCTCAGTTAACATCTTTCAGTATAAAACAATGATTGATTAACATGAATTTGGACATGAATAGGGGTTTCTTTAAAGTTTTTATTCAGCAGGTGTTTCAAAATGGTAAAATTACTATAGGATAAGAAATAAGGTTTGTAGTGTGGTGCTTAGTTAACATCTTTCAGTATAAAACAATGATTGATTAACATGAATTTGGACATGAATAGGGGTTTCTTTGAAGTTTTTATTCAGCAGGTGTTTCAAAAATGGTAAAATTACTATAGGAGAAATAAGGTTTGTAGTGTGGTGCTTAGTTAACATCTATCAGTATAAAACAATGATTGATTAACATGAATTTGGACATGAATAGGGGTTTCTTTAAAGTTTTTATTCAGCAGGTGTTTCAAAAATGGTAAAATTACTATAGGATAAGAAATAAGGTTTGTAGTGTGGTGCTTAGTTAACATCTATCAGTATAAAACAATGATTGATTAGCATGAATTTGGACATGAATAGGGTTTCTTTAAAGTTTTTATTCAGCAGGTGTTTCAAAAATGGTAAAATTACTATAGGGGAAGAAATAAGGTTTGTAGTGTGGTGCTTAGTTAACATCTATCAGTATAAAACAATGATTGATTAACATGAATTTGGACATGAATAGGATTTTCTTTGAACTTTTTTATTCAGCAGGTGTTTCAAAAATGGTAAAATCACTATAGTAAGGTTTGTAGTGCGGTGCCTAGTTCTTTCGTTGGCAAGAAGAGATAGAACTTACGTTTAAATGTAGACTGAAACAGTTGCAACGATCTAGAGCGACGGCTATCTTGAATAAAGGCGCAAGTGAAAGACTAAATGGTCATCAGATATCGCTTGAATAAAAATATTGGATGTAGGCATCCCAACCTTTTAACTCTTAATTCTATTGGTAACATTAAGATTGTTACGCCTTATCCAGGAAATCCATCACTTTAGGACAAGATGCAGAATGTTTCAGCCTACCCATTTACAGGTAAATTTTCACCCTTTTGGTCAAATGTATGCATGGAGACCGGATTTTCCCTCCTGAGTGATGTTATCATTTTGAAACAACTGCTGATTTAAAAATTCAAAGAAATTCTCATTCGTGTGAAAATTAATGTCAACGAATCATTGTTTCGTACTGAATGATGGTTACATGGGTGACTAATAAACTGATGAAGGAAAAGAAACCAATTAAATCATTCATAAAATTGATATCGAGAAAGTCTTGTACAATAAATATATGGGATATTGAAAAGTGCAACTTTTTCTGAAAGCATCATGTTTGGAAAATTGGATTATTTTTGATTTGAATAATAGTGGGACAGCTTTGGGAGGGTAACAAAACGATTTTTCATTTCACAGCTTTTTGAGTTTTTCAAATCAACAAAATGTATATACGTCAAGTTATAGAAAGAAATGTTTTGTAATTATAAGGGGGGTATTTCTTTTGAACTCTATATAAAGCGAGTTGTGTTAGTCATCACGGTTTTGCACCTGCCCTGTGCTTTGCAAACATGTAATTATCGCGTTTCACAATACGATGCGCCTCCAGCGGTCGCTGGGTCGAGGCCAAAATATGCAGTTCATCATGGGAAAATGAGTCGACATCCAAATCCCGCGTAATACGAATACGAACACGCATCATTGCGAGTTTAAATGTTATTATAATGATGTTACATGCGGATGCACACTAAAACAACAATTTAAAACTATAGTAGATCCCTTTTCTATCTACTGATCACAGGGAATCCTTCGTGGAGCTATTTTCAACATATTTATTATCACACTCGCGTGAAAATTCAATAGCAGCTAGAACGGTGATGTCGACTATGGAGTCGAAAATTTTACTGCCAAAAGCAACCGCTGGCGGCGCATCGTATTGTTAAGTTTCATTATTATTAAGTTTTCAGACATGCATATCGCTTCAACATTGTTATTTGAATCCTCATTTGTAAGACATACTTTATTTATAGGTTGATAAATGAGTATCACGTGTTACTGCTCTATATGAAACTGCCTTATCCAAATGAATAAAAAATACTAACCTTAATAACGTGTCAACAAGTTGTAACACTGTTATCGTGTTAAATGTTCTCCTTTAAACAAAGTGACAATTTCTCATTCATTTGGATGATAGAGTTTCATAAAAATGAGACTCATTCTCATAGTTTTGTCCAATTCTCATCGGTTTGAAAGAATTCTTATTTTAAATTTCTACTGGTGTACTTTAGACTCATCGACATTCTACGCAAGTACATCAATGTATCAAATTCAAAGTGATACGCATGTAATGTATTAACCCATTTCATAAACGATAGAGACCATCCTCCTTCAGCAAACCATCACCAATCCTGCAAGATGCAAACGCACTAGCCATAACTGTGCGACAGTGCAATGCACTCCGCCCATTTTTAACTGCTTTTCTGATTGGCTATGCTTTTCTAAGAGTGTATGTATGTTAATTAAGGAAGAAAGATCAATATATCGAGGGTTGAGAGCCAGAAAGCTTCAACTAACAATCACCTGCTCCCACAAAATGAGCATAAAGTCGCGCAGGGACAGAGAAAACAAAACACGTTATGCTCATTTTGTGAGAGCTGGTCATAGTGAGTTACGGTTTTCTGGTTCTAAACCCTCAATATACAGTAAGCCAAATTATTAAGGTAGCATTTATGTCCATCCATGTATGTTCTAAACAAAGATAAATATATCAAAATTAAGACCAGCAGCCAATACCTGTACCCAGGTGTTATGCGCCGTGCATTCTCTAAATTCAGTAAATTTCCATCGTCAACCGTGTAATTGAATGGGATTATTTTGAAATTTTAAAACGCTTGAAATATCACAAACAAATAGGCCTACCGTAAAACCTTGTCTACAAGCATATATATGCCTCTAAACGGTTTTTTTTAATGCAAGAGACGAGAGACAGAAACTCTCCAAAAAAAAACATTATTTGGAGTTTGAACAACTATATTACTGATATAGGCGACTGTACAAACACGTATTATTTTAAGACCAATTGTAATGTGTTTGTGGAGGGTATTTGCCTTTCGTCTCTTTCGTCCAAAAATACCTCGTTTAGAGGCATATATGCTTGTAGACGGAATTCTACGGTATGTTAATAAATAATATAAATACAAGCTAAAACCGTTGGGGATCGATAATGAACCCTCAAAACTAACCGAGTATATGGAAAATGCCATACGGCCGGGCGGTTTCATAAGTTGCTGGCTCGATCATGCCACTCGCCGCCTGACCTGTACCTTTAGCTCTGATTTAAAACCTCACTTATTGAAATTGGTTGAGAATTAAAGAAACGATGATCTAAAACCCAAGCAAGCAAAGGAAGTCAAAAGTTGCACCTTCATATTCTTATAAATGGAGCTAGTTTTATTGTGCTAATAAATGGAAGCACGACGCTAGCTTGTTCGAGAACGCTTTGTGTACAAATCTATAGGGCATGTAATGCAGCAAAACTGCAACTTTTTAATTTGCATCTTCCATAGGTTTTGGATTATTGTGGCTTTATTTCTTGACCGATTTAAACGGATGGGGTCTTAAATCCGAGCTGAAAGATTCAGTTATTTGCTTTTGGCTCTAATTATGACATATCTGCCTTTTATAGGATATATAAGGGTAACAATAAATGGTACCTTAATTGTCTTGCCGACTGTATATCATGAGCAGATAATACAGACTGAAATGTGCATTTTAGTTTTGAACAATTACAATAATGTCGACGATCGAATATACATCTAAAATGTTATCATCGCTGGTGTTGTGTTCAGCTTTTTATGAGAGATCAAATAACATTCGCGATAATTAATAAAATACTGTAGGGGCATGTAGCTGACAGTAATGTAGCAAAATAGTATTTGTTTGAATGTATGTTTCTATATAAGTCCTAAGTCCAGAGACCTCAGAGATTCCTGCTTTGTGGATACAACCTCTGAGGATGTCCTTTTGAGCTCGCTGTACTTGAGCTTGTGTGTACGCAGGTGCTCGGGATCATTTCGGCTGATGTAGTTCATGTCAGCACTGGATTATGCTCTGAGGGAAGCGGGCCGGTTGGGTACCCTTAAAACTGGTTTAACCCACCAGAGTCTGGTCCTAAGTCCAGAGACCTCAGAGAATTGATTGATGCCTACCCAAGACAAGGAGATATGCAGTTCAAGAAATACTTCTCAAAATACCTTCAAAGAGGCATTATAATGGAGTGCTCATCTGTATAAGGGTGTAATAAGGCTCCGAAGGTGACTGCGCTGGTGCTCTACCAATGAATTACTCATCAATGATGAGGGATACGTTATTCCATGCAAAATGCAGTTAGCAAATAAAGACTAGTATGCCACGAAATATCTTACATTTTGTGTCAATAACATTTACTGACTTAACATAGGTATGCTCTGACAGCCGGTGTCCTCCACCCCTTCCAGAACCATATGACCCACGTGCTTTACGAACTAATCTTGACTTCAATTTAGTTAGAGTTTTACGATGCACTGATGACATCACAAAAACTATCCATGGGTCCAGGCAAGAGTTGGCGAGTGCCATGTAGTAGTCAATGTACCGAAAGATCCTTACGAATGGTACATTTGCTTCAATATAGTGCCCATGTTTGGTGTAAAAGCTCCACATATAAAACACATAATGTGGCAACCAGAAGATTCCAAAGAAAAGGGTTATAACTAACACTACTTGTGCTAGTCTCCGTCGTCCTTTCATTTGTTCTGCGGAGCCACTCGAATGTTGTGCTAATGTTGTGACAGTACTATGACAAAGACTCCTGGCGATATGATAATAATGGACTGCGATGAAGACTAGTGGGATGAGATAGACGACTATGAATAGGAATATCATGTAGGCTTTCGAAGCTGTAGTCCGCAATGGCATATAGAGACAGTTTATGCCACCGAGTGTGGTTGATGTTAAGAACAGAACTGGTATCCCGATTCCTAAGCCGAAAATCCAGGCAAAACTAGCGGCCATAATAGTGCGTCGGACACTCCTAGAAATCCGCGATTCCAATCCTTTAACAATAGCAACATAGCGCTCTCTGCTGAGAGAGGTTAATGAGAATATGCAACCGCCCTGTGCCACCTGTGGAATGTAATGTCTAAGCTGGCATGCAACAAATCCGTAACCCCAACATGGTCGCCCGAGTTCATGTAACATGTAAAACGGTGCGTTACTGACGATGTACATGATATCAGCAACAGCGACGTTGATGATGAGTATATTTGGTGTGTTACGCAGACGTTGGTTGGAAAAGATGACCAGCAACAGACACATATTACCGATGATTCCAAAAAATGACAGTATGAATAGTACCACGACGACGATATTAATCTTAACTGGCATCCTACAGATAAGATCAAGAAATCCTCCAGGTATATTGTCAAACAGGAAAGTATCATTGAAATGCAATACGTCTGAACTGTTTGAATCCGACATTGTTATTTCTTTTGTCTGTTGTTTTAATGTAATAGAAGATACAATTTTTTGTTCTTTACCTTACGTACATACAACTCATGTCAGTGGCTACCCAGCAGTTGATACGAGGCAATTGTCAGAACTGGTTCTAAAAAGTGACGCAAATATAAATATAAAATACGCAAGGGTATTCCAGTTGCATTTAAGAACTAAAATTCGTACTGCGGTACAAACCACAAAAAAAGCAATTACTACAAAATTTCAATTTTTAAGGATAAAACTGTAGCATTAAACTTATCAATTTATTCCGATTATTCCGACAACCGGTACCCGGATGTTCATACACGACACGATTCGACCATAACGTGAAATTGATGCTCACACATAACAAGTCGGTTTATTACGTACAAGTCGATGTTTAAGTCATATAAGACTAAACGTCCAAGGCGTTCAGCTAACATTCACAAATGCGGCTCACCGAAACTGGTTTTAAAAGTCAAATCATTCCTTAGTGAATGAAAATAAGTCACTCAAGAAGCTTACGAAGGCTTGTGAATGCAATGGCACAAGCTACCGACAATTCTGCTTGCTCTTAAAGATGTTGTATTTGCACCTCCTTCATGCAAGTTCCGCACTTCACGAGGCTATTTAAGAGACACACTGCTCAACTCAAAAATCACATTAAGAGAGATATATAGAGACGATTCCACAAAATGTACACAGAAAATCTTTTTCCGACGTCAACTTTCTCCAACCTGAACATTGACTGATCGCATCATGACGAATTAGTGAATCAGGATAATAGTACTCAAATGAATTGGTACAATTATTCTCCAATCCGCCTGTGGAACATGAGTGCTTTAATAAAAATGACTTAAAATTCGCACCAAATAAGTTTTAACTGCTTAAGGTGTTTTGTTACACGTGTTGAGGGAGCGTAATACAGAGGAACTAGTCAAGTGAAATATCCCGCTGCAATTTGTCATGTCAGCATCTGCGAGCTAAGATATATACCCTTTCCACGTACGGTGGACAGCAGCATAAAATATACATGCGCACTGATGGATTTGTAATTTGAAATTTGCAGAAGTGAAGCGCCACCGACTATAAATTTCTTGTAATGCATATAATTTAACAATGGTTGAAGTAGCCTGTTGCATAGACGCTTTAACATTTGCTTTTTACTAATTATAGGTTAATAAACACTTACTAGAAGTGAAATTGTACAACATTTTTCCCGAGCAACAAGTTATACGCATGTTTTAATCGTTTTAGTGATGCGATCAATCAAAATGTGTCTGATGTCGATAGGAAACAAAATTCAGTTTTCAATCAGCAGAGAGAATAAATTAAATATCCTTCATGCATTTGTAATCGTTCATATATAATACAATAAAAGAGATCCAAGAGTATTATACCTTTGGGGTACACCACAATTTGTATTTTAAAATTTAAGCTTTAAAATGAACATACTTATTATCATTTACAATTTTAACAATAGTTCGCGTAATATCGTCGTAAGGACAACTTGTTGTTGTTTCTAAGAATATTTTCCACGATTGGGATTATTTCAAATGAATAGCATGTTTATACCAACTGTTCGTCGTTAGACCAACATTCTCACTATTTTGTGATGTGACTTTTTCTGCCACAAATAAATAGCTAATATAATCTTTAAAAGTGCATACTTCTGATCCGATTCTTGTTGATATTTAAAATTTACAGCTAGAACTCGATGAAAGTACACACCTGGTTCGCTAATGCGAAGTTAACGATTGAAAAATGTTAATCAGAATATAAAAGCAAAATGCACACAGGTGCCTACACTTATTTTATTAGCTACAGCTTCATGAAAGTGCACGCCTGGTTCACTAAGTTCTAAACTACCAGTCAGTGATCTCGGCGAAAATATAAACATGACGTATTTCTGAAATGAAAGAATTTGGCAAAAAAACAAAGGAGACAAATCCGTGAAAATCTGTGACTGCTTGATAAATCCGTGACAAAGTTGAAACCCCATTGAAATACATGTAGCTAATGTCTCTACTTAAGGGCTCGGATAGCGACGTTTCACGTATTTTTTATGGGACCTGAGAGCACATCAGACATATTGAATTGCATTTTGAATTCGAGGGATGTCCCTCTGATATCAAATAATTTTAGTTAATTTTAGTTTTAAAACATTTAAAGGAAGGTGACCTGATATATTTGGAAAAACTAATTCTTTAAAACTTATGTATAACATAAAATGTTGTTTCTTTCAAGTCATTAATCTTATTCACAACTCTCACGTCCAATTTGTTTGATTTCATCTGTATCACATTTCCTCTTTAATATTAAAAAACAAAATGCAATTTTAAGTATATTTCCCTGTAAAAATGGGAAATCCGACTAGAGAGTTACCGCTAGCGACCACTTACAAACAGCATAATCATGTGATATACAAATAGGCGGGTTTGCAATCAACCCATTTGGATTGTTTTACGTGCAGGCATTACAAAATAGTGTCAAGAGATTTTGAGAGTTTAAGTGTAAAAAAGGTAAAACTTTTAATTTAAAACTTGACGTTCTACAGTATTAATTTGATTTCTCATCATAAGAAATTTGTCAACTCCGATTCGTTCATATTAGTATGTTCTCTACATCACACAAAGGCTAATATTTATATATATATGATATATGTTAATGAACGTGTATTACTTGTTGGGATATGAACGCACCACGAAGGGGGAGTGCATTAGATGCACCAACATCAGCGCAAGTACATTATTTGTCGAACAACAAGTACTACGGGTTCATTTACCTATTTTATACACGAAAAGAAAGGCCTTTAAAGACCCATTCAGTGATCCCAGCGGAAGTGTAAAAAAATAAAATTGTTTATAAATTGCTTAACAGTGAAGGACAAGTCATTCAAATTGTCATTTGGTATTTTTGAAATGACAAATTTGACAAAAAACGAAGAAAACAGTGGTACTGACGAAGTTGAAGCTCCATTCAAATACATGTAGCTAATTTAGATAATGTATGTATCTAAATTACAGATTCATGTAAAATATCTTATTTTGTCTTAAATACACGGCTTTCGGCTGAACCACTCGCAGGTTATGTTAGCACATCTATGACAATGACAAAGGTACCAAAATCTGAATTTGGGTGATTTGTACCCTTAATTAACCTTTAAACTACCGTTTTCGTAAAGACATATTATAAATCCTCTTTGGGTATACATTACCTTATCCCCCGGAATATATGAGGGCCCTCTCTCCCCAGTAGAATACCACTCACATACGGTCGGGAATCTTACAATATTATGTTCAGTTACTTTGCAGAATATAATTGTAGAATTTCGTCTCACCCCATACACTGTTTAGAACGCGCAGATAGGTAGTGTCTGTATTCGTCTTTGTGTTCAAATGGAGGTCTATATTTACATAAATTTAATTTAGCCAAATAATATATCAATTTATTAAGCCAAATTATACCTTACCTTTCATTCTACAAACTTTTTTGAAAATGTCCAATTGCTAGTTGTTACTCTTTTTTCAGAGTGTTTTACTGCCACTATGCATGTACCAGCATTAACGGTGTCTACCCCTTGTAAAGATAAAAACAATATTTTAATAACTTGCGCAGTGAGTGTTCGCCTTTACTAATTAATTCGCTATAGTTTTGAATGTAAGCATGAGAGTACAAAGTCAAAAGAAATAGACTTCCTCTTTACATGTGCTTCATAGATTACAGTAAAGCTTTTGACTGTGTTAGCCACCCTCAGATGTGGGAAACTATGAAAAGATGTGTTTTCAAGTCATCTTGTGGATCTGATCAGCTGCTTATATGAAGACCAAGAATCGGCAGTCAGAACAAGTAGTGGAGACACAGATTGGTTCAAGATTGGAAGAGGCTTACGACAGGGTTGTGTGCTATCACCAAACCTATTTAACATCTACTCTGAAGACATAATGAGAACAGCTTTGGAGGGGTTTGAAGGTGGAGTGAAGTTTGGCGGTACAAGAATTACTAACCTGAGGTACGCCGATGATACCACTCTTATTTGTAGCAGCAGAGTAGAGCTGATTGATCTTTTGAAGCGCATCAAAGAGGCCAGTGAAGAAAAACACCTTCTCCTGAACACAAAGAAGACAAAAATAATGGTTGTAGACAGAGAGAGAAAAAGTGATGGGTTTGTGATAGATGGACAACAGATTGAGGAGGTGAAGCAATTTGAATATCTGGGTTCAATGATTAACAACAGTGGTGACAGCACAACTGAAATTAAGAGAAGACTGGCTATTGCAAGGACAACTGTGCAGGGCATGTCAAGCATATGGAAAAGCAGAGGCCTATCCATTGACCTCAAGGTACGCCTACTTCGTGCAACTGTGTTTTCCATTGCCACTTATGGATGCGAGTCTTGGGCTATGACCAAGAATGATAGGAAAAGAGTAGATGCTTTTGAGATGTGGTGTTACAGGAGGCTTCTACGAGTGACATGGAAAGACAGGAGAACAAATTCCTGGATCCTTGACAAGATTGGTACAAGTCTAACCATCAGAAGCGGCATAATGGAGAGAAAGCTGAAGTACTTTGGCCATATTGTCAGGAAACATGGAGGTGTAGAAAAACAGATTTTGCAAGGGGCCATGGAAGGCAAACGAGGAAGAGGACGTCCACCAACATCTTGGACTAATGACGTGAAGCTGGTTTCTAACCAGGGAATGCAAGGTGCAACACACTTGGCATCGGATCGAGTGAGATGGCGTACTCTTGTGAAGACCACAGCAGCGCTACACAGCGCCACCTGACACAGAGAGAGAGAGAGAGAGATAGTTTTGCATGCCATAAAAACAACCGTGCCGGAGTTCCATCTACATTCCATATAGCATAGCATGTGGAGCTCCTGTATGTCATAACAGCGAAAGATAGAACTTCTTCCATGTTGTTGGTTTAAATTGTTTGATTTTTTTGTTTCAAAAACATGCCTTTTATGCAGTATTTTGGACATTCTCAAATCTTTTCTTTTGTTGAAAAATTCCCGAAGTTTTGTTTGGGTTTTTGCTTGCAATTTCGGAATTTTGAATTTTATAATTTTGATATAAGTGCTATGTATGAATTTGAAAATGAATTTTCTTGTTATATAAATAATATGCTGTCTCAAATCTTTAAACTGTTTGATTATTTGTTTCAATTACATGCCTTTTATGCAGTATTTTGGAAATTCTGAAATCTTTTCTTTTGTTGAAAAATTCCCCAAGTTTTGTTTAGGTTTTTGCTTGCAATTTCTGAATTTTGAATTTTATAATTTTGATAAAAGTGCTTTGTATTTAAATTTGATGAGCTGTGTTGGTTATTTATTTTAAAATTGTAAATATGGGTTAGTTTGCCCATTTTAAGTTCATGATTGTGTATGCCTATATATATTTATGGATCCTATGTATTTAAATATTTTGTTAAATTATTTTTATGTATGTTGATGTATATTTTAATGTGTATTTTGATGTATATTTTAATGTGACCCCTGGGCCTCATGGAAGAACAGAGGATACCTTAAAACATCCACTGAATGAGTAACCCAGGCAAAAGATGAAATAAAACAAACAAACAAACAAAATGTGGATCTAGCAGGACTACAACCGTATTTAGTTCTGTCGAATCTTTTTTATGACGCCGTCTTACTTGGGGTTCAGTGAAGTGGTCCGTGTTTTGTCTATTCCGAGCAATACACATAGGACTATCTCTGCCATGACTTTGCGTTCAAAGTTTCTCCTTTGCTCGATGTGTAGAATTCTCGGACATCCGACATATCCACTCTTGTGTCGGCTTATTGGCACAGCTGACTGCTTCTTGATCCGGAATAGGATATGCGTCCACCCACTTAAAGAAGTAGTCTACGATAACAAGAATGTAAAGATTCGATGCTTGAGTTATAGGGAGGGGACCAAGGGTATCCATGTCTATCATTTGCCAAGAGGTCGAACGACTTGCTTGTTTGTTGGTTATGTGGCCCTTGCATAGTTCTTAATCATGCGCGTATTTTTTTTTGGTTGGGGGGGGGGGCTTTAGAGGCACGACCCCCGGAGTAAAATCAGGGGGCGGCAAAATGGAAGGGGCGGTAAGGAGAAGTATTAAAGAAAAAAGGGCGGGACAGAAAGAAGAATGAAAAAAGGGCGGAAAATGATTGAAAACTAATGTAAGTATACCTTTTTGATCGCCAACAGGGCCACAGATCGAGACGGTGGGGGTAATTGAGGTGCTTTTTAGATTCTCGAGGGCCATCCTCCCTGAAAAAAAATTCGGTCAACCTTTTCGGGCTGTTGCTGCAGGGTAGGTACGGCCACGATACGCCACTGTTAATCCACCATCTTGATACATTGTAAGATGTATCCATTCATGTTTGTATGTATTTTGTTTTGACGTTTTGTACATATATTTTTAAATATTGTAAAACGTCTTTTTAAATTAACTACTTTGAAGAAAGAAAGAAAGAAAGAAAGAAAGAAAGAAAGAAAGAAAGAAAGAAAAGAGAAGAAAAGGAAAGAAGGAAGCTTGTAGAAACAATCCATGTTAGGAAAGAAGGAAAAATAACACAATAATTATGAGCCGGGGGGGAATTTCCAAACGGCTCGACAAAAATTGCTTGTAGAAACAATCCATGTTAGGAAAGAAGGAAAAATAACACAATAATTATGAGCCGGGGGGAATTTCCAAACGGCTCGACAAAAATTGCTTGCCCCCCTCTCGGCTTGCCAAAATTGCTTCCCCCCCTTTCGGCTCGCCAAACATTTCTTGCCCCCCCCCCCCATTTTACCCTCCCCCAGGGCTCATAATTATTGCACAGTCCCTAATAAAGAAAGAAATTGAAGACCTGAGCGCAAGAAGACCGTAAGTCCACTTGGCCCCTCAACACGTATACTAAAGTTACGTATAGTTTCTTAGGGTTTTTACAATGTTTAATACATGTTCCAGGGTGAAAACATCATGAAAGGTTGTGAAAGATTTGTTTTGGCCCCTGAACATGTATAAAACGTTACCAAACTATACGAAACCATACGCAACTTGAGTGTATACATGTTGAGGGGCCAAGTGGACTTACGGTCTTCTTGCGCTCAGGTCTTCAATTATGAATGAATGTAATAACTTTGTTTCAATATTTCAACTATGGTCATTATTGAAAGCTATTTTACTTAGTTCTCGGGGTTGAACAAATTTTAATATTTCCCCAGAGCAGCCAGCGCACATAAACGTTTAAAAACAAAACAAAACAACAACAACAACAATAACAACAGCAACAACAACAACAACAATAACAACAACAACGACAACAATAACAACAACAACAAAAACCAGCTGGCATGATTCTGGCCGAATTATTATTTGTGTGTTATTTATTGACCTGTACAGAGCAATATACGTCCCTGTGTTCCATTCGATGTGGCATTGCTATATCCAGTTCCAAATGCAGGGTTCAAGAACAAACAGGTATTTTGTATTTTCAGGCTGTGATATTCTGCATTGTGAATTTGCTTTCTAAAGTCGTTTATCAGCCCAATAAATCTTCTGTGTGTATTGTAAGTTTCAACTAAATAAATTCGAATTGTCAGGCATTCGTTAATTTCGTACAAAAGTAAGTAAAACCTCAACATAAAGTTGCAAACAAAATGGCAAACTGAGAAATGTTTATTTGATATTTCTGAGGAGTGCATATCATATTATATTATTCATTATAGTGATGCGAGCACAGGGGGAGGGGGGGGGGCAAAATAAGGATCATTTGTTGATACAAAAATGATATTATACCTCTTGTCTAGTTCTCATGATGAAAAAAGAGCCTGACATTGCTATTTCTGAATTGTGTAGCTTAGGGATGATTCAATATTTAGACCGGAAGGGAGCGGAAGTTTTCACAAAATTAGTAAAAATTTCGCGTTTACCCCTCGCGTCTGCTCAAAATTTCGTATTCATCCTTGTCTTTCTTATGATGCAGTCATGTCTACAGTAGAATTCACCACGACCTTTGCAGGACTTAAACCCCATTAAAAGCTATTAAACCAAGATAACACTCATTGAAAACAGCTCAACTGATTAACTCATATCTTCTCTGGTTAAATCCACACAACATATGTTTCTGCTTTACATGTACAATGGAGCAATGAGCTGGTATTATAGTTTCAGTTGGGTGAACGATTATAAAGCGAACGCTAGGGAACAATTCTGTGTGGGCTTTTGTTTACGAAATGAGACAATACTCTGCTTATTGTTAACCAGCGTTCTTGAAAATGAGAAGCATGGTGGTTTGCAGACTTAACACGGTTTGGAAATAATTTCTTCATATTTGTTGGTGTTATCTGTCGTTTACATATCCTTCCTGAAACACCAAAGTACGAATATTTCCAAACACCTAAATTAGCTAAAAATTTAGGACATGTTACAAAACTATATTTTCTAGAATTTCAGAAGAGTACTTTTAATATTGGCCGGTTTTTTTTTACACAGCGACGTTAACTAGGCAATGTACTATTACCTATAACATACACTAAAACACCAAAGTACGAATATTTCCAAACATCTAAATTAGCTAAAAATTTAGGACATGTTACAAAACTATATTTTCTAGAATTTTAGAAGAGTACTTTTAATATTGGCCGGTTATTTTTCACACAGCGACGTTAACTACATTTGTAGAGGTTACGCGTCAATGGTAAGAGCACTGTTTATTGTGTATAGGAAAACGGACAGTAACTGCAGTATGTCTATTTAAAACTTAACCTTCCAAACTTATGATTCAAGTAAAAATCGGATCCCCCCTTAAAACTCCCACTCCATTCTGGCGTAAATATTGAACGGTCCGTTACCGTTATGTTTTTTTGTTTGTAAAAAAACAACAACTATAGATTGGTATTATGTATTACCTTGGAGAAAACGACTGATCCATATTGCACGGAATATGACAATTATATTTGCAGGATTAAAACTTAAGCCATAAGCCTTCAAATTTTAAATTTATTACTCTGTACTAAAATTGCTGTATAGTAAATAATTGTTTGGACAGGTTTTTGTCCACTTGTAGCTGAAATAACAGATGAGAGAAACCCTACTGGTTATTTTGGCCGTTTAACATTCAGTTCTATAGGAGGACATAAAGACATAATTCACGAAACATGTCTTTATGTCGAACTTTGCCCTGTTAACCTACTAACATAATAAATTTGGCTGATTAAATTTAGGTGCAAGTTGGAACATGTGTAAACATTACATATGCCAAAAAAAATCAGGTTTGAAAAACATTCATCAATATCATATTATAAGATCGTACATTATGGCTTTAGTAAGTTATCTGCTGTCTGCAGTGTGTAAGTAAAACTCAAAGTGGTTCCAGGGAAGATATCTGTTTCTGAAATTTAAGAAAACCTAGATCTCCTGAGATACCGGTTGGCTTATTAAACAGCATATACAGCGTCTTAGCATTTGCCCACACTTCACTAGGCAGATATTAAGTATTTATTTGGCCAAGAGACCAGGTAATAACGCAATATTTGGACCCCTAAAGTGTGCCCTGAAGAATATTAACAAATTGATCATTTTTAGCTGCATTTTGGGAAATGTTAGGAATTTCAAACAATCTTTGTGAAAAAAGCATGTTCTACGGGCAAACGTAGGGTCGGTCGGTCGTATCGTATCTTTTTTCTAGAGGCCAAAATCAGAACATTTCTAAAAATGTTCATCCAAAATGAATCAATTTTGGCCCGGCCCCAAACGGCTAATTTTACATGATTTTAGAAAAATTTGGTACGGGTCAAACTATAATTGTCCTAATCCGCCTTGATGCAGCTTGGATATTAAAGCAATATTCAACAACTCTTCCTATACCTTTGTACAGAAGCCGACTGTTGTTAACGGAAGTCTCCGGTAATCATAACATTACGCCTTATATTATGTTAGGAAAATAATTAACAAATAATGCTTGAGGAAAATAATTAACAAATAATGCTTTACCCTAGCCATGCTAGCAGGTCAAAATAATTATCAAACACGAATCACATGGTTTTACTTAAAACAAACTCATATTGACCCGTACTAATTTTTTCTAAAATCATGTAAAATTAGCCGTTTGGGGCCGGGCCAAAATTGATTCATTTTGGATCAAAAACGAATAAAACAGCCACACGCGATATTCAAAATTCCCACGCCGAAATTGTCTAGTTTAATGACGTAATGGCTATTTGTGCTCAATTGTCGTCAGCCTTCAGTATTACTGGGACGTCATTGCACTAGACAATCTCGGCACCTGGGAATTTGGAATATCGCGTGTTGAGAGACTGCTGTTTTTATTTTTTTTTATGGCCAATGTGAGTTTGTTTAAAATAAAAAAACACGTGATTCGTGCTTGATAATAATTTTTTCTAACATACAGTGCAAAATGTTGTGACTATAATGTCATGTCAATACCTCAATGTCAGCCAGTGGTGGATGTAAGGGTTTTTGCAACAGAGCCCTTCATAATACTATGTAGACAGTAAAAGGGAAGTGAAATAGCAGTTCGTCTCTTTAGCATTTAACCACATAACCTTTCAAAACTAAACAAAGACAAAGTGTTACCATGGTATTACGTTTGCGGTTTGTTATTAAAATTACCTTTTTAAAAAGTGCATTTACTTGATCAGCAGGTTTGATTTTTGGTTTCGATGCGGTGAAAGAGGTGCTAAATTACCAGAGCTGCCTTTTTGGGCGGGTGCGGCGTGCCGCACCCGCCCTATATTCTCTGACTATTGACCTACTTTTTCACATGCCGCAGTGTTGAGAAAATATTCGTGCCGGTTATATCCCAAACACCCACAGAGGTGATAGTTTACGGCGAGTTTTGTAATTATTACTTGATTTTGATATGTAAGTAATACGATAAAGTCGTCATAGGCAGTAATGTGTTTGTATTAAAATAAATAACAAAAATAATTATTTAAGTAATAGAAATACTATTTGGAAATTACAGCAAGATTTGCAGACGTTTTTATTTGAACAGTACCAGTTCACCAGTTTTGCTAGTTTTCCTAATCGTTGGGCTAAATTAATAGCATCGTGAAGGTCATATATATCATTTTATACTGACAGCTTCGGTATGTACTTAAATACAGCTTGTATGTGCATTGTGTGCAGTGTGTACATAGGCTATTTACTTTTCAAATCATTGTGCTTGCTGATGCTTGTATAAGGTATTATAGACAAATTATTATAATGCATGTGCACCAGTAGAAATGGCCCAGGTTGAATAAAATAAATAAACATATGAATGAATATTTTATTCCCTGGATTATTTTTGTTGGGACAAAATAATGATATAGTTTGACGCTTTGAAATACAGTTATATTAATCATAATAAAGTTACAAAGTTAAAAAATAATATTGATGTATTGTAAAATCAAACTTTTCCCCTCATAAGTTGTATCAAAACAACATCTTGAGGAAATTGATATGACAGATTTTTAAACTTTGACATGGAAAGATACTCCAGCCCTGTTGTCTCACCAGAGAAGATGAGCAGAAGTCTTTCTATCTGATGATAAAAAAACACCTCTAGGTATGATAACGAAAATGTTTTAAATAACTATTATCTACAAAAGTTTTATAACAATGTTTTATATAAAATGTTAACATAAAACGTCTTCTGTTATGATGTGAAGGGTTAATATAAAAACAGGGAAAATCTGTTCCAACTGACCAGCAGAGAACAAAGGATAAGCAATAGATAAGATTAAAATCAGGGAAAATATGACACAACCTCCAATGGGGGAATAACAAACGTATAAACGTATAAAGTTGACAACTCTTTTAACTTTGTTTATACGTTTTGTGTTATTCCCCCATTGGAAATCGATGTTGTGTCATTATTTTCCCTGTTTTTAATTGTGAAGACTTACTCGTTCTTTCATTTCTCTTGGCAATTTTTCATTTGTCCGCCCTATTCCTTTTAAAGGAATTTTTATTTGACTCAATCAATGACACATTATGTGTACTGCAAGTCAT
This sequence comes from Amphiura filiformis, assembly GCF_039555335.1. Lineage (NCBI taxonomy): Eukaryota > Metazoa > Echinodermata > Ophiuroidea > Amphilepidida > Amphiuridae > Amphiura > Amphiura filiformis. The sequence goes on from NC_092637.1 coordinate 3,534,453, forward strand.
TGGATGCTGTATTAAAAAGGATCCAAAATGAACTATCATCGTAAATGTCTTATAAGAACGTCACAGTAAATTTTCAAAATTCATAGCGTATATAAAAGATGGCTTGTAATACAATTGACATAAAATAATCAATCTGGTTTTGTTTATGGGATAAAAATACTAAAAAATAACAACAATTTCCGACAGTGCAGGTCTTTCAGAGGCACCCTCTATGGCTGTTGATTGCCATTGACCCGTGGCGTTCTCTTTTGACTACAGAAATTAGCAGGGTCAGCGATTCCACAGTATAGGCTACAGGAAGTATATGTACTGGCACTAAAATAATTATGAACTAGTTTGTTGTCGACTACTTATTAAAATAATCTTGAAACATGGATCTGGTGTTATTGGTGTGTATCATCGTCGTGTTTGGCTCCATACCATACCGAGGTATTATATTCTAATTATTATTATTTAGAGTGTTTACCAAAAAGGAAATACAACTTATTATATTAAAGGGTGAACTGCCACAGTTGTATTGCATTATAATTGTGTAATTGGTAGCGTAACATGTATTAATGCAACGTTGTGCATTTATTTTTAGAATAAGCTTTATATACCGCAGAAAAGAAATTATTAATGCGTTATTATTTTTTTAGATGTATTTAATGTGTTGAGTATATTGTTGAAGTTATCTTGTGTACTCGTATAATAAAAATATCAACAATTATATGCGCAACTCGATCTAACTCACTTACAATATTCGCCTTAGAAATGATGATGTATAACAGAACTACCATAGCAATATATGAATACAATTTTAACATGAAGAACAAAGAACAGGGTTAGACATACTGCAGTTACTGTCCGTTTTCCTATACACATACACAGTGCTCTCACCATTGACGCGCGACCTTTACAAATAGTGTATGGTTAGAAGTATATGCATTTGCCTAGTTAACATCACTGTGTAAAAAATAACCGGCCAATATTTAAAGCATTCTCCAAACTTCTGGCAAATATATTTCTCGAACATGACCTAAAATTACAGCTAGGTTAGATGTTCAGAAATAGTCGCACTTTCGTAAAATATGAGTGAGGGCAAGGCATAGCTAGCTCATAGCTAGCCAACTCCCAGTGTTAATTGAATGGAGATTTGACCGAAAATATTGGTAACGGACCGCTCAGTTCTGAAGGATGCCACAAAAAAAAAACGATACAAGGTACAATTAAAGTATTCTATGAAATTCTAGAAAATATAGTTTCGTAACATGTTCTAAATTTTTAGCTAATTTAAGCTAATTTAGGTGTTTGGAAATAGTCGCACTTTTGTGTTTTTTTGCAGATAACACCAAAAATATGAAGAAATTATTTCCAAACCGTGTTAAGGGGGTACTACACCCCTGGCCAATTTTGTATCTATTTTTTGCATTTTTCTCAATTATAATCATAATGCGATCAAGCAAAATCAGTCAGAACTCGGAAATGTTAAATTTCAGTTTCTTACAGGATAGTAAAAAGCATTTATAAAGCTGCATTTTGCAGAAAACCCCACTGAAATTGAACAACCAGTTCCAAAGATATGAGCAATTAAAGAGTTTCCAAAACAAAATCTCAAAATCAACATTTCCGATTTCTAACAGATTTTGCTTGATCTCATCACATATTATATCGAAAATAAGGAAATAATGATACATTTAAGGGGACAGAATTGATTTTGAACTAGCGATTGATTACTCGTTATCGCCTCTATCATTCAGGTGTGTGTTTGAAAAACGGTAATGCGCCGTTAAAGAAAATACTATAAGCGTCAGCTATCGAGTTCCGTTGGCAAGTTGTAATGGCGAATGAAATCGGAAGAAATAGGTAGAACTCTGGATCTAAACTTCGCTATAATATTTAATTTTGCAACTCATAGTGTTACACTCTTAGACAAAAAGGTGCAAGTATACAGAACCCAAAGCAGTGTTAAAGTTCTATAAAGAACATTAAAAATTTCTTTAAAGAACCCTAAAGATTTAAATAGGCATAAGAAAGTTCTAATTAAATGATTTAGGGACTCATCATAATGTTAAGAAAAGTGAAAAGTAGTGTTAACCCTTTTTGGTACTAAAATTCATTTTCTTTGATAAATAACCTTTTGTTTTGTTGCTCTACTTAGAATCCTTTGAGAGTTCTTCCTTAAAGGTTCTTCAAGCTTAAGGGACAATTATAGGGGCAAGGAATCCAGTTACTACATTGGAATTTCAGTGACTCAAGACAAGTTGTACGTTATTAAGAAAAGAGGTACCGCTAGAATGTACCTCATTTCTTAACATATAATGAGCCACTTGTCTTGAATTACTGAAATTTCAGTGAAGTAATTGGATTCCTTGCCCCTATAGTATACATAACTTTTGTAACAAGTGTGTCTAGTTTTTTTTTTGGAGAAATATGCAAAATTCGTTACAAAATGTATCAGGGGGTGTAGTACCACCTTAACATTTCTGAATAAAAACTTCAAAGAAAGTGGCGTAACTAGGGTTGGTAGCGCCCGGGGCAAGAAACATAATTGGCGCCCTTACCCCCCGCACCCAAGCCAGTGGCGTAGATTTCATTTTGACATTGGGGTGATGGTGTTGGAAAATTTTCTTGAAGTATAGTTAATCCATCGCCATTTTGCGACATATTAGTTAATGTTACAAGCACGCGCGAAACGCGCGAAAAAATTGGCCATTTTGAAGCTAAACTGTTGAAATATGGTGCAAAAGTGTAATAAATTTGCGCGACGCGCGAAAAAATTATAATTTTGTGGCTAAAATAGCCAAATATGAGGTTAAGTGAGGCCGATTTGCCCCCCCCCTAGTGGTAGCGCCCGGGGCACGTTGCCCCCCTCAGCCCCCCCCCCCCTCGTAGTTACGCCACTGACTGAAAGATAACTGCATGGGTGACTGAGTTATCGGACACATACAATTAAAGAAATCAAACATTAGATTATCAATTAAAACATCGAAGATGTTTTTGTACATTTCATGTATCAGGTATAGGAATTTGAAAAGTGCAAGTTTTTCTGAAAGCATCATTTTTGGAAAATATGATTATTTTTGACCAAAGAAATTTTAGGAGGGTAGAAAAATGTTTACTCTATTCACAGGTTTTGAAAGTTTTCAAATCAACAAAATGTATGTCAAGTTTAGCGAAGGAATAGTTGTAATTTTATGGGGCGGGTATGTTTTTAACCCTTTAACCCTTTTAACCCCTCAATACAGATCAAACTACAATGGCAGCAGTGGCTACTACGATAGTCACACCAGACGTATTACCAACAACAGAAACAACGGAATCTTATGGTGAGAAGTAGATTTTGATTTGGGATTGCGTTTGGGGATTACGACTGTTTCTCTTTTATTATTGGAGATAAGGAATGTCTTTACAGGCTGAACGCTGGTCAGTCGATGCCTATTGTTAAACAAGACCCACTCAGTCACTTAATTAATTTGGCGCTTGAAACGATCGAATTCGATGTTGAAATAAGCATAATTTTTAGTTACACCTTTTCACTTCATGATTAATTTTGAAAACAAAAACAAATGAAAAGCTATAACTTTCAAACCATGGTATTAAACTTAGGTGTGAAATTTAGGCTTCTAGTGTAATATTTTTGATTTTCACACACGGTTGTTTGATGTGATCATTTATTAGTTTTTCAAACAAAACATCACGTATAACCAAATTTTAGGCTTAAACAACTTAAAGTGATATCGTGCTAATGTATACAGATGCTTTTGAGTCGTTCTCAACTTTAATTTCCTCTCTTTTACAAAATGATTCTCTTTTATAGTATTTTTAAAAGCTTTTTCGGACATAAAATGCATCTATTAATGCCAAAATTGGTGGCGCTATTTAGTTACTGGAAATTATTCTTTCAAGCTTTTAATACAAATAATTCCTTTTACTGTTTGATGGCATATGTTTATAAAATTCCCTTGTTGCTTGTTTCACATATTCCAGCTGTTTTAATGGCGGTATTAATCACATAACCCTTGCAAATAAAGAAATATGATTTAGGATAAATAGCGCCATCTATAGTTTACATTTAGTTAATAATGAAGCCAATTCTATATACATCAAACAGCCGTGCACAGGCTTCATTTTGCCCAGCGAGCTTTTTCTGGGATCAACATTTTTACCTTTCAAAGTAACAGAATTCGCTTACGAAAGATATTTCCCAACTTTCTAAAGCACATCATAGTGGGCTATAATTATGTCATAGTTTTTATCAGAATTTCGGTTTTGATTGCACCCTTTTTAATTCCGACTACCTATTTTGTCAAAATCAACTCGAGAATACGCTGGCGAAGTTACGTAATAATCAGATTAACTACCATAGCAATAGGTGAAAACAATTTTTGAATATACCGCGCTGCACTGATACGTTCATGCAGTACCTCTGCATTGAACCATATCATACTGACCACTTGCACCTGTAAGATTAGTATCTTTGAAAGACCAGTATTGTATTCAATCGATGATTGCAGACATACGCAGGTGATGAGTTTAACCTGCTTGTAGTGCAGCGCGATATGTTCAAAATTGTTTTCACCTATTGCTATGGCAATTAATCCGATTAATTACGTAACTTCGCCAGCGTATGTACCCATGGGTGGATACTTTTGCAAGCCACAATAGAAATATCGACCATTTCTGCTGGTTATATTAGAAATGAAGTACTGGTTGGACATGTTGGCAGTCGCAAGTGGAAAAAGGTGAAATCAAAACGGATATTCTGTCAAAACTATAACATATAGACCCACACGATGTGCCTAACAGAGGTGGGAAGTATATTTCTTTAGCGAATTATATTAGTTTGAAACGCTAAAACATGAATTCCGAAAAAAAGTTCGCGGGCGGAGTTAAGGCCTATAAAAATCAAAAATCTTACACTAAAAGACACAATTTCAGGCCTAAGTTTTTAACCGACATTACTGAAGGAAAAAATATTTCTTTATTTGTTATATTTGACCAAGAAAATGAATTTCATAGCAAAAATGTGTATCTCTGAATTTTGCTGATTTCAACATGAATCGATCGACTTTTAGCGCGACTATGCATACCAAAAGAAGCTGTGACAATCGTTCTAAGTGTTTAGTTACTGATATTTAATAGTTGATAGTCAGTGACCGCACAATCCCGAATAAAAATCCATTATCAAATGATTATGTATGTACATTGGATTTGGGGCAAGAACTTTGCCCGGGAACTTTGTTCCCAATATTACACATTTTGTTCAAATGTACAAGTTACTCTCGTCTGCCAATTAGTTATGATTCCAATCTAACCGCAAGGGTCAAGTTAGAGCTTAAAGGTCATTTGTACACCACGAATGAGCCGTAAAGTCGACCCCGGTCAATTTTGTTTTATTTCGTGTTTAGAAATATATCATAAGCTTTAAAATGGTATATCATTTGACTTAAAATGATATCCAGAGGCGGGGTCAGGAATATCCTCTCATTGTTAATTGCTGTATAAACCCACCACTTTAAGAATTCTATAGACATATGTAGAAGCTTATTATATTCTTCAACAATAGGCTTATTGATTGGTTTAAAAGGTGTTTGACTAGCGCTATCAAAATGAGATACATGCAGCACCAACATGAGGTACCTATGAATACGACCTTCATGCAAATTTTACACTGTTACTCAGAATACAATTTAGGACATTTGCAGCTCATTCGTGGTGTACGGTCATATTTTTTTGGATGTTCAGGCACACTTTCAACTCATCATATAATTAGGGCATTAAAAAAAAGGGCTCTTACCGTCAAGTTAAAAGGGCACTTCGGGATCCACAGCCTCATCCCCCCACTTTTTTCAAAAAAAGTTGAGATTTTTATACCACTGGAAACCTCTGGCTACATAATGTTTATGTACCAAAAATTTCTTGCAGTTCAAAATATCGTCAAATTTGAATTTCGTTCTGGTACCAGAACGAAATTACACACAGTGGCCTATTGAGCAGTGTAATACCCATAAATCATGCAAAATCGGAATCAGCTGGAATTTTGGGAATAAGCTTTTTTTGAAAATATCTAGTGAAAAAGTCATAAAAAGAGGGTACTACATGTAGGATCACGAAATCCTCCTTTAATATGTTTTACAGATATTTGGAGTGGCCTTTAACTTTCTTGCCAACACACATTCAAATTCAAATCAAATTCCACATATACCGTAGTTGTTTACACGGTAGTTAGTCAATTCCATTATTATGTAGTATAATAATGTTTTATTGCATTAACAAAATCTTACCATTTAACGACTACATAGCTAAATGCAATCTAAACTAAATACACTAAGCCAATAAAACTGGTAAGATTAGCGGCTGAGGAGACTAAAAATATCTCACGCATTGTGCACACTCTTCTTAGTACAAGTGAACTAGGGAGATGTCAACAGTTAATTTAGACTGCATAATGATGCACTAGTTAAAAGCAGGGTCCACAATTTATAAGTTTTTTGCCGACAAAATTGTGTATTGGGGGTGTCAGCCCCCCCCCCCCCTCCATACCCACCCTCTAGCGACGGCCCTGGTCGATATCTATCGATTATTTATGATATTACGGATTTGTTACACTTGAGTGACTTTAAACTATTCTTTCTTTGGCGACAGTTTTGCAGACAATTATTGCAATGTGTGAGTTTCGTCATTTGAAATGCCGGTAGAGATCGATTTTTCATAAAAGTTTCGTCCTTAGTGTCACAGCATGTATATTTATGTCCACAGCATATTGGCAAACACACAGCCACGTTGCCGACGGCAGTCAAATTTTGCCGACAAAATTGTGTATTGGGGGTGTCAACCCCCCCCCCCTCCATACCCACCCTCTAGCGACGGCCCTGGTCGATATCTATCGATTATTTATGATATTACGGATTTGTTACACTTGAGTGACTTTAAACTATTCTTTCTTTGGCGACAGTTTTGCAGACAATTATTGCAATGTGTGAGTTTCGTCATTTGAAATGCCGGTAGAGATCGATTTTTCATAAACGTTTCGTCCTTAGTGTCACAGCATGTATATTTATGTCCACAGCATATTGGCAAACACACAGCCACGTAACGGGGAAGATTAAAATTTACTGCGGAGGATCCTTGAGGAAGTTATATCATCTGTAATAATGAAATTTTTGGGTAAAAATTGCGGTAAAAATCATATCAACCTAAATATCTGAAGTCATATTGAAATGTTTCACTTAATCCCATATAAAAAAAACATTCAGCGTTGTAAGCTCTACATTTGTGCCAAATTTGGTATATTTCATATAAAAAGAATGTAGGATTTCTCCAATATATTGTACAGTGCGGCTAGACGATGGTGATGGTTTTCGTCCATTTTCAGTAATAGCAATGTCACGCCAAAACAAATCAAGCTATTTCCATGAAAGTCACAGAATAAGTAGGAGACATATGTGTCATTGTATTGCACTTATTAAAATTAGATTCACTGTTGACTATATTTTTGATATTTTGTTTAAACACAGTCTAAATCATTCTAGGACACCCTGTAGGGCTATTAGGCCTACATAGCTTTTTACATTCTTTCATTTCGTAAAATATTTTTCGACTTATTAAAAAAAGTATTAGAGGCGATGTATTATTTTGTAGGGCGCAGTCACTTATCCTCGCATCGCGCACTACATCTGTACAGCCTTTCGTGGATATATCACTTGTGGAGTTGAGGACGCTACTGTCTCGAACAAACCAAGTAGACTATTTTGCTTCTGAATATTTTATAATACATTTTCATTTACAGTTTTGTGCTACAAATGTGTAGAAGAAATACCCAGCCAAGAATATGAGCACGATTGTGATATTCCTGAGGTTACCAATTGCACTCAAGGCTGCGCTACCTATTTTTTAACCGATCCCAGTGACGGTTAGTTTGTTTATTAACCTTCGTATGTATGTATGTATGTATGTATTGTTATCAATTACTGGTAATTATTTGACATATTAACCACGTCAGTATCATTCGTTAGATTATACGTGCTTAAAGTATACATCTATGCCATACCGAAAAATTACTAGTAATCTAATACAGTTATCTTAATATATTTCTATATTCATGAGTGATACTCCGTGTGCGTAAATAGTTGGTCCTCAAAGTAACTTGTCACAGGTATAGAGCATTCCAAGTAAAGACAGTTTGCACCATCTAAGATCTCTACACCATGTGTGCTTCAGATGGTACAGGGTCGTACCAGGTAACACAGTTATGTCTCCTCTGGCACGTCATTTATAAAATGTCCCAGACCAAGGCGTTAAACACCGTACAAGACACAGTTCCACTTTAATTGTTATCACCCGCAGTTATTGTTAGAGTGCAATAGGCCACCAAGTGACCAGTGGCGTAGCTAGGGGTTGTGGCGCCCGGGCCCCAGGATACATATTGGCGCCCCTCCATTCTTAAAAACAATTACTCGTGGAGTGCGCGAACATGTGTACACCTTTTGAGTTAATGAACTTCAGTGAATTTCGGTCTTAAATTGATCAAACAATTGAGTTATTGTTCACTTGTATTACTTAGAGGAGGCGCATAATTGATGCTAAATTTGTCAATTCGGCGCCCCTCGAAGGTGCCGTCCAGGTCACGTGCCCCCCCCCTCTGCCCCCTCTCACTACGCAACTGGCCACAAATTGACCAAAAATGCCGCATCACATCCGCCAACAACTTGTTTCCCTGCCGGTTTTGTCATGCATTTCGTCAATACCCTGCTTTTTTATCATTCTCTTTGTGTCGGTACACGTGTAGAGCTGTATGGGTATTATTTAGAAAAGGATTGCTATGGAGCGTACAATGTGACGGTACCAACCAATGCGTGTGTTGATTTCACGGCCGGTGGTGGATCCCTGGTGAGATACTGCCAATGTTCTAGAGACCTTTGTGATAGCGAACAAGGTAATAAACTCATCAAATGGGTAATAAGTTGGAATTGCATGCCTGAAATTGCTGAAAATTATGTTGTCTAAGACAATACAATATGCAAAGATATGTTTTGGTGTCACAATATTTAAATTAATCGATGCTTGCCTTTATTTCTAAACTCGTTTGTTTTGAACTACACAAGAAGTGCAATGCCGCGCCATGCCGGCGGCAGCTAACATGTGATCGCGCACGTAAATGCAATATTTTTGCGTTCTCGCATAAATGATACACAGGTCGATTTGAAAATCGATTGATTGAAGTAGTCTGCGCAGAATACGCGAGTTTTGCGCGATTGTCCATGACACTATACTCTCATTCTTTCTTCTACTTCCACTTTTTTTTGTGTAAGAATTGTGGGTTTTGACATGAAGCTAGACACTAAGAACGGTGAATCAAATAGTTTCAGCAACACTTAGGCACAGATCTCGGAATTGAACGCTATTATTGATCAAAATGGAATAAACCAAAGAAGAAGACGACGAAGAAGGAAAAACAAAACAAAACAAAACAAAAACACCGATTATAATGTCCGTTTATATGACCGACCAATCGTACGAACAACACACGTGTACCAAAGAATAGTCATACTGTATGAAACTATTATACTGTTATTGACCTGGTTTTACACAAAACTCACAATACCCACACTAAACGCACGTTCACAGTTTGAATTATTCTATCATGGTATTATATTTATGATGTATTATGATACTTTATTTTATTTAAATCATCACCTATTTCTGCTGTATTGTATTGTTATCTGTTTGATATTTTTAAGTTCAAAGGTCAAATAACTGTCATTAGCTGCTGCAGGTAAGAATATATTTTGCTTTCATCAAGATACATACATTTTAAGAAAATCTACACATTTTAAACACACTGCAATGCTATAAAAAGTATTACGTATTCTCCTTTTATTCTCATTAATTCAGGAAACACAGATATATACACGAACATGCGACAAATAAGACGTCATAAGTTCGAGTTAAAGAATTATGTATCATTGTATAAATTTTGTCAAAGAAATTGTAACACGGAATTTTCAAAACTCACAATCCTAATGATATAATATAATATAATATATATATAATGGACATATGTTTGCACACAACAGAGCTATTTAAAAATAAAGGTATTGGAAAATAAATTTGATCCACTCAGGCTAAAGGCGGAAATGTTGAAAATTTAGTTACTACCGTTACTAACTTGCTCAGTACCTAAAATTATTGTTGAATCCCCATGTCTCCTGGATACTTGGTTGCAAATATACGAACCTTTTATATGTCCATTTTCTTATGTTTTTTATTGTTTTTTCCTCCTCATTTTTTGTTTATCTCAGTTTCGTTATTGCCGTCTTTAGCCTGATTGGACAAGGTCTAGTCACATATCCGTATATAAAAAGTTATTGAATTTTGGTTTTAACCAACAAGCAACATTATCTAATTAATATATTAATTGCATTTTTAACAACATGATTTGACCTTCACTATGTATGATTTGACCTACAATGATATAATATCGATAATCTATAGTGACCTGAATATAAAGGTAACATGTGCAATATGCTACAATCAATTTACTTGTATCGATTACAATGCATTGATCAATTCTTTATTGGCCTTGTTTTGGATATTTAGTTGTAAATTTATCGAGGTTTTTAATTATTTTCCTATCACAGCATCGAAGTTCGCAGTACTTTATGATTTGTGTACTAAACATTTCTTTGGTTAGCTAATTGTTCTTCTGAAAAACAACTGAAAAGGTGAGTACGTTTTCTATGTAGTTAATGATATTTGCATTTATATAGAAACTATGTAAATATTTTGGGGAACTTGAATTACACATCATCATGTACTTTATTTCAATCACATTCGTGTACACTAGGTGTGTTTAGACGGTAGCCTACATTTGAATGTTACTTACATGCGAGCCAGCAATTAAATTATGCTACAAGCGAGTGTGTGTCCACACGGGACTTACTTGTAAGCCAACTCACTTGTAAGAGTGACCTTCACTGGTAACTTATGCCATGATTATGCACAGTCAGAATAGGATTGGGTCATCAAGGTCATGCTTAAAAGCGAGCTAACATGCAAGTCTTGTTCACACTGGCCTTACATTTGAATGTTACTCGCTACATGTAAGATATCTTACATGTAAAATCGTCACTTGCATGTAGCTACATGCGAGTGCGTTTAGACGGGCACTACATACAAGTTTACATTTGAATGTAGTTACAAGCGACTTTACAAGCGATCGTCTGAACAAGCCTAATGTATTAATTTTTCATATCGATAATTTTATGACAGCTTTCTCTTTCATTTTAATAGTGTACTTCCCCATTAAGTTTGTATGCCATTAGTAAGCTATCCTTATTCATCATTTATCTACCTGAAGAGAGATTATATAAAAAAGAGCGCGTTATTTTATTAGAAATAAGATGGAAATACGTCTTTCGAATTCAGGTTACCAGACTGCAGATCGACTGTGGTATAAACCCAAATTAAACCTATATTTCTGAGGTACGATTGGAGACGAACTCGAGATTTATGCCAGGTCTCCAAGCGGGTTTTCAATTTACTAGACCAGCGAATGGCGAGCTGCCGTTTTAATCATAAATAGAAATTATTTGTTGATTTCATTTTATTGTGTTTAATTTTTAGGTAACGGGGGGTAAAACTGCCACAAAGTGACAACGAATATAGTTTTAAGTACCTAGTGTAATGATAACTCAAGATAATTTGGTTTAAGGCTACACGAGGTATTGTTGGTCGAAGCAGCCAAAAGAAAAAAAAATCGATTTTCATTATTTAAATCAATGTACGTCGTATTATTGAAAAATCACACTATGATGTTTTGCAAAAGTTCATTCTACAAATCATATGCGTTGTACTTAATTTATTGTTGTTAATGAGTTATGTACAAACGTGTTGTTGTTTTAGCCCTCTTTACAACATAACTCAACAATATCTGTGATATTTGAATTCTTTCACATGCAATTGTTGACAAAGCTCACTACCATTCGCAAGATGCTGTGAACTGTAAAATCGCAACAGTTTAAAATAGTTGCTAACCTTGAAATAAAGGGTTCACAAAATACCCACTTAAATTACAAAACATTTTTGCATAACTTGACATACATTACGTTGATTTGAAAAATATTAAAAAAAACATTATAACAAATATTTTTTTTTGCCATATTGCTTTTACTTTTTCTTATTAAAGGAAAAGATGAAGATCTCGATTGTATCCTGTCTGATTTTCACGCAACACTGGTTACCCACTGTTTATGGTAAGCTGTCTTATATAAACACGGATTTTAAAATAATTTGCAACACCTGTTAAGTTGACAATCAATACCTGTTTCCATTATCCCGTTTTTAATATCGGGTTTCCCGGAGTATTTCGTACTTGTCATAGTGCAGTTATGTCCACGGCAAATTCACCGGGACCTTTCCAGCCATAAACCCGCTTAGTGAAGATTAAACCGATATAATGCAGTACTAAACCATTATAGTAATCTATTGTCCAATGCAAATTTATTACCACGTGATAATATTAATCCAATGAGCGATAGAATTGTCCGCTACGGTCGACTAATCCAATCAATAACGACGCTATTGACATGTACGAGCGGAGCTCCACTGACCGAGTTTTGGGGGTATTTTCACTGGTTTGCTGTCATTTACTCATCAAGGCGGTCCCCCGTTATTATAAGGACTATGTTAATTATTTAAAGATTGACATGTAGAAAATAAACCATACCTGATTGACAGAAAGTACTAAATTTGTACCTATTACGGTTTCGTGACACCAATCTTCCAAATACGACCAAGCCAGGGCTGCCCGGTGAAGCAAAATGTGCATTGGAATAACACGGGAGTTTGGGTAGATGGTAGGATTTCTTTCTCATAAAAATGTATGGTCCCCCGTTTTTAAAGCTTGTACCGGGTTTGAAATACAGATATTTTGAAAAGAATAAGTACTTGAAACATAGAGCAAGTACTAAAATCATAGCTTTTATACTTTTGGATATATGACGCTAACTAGTTCATCTCCTATAGCTACAACACAGCGCTACCAGTAGGGTTCAAATGCCTATTGTGAGTGCCCCTGTGTTGTGTGCATACATGTAGTTAACAATAACTGCATGATGTGTCATTGATTTTCGTTCAAAAGATATTTCTATTCCATCCCAACAAATCTTAAGTAAGTAAGAAACTCCAGTTCAATTTCACTATTGTGCCACTAGATGTCAGTTTTGTAGCATTATATTTCGTGTTTGGGTCAAATTTATCTGAAAATACAAAAGTAGTCCCTTCCACAAAAGCAAAAGCAAATTCGTCTCTTGTCATTGAAATTCAAAATGGTTTCAATTAATGCAATGATCGAATAATGAAATTGGTTTTGAGTTTGTGCGTCACGTCACGTCACGTCGTTTGACGCCGATGCGCGCATCGTTTCTGCGCATTGCAAGTCGGCGTGACGTCAGGTAACGACATCTCAGGCAGGGGCTATTTTAGAAGAAAAAAGTCACTGCACGTTAGCAAACGTAAAATCTAAAAGATCAGCTAGCGGAGACAAGCTTTAGGGGAAGGGGTTGCTGGCAGAGAGGTTGTCTCCCCTCGAGTTCTGTAAACTTTTACAAATCACACGTTACAATCATGCATTTTACTGACTCATTTTTTACGTTAAGCGCTGAGAGCTGAGAGCACATCACTCAGACATACCAAATTGCATTCTGAATACGAGGAATAGCCTTAATATCAAATAGGAAGCAATTTTCAACTTCTACGCTACTCAAATTTCACTCACCGGAGCGCTTTCACCGGGTCAAATAATTTTGAATTTTTGAAATTTTATGACAAATTATATTAAAAAATGATATTTTTGACATTAACAATCCCCGAAGTAAAGTTTATCAATCTAATGATATGCACTTAAAGTTGAAAATTGATTCATGTCTGGTTCACTAATGTATTTCACTAATTTCATTTTCAATTACCTACAGCTCCATGAAAGTACACACTAGGATCATAAATGTTATTAAGTTTATGGTATTGATGGTATTGATATGCAAAAAAACGAATACAATCTCTGCAAAATGAATAAAATGCGCACAGGTGCCTACAATTGCACAAATTAATAGCTGTAAAATATAATAATAATATAAAAATCTTTTTGATTTACTTAGAAAGGTAATAGCTTTCATTTAAAATGTCATTCCATTTAATTGAATTGTCATTATTGAAAACTCCGTAAAAGTACACAGAACCTCTTTATTACATGTTGAATGAAATGCACACGTGTCCCTACCATCTTTTAACCGGTCGCACAGTAGCGTAAAGTTCTCACAATGTGAATGTGATAAGATTTCTGAAACTTAAGTGATGCAAAGGTGCATAAGTTGTCGGCAAATTGCATACAAAAAGTTGCATACAAATTCATTACAAAAGATTAAACACACTCTTCATGAACTAAATGTCTATAGTGCTCAACTTAAAACACTAAATGCTCAGTCAATAAACAGGGTGTTTATTTTCTACAAGCAATATACAGGGTGAGTCCAAAAAGTGCAATAGTGCAAAGAATCCATCTTTATTTTATAACCAGATTGAACTTTTAAGATTTAAAACACATGATATATTCATTAGTGGCCTTGTGTGAAAAAACGAAGTAATTAGCACTTGCCGTTCTGTTTTTATGACACATTTTACAGCGATACCCAATTTTAATGATTGTCCACGAGATATCTAAACTTTGAATGTCAGCACACTATACTATTATACTATTTGGAACAACTGCCATTTTCTTAACCTCATTGGCACTGAAGTAAAATAGAGTACCCAAAGTTGTATTGTCCCTGGTCTTGTATAAGTAGAGGAAACATTGCTTTTATTTGTTGTTATTTTCCTATTTACCCTTAAATTAAAAATGTTCATTCTCTATAAAAGAAACATACAAATATATGGGCGGGTTTTTCAAATGTCGAAAAGAATGTGTGCAAATTGAAGTGGTGTGAAAAATTGGAGTTGGAGTTAGGTGAGGTATGTTTTAAGTTAAAGCCAGTTTAAGATATGGTGTCCTTATTTCGCATTGTGTGCTCTCATTCAAATTATGGTGCCTCGTGGACAAAGAGTTAAGATGGGTATCGCCGTAAAATGACTCATAAAAGTTTAAGGGTTCACTTGCTTTTTTACAAGTGGTGTATATTGAGTGTGGCATTTTCAATAATGGGAAAGTTCAACATGGTTCTTACGTGAATATTGATTCGTTGACCCTTTTTTACTCACCCTGTATACGTTTAATACCAAAATGATTTGATGTGTTCATCATTAAGTGTTTATGTGTTTAGTTTAGCGTTGAAAGTGTTCAATTTAGTACGGTATTTACCTCTATGTATACGTTTAGCTTGTAAGCAGAAGAGTTTAAACCGGCTGATATCACATGCATTTGAAAAACAATCAATTTGTTTAAATAATTATCAAATGGTTAAGCAGTGCTTTTTCTACTAACATATCGCAAACAGGCCCATCACGAGGATTTATTGGGGGGGGGGGGGGGGGGGCTGGACTGATTTTGAAAAGGTGGCCCTTTTTTCAAAATTTGCACCTTTTTGGATTAGGACGGATTTTGAAAAAGTGGACTTTTTTTTCCAAAATTTTGACCTTTTTTGACCAAGAAGGCTTAAAAGATTTTCGCTCGCTACGCTCGCAAGCGGGACTTTTTGGGTTAAAAACGGGGATTTTTTTGGCCATTTTGGGATGGGGGCGGTGACCAAAACATTGGGAGGAGAGGGCGTTAGTAGAGGCGTTGTTCTTGATTTCCCCTGCCAATTGAATGTTTGACTGATCCCCACAAACTATACAATATATGATTTCCGGACTAGATCAGACTTACTTTGTGGAGGAACTTCTTTAATTTCTTAGTCATTTTTCGGGCTGAAACTAGTATAGAACTATTTTAAGCACGGATTTTTTATTCTCACTGCACGGATTCCTATTCTCACTGCACGAACGTGCCAGGAGGCACGTTAAAATAGCCCCTGATCTCAGGTGTACTTGCAAAGGCTTATGGGATTTACCGAAAGGTTATTTGTCTGCTTGAAAGAGCATTTCGTGATTCTAAAATCTTCTCTATATCCACGAAAAAAATTCCCAAATTGCAAGTTAAATACATGCATGACAGTAGGTCAGTGTATTGCATTTCTGTCTGTTGCAAAAAAAAAAAATACAAATTGGCAATGTCTTTGTCAGCATGGTCGAAGACCCGAATTTCTGAAATAATTTCTGATAATATAACCATCTAAGCCTGTTTTGGAGTAAGTCGGCGAATGAAACTGTGGATCACGAAATGGTCCTTTTATGCTTTCTTTTATTTTTTCAGCTCCGCCTTACAGAAGTGACACTAAGCCCAATGCAAATGACTGGGAAACGCATTCTGCAACAGCAGGCACAGCTCATCATGGACTGGCCATAACAAGTGTTTTGGCCAATAATAATGTAGACTCAAAATCAAACTTAAGACTGAAAAGAAGCAACTGTTTTTCGTGCATGTGTATGGAAATCACCCAAGCTTGTGGGCCCGACAATGTTTGTGTTGATAAAGAAGACGGATTCTCGGTAGGAGCACATTGCGTTCACAAAAATGCATTGCAGCACAAACAATCCTCCTCCACTAGAATCACAGGTAACAACAATGGCGGCGGACAAGCAACATTACCAGGTGCTCAACTGCCGACAGGAAGTTTTACCGGAAATAGTGGTCCAGCCAATAATGGACAGACTAATGCCCAAAACGGTGCGGTAAATAATGTTGGAAATATCGCAACAAATGCTCAAATTGGTGCTGCAAATAGCGCCACTTCAGCGAATACAGGTCAAAATAGCCACAATGCTCCTGTAGTTAACACTGATCCATCAAGCATGAATTTGCCTCGGAGCAACTGCTTTACGTGCCAATGTATGGAAATGACTCAAGCATGTCCTCAAAATTACGGATGCGTTGATAAAGAGCACGGTTTTTCAACCGGACCACATTGTGTTCACAAAAGTGTATTTGACGGGTTGGTGGGAAGTAATGGGAATATCCAAGGCGAGTCGGTTGGTACTGCTACTACATCTGTAATCCAGCCACCACAAGAAGCCAGTAGCGCATCTGGTGTTAATCAGCCTCCTCAAGAAGCCAGGTCGTCTGCTGCCGCGGTAGCAACGTTTCCTTTCGGAACAAACGGTATGAATTAGGAATGAAAGGGACATTATAAAACAACATTAAGCCACTCATAAGCTTTTGACCTTAGTTGACTATTTATATGACATAATATTTATAGAAACACTTCGAAACTTTTTTTTTTACTTTAAATCTTTAGGGATTACCACACCACTCTTCGCCATACATACATTCTCCCAGCCACATTTCCCTAACATAATATGAAAAAAAAAAATTAAATTAATTTTTGCAGAGGCGCCGGCAGGGTTCGAACCCACGCTGCACTGAGCAGTACTATACAGTATTGACATAACACCAGCGCCTTAGACCGCTCGGCCGTAAAGGCTTGATGATGTCATGATGGAAATTTAAAAATATAATCGCAACTTCATTACTTCAACATACCACGTGACAAGCAAAGACAGAAAACGTACCATATTTTGGAATTTTATTTGTTTAAAAACATTAATGTGTATTAATAGCGCTCAATTGTTGATAACTGCGTGTTCTATATACAATAAATTAGCCTACACACAATAGGTTTCTCATACATTATATCGATTTTGACTCGCACGTGCTCGCCGTATACTAAAAGTATGTCGGTGTGGCGTGGCCTACCATTTTTCTTGTAGCTTCTTGTATACACGTCGATGTTTTCATCATTTATAAAATAAATCCACGTTAGACCCCTAATTTTATTTCAGGAAATAAAAGATTAGATTTCCATAAAAACGAAACAGTAATCATTGGTTTGGTCTAATGTCATCTTTACATGGAATTTTCAAGGTTTTTTCTATCGCCATTCTCGCTCAATTAAAAAAATATTTTGGCGTATATAAAATTGAAATAAAATTCTCTGCCGCATAAACGACATCAAATGTGCCACACTTGGGTATCACGAATCATTATATATGATGTGCAGTTAATATTCATATTTTCTTTTATACAGAGGATGCTTCAGTTTTGACAGGAAAAATATTTTCTTGAAAACCCTCTCACTCGGTTATTTCAAAACGGTAACCACGCTTTCCTAAAATGTGCAATAAATTAGCATTAACATTTTTCTTATTCTAACAGCAAGCGTTTCTAAAATGCAGTATGGCGAAATATGGTGTAAGGGATTACGCAGTTCACAATGTTCATGTACATCAGATACGCTTTATTTTATGTCACTTGCCGTGTGTAACATGAAAGGTTATGTCATCCATTACGATTTGTTTTGAAGAAATACGAGGTGTAGCGTTAAAATCTTTACTAGATCTGATATATATACATATACGTATAAAGAAATGTTTTTAGATGAATATGTAGAGAAAATAAATACTTATTTTTCTATCGGACATGGATTGTTCATAATTGCTGTAAAAGTTAATGATATCCGCGTATCCGGTTCTGCTGTGTATCCCGCATACACCATGCCACCAAGAATACCTTTACATGTACCTCTTATGTACATCGAAAACCTCTTTATAGTTTTTTCAATGCTAATCTCGATAGGTTAATCAACATAATGTTGGATAGTGCACGTTGATTTTTTTCCTGTTGTTTATTAATTTAGTGTTTTTTGTTATGTGACCAAACAGGCTGTCCGGTTCAGGAATGTACCGATGCTCACGATCCCCAATGTGGAACAAATGGCCGTACATATCAGAATATGTGTCAATTCATTGCAGGCGTGTGCAAAGACAACACATTGGGACTACTACATCCTGGAGGGTGTGCACTTGGTACGTTAGTCACCACATCCAATTTGGTACTATATAACTATCGGTGCCCGGTTAGGCACCGATGAATCTTAACATCGCTCACAGGAGATGTAATACATTGTATCAAGCATAATAATTAATATTAGCATAGTGTTATTGTGTTTCATTTAAATAAAAAGCGAATGCACTGTACAAATGTTCAGGGTACGATAAAAAAAAGTACCATCGGTACCTCTTCGGGCACCGATAGCGCTATAGGACCAACAATATGTTGTACCTTACCGTACGTATGATTGATTGATGAGGTCATATGTGACATTATTGGTCATTGTTCTTTGAAGAGCATACTTTTGATGAATGCACCCTCTTTCTTGTAACAGTCAAATAGCACAAATCAATCCGGATGTTTACCACAATTATTTTAAAGGGACTTTTACATTTATTATACTTCCAATCTATTACTAAGTGGTATTGCATATGTGTTGAAAGACAACGTAGGGTGTGTTCGTGTTTATCACTAAAATATTACATTGTAATTTTCTGGCAATTGGTCAGATATCCCTTGATGTGCAGGATGACCTTTTTTTTTAACCGTAATGCACTTAAAACGGATTTTCACATTCAAATACGTCAGAGAAAATACGTCAAAATAAAGTAAGAGAAAAGAAACTCTGACTTAAATTTGCTCTTGACCTTACAGGTTTGCATGTTGCCAAATCCCGCTGTGGTGCATGCATGTGCGCTGATGAATTTCCAGGTTGCGAGAACGGGTTTACCTGTATGACTGGGCAGGGATTCACTAATGAAGCTAGCGCATTATGTGTACACAATTCGGTATTTACCAGTAGAGTTAATGGGAACACAGATGCGACGAGAACAGGAATCCAAGGTGTACAAAGAGATGCAGCAGTCGAGATGGGACCTGGCGTTCGAGGTGTACAAAGGACTGTTGCAAACAAAGAAAACGAGGTGGTTCCCGAAAAAGGTATATATATTATTTCAACACAGTCTCCTTATTAAAATGATCATAATTATTCATTCTATAACTGGTCTTAAAATGATCATATCAATCATTTTGTGCAGTGATAGCGCCATCTGTAATTAAGTTTATGCAACATTTTTCAATGAGGCTAGGTGAAGGCCGGGGAGCTATCGGCCGTTAAAAAACGCTCAAAAACAATATTGTTCAAGGTTGGCCCGCAGGGTTAATAAGAAACAATATTTCTCCAAAAACAATAGCGATTAAATTCAAGCTATAGAGGGAAAGGCCAGGAAGAATGTGGGAAATTAAGTGGTGAAAATAAACAATCAAAACAAATTAGAAATCGATAAATAAAGTTACGCCTTGTCTTTTTGCCCTGCGAGGCTATTATATATTGGAACTCCAATAGTTGCAAGTCCTCACTATGGAACTTTCCAGCCTCATATGACATATAATAGTATATCATCTGAATTCAAACGACATTCAGTCGAGTTATGGTTGATTAAACTTTGTCCATAATAGACGTTTGGGCTGTAACTGAAAATCAAACTTGTCGTCTTTACGACAAGATCGTGGTGGACACAGGCGTCATCTTTGTATCAAGGACAAGAGGTTGGCAGACGTAGCAAGGAAAATGTTATCTTATACTGTTATCTTATACAACTGGTTAAATCAAGAGTATGAATGTTTTGTTGAGGCTTTTGGAATAGAAGGGCAGTGTTCATTTTAGGATCAGCAATGTTAACGAGTGGATGCAGTCCGTAACGATCTTTTTTATCTTTCTCAGAGCCAAAAGGATCTGTCATTTATTGCATCAATCATCACAGTCTTTTTTCTCTTTTCTTTACGAGAACATGTACAAGCATATATATAGGGTCCACAAGTTATAAGTTCCCCCCTAAATACTTTTTAGAATAAATAGACAAATATGTAAAAAGGTATGGGTAGCCTTATTTGTTTTACACCTACGGACCAAATTATAGTGTCACACGTCATTGCGCTCAGTCACAATGGTTCATTGTGTAAAAAAATGAAACCGTTTCAAAAAGTGCTAAAAGTTGCATCTGAGTCAATATGATTCAACTCTCAAACAATACAGTCAGTCAGGTCTATTTATGTGTTTGTTTAAGAAAACCTGACTGCTATGCACTCAGGTGCAACTTTTAAAACGGCCTCTTTTCTTACACACTTAACCACTGTTATGTTTGACGCTACAAATTAGTCCACATGTGTAAACAAATAGGGCTATACATACCTTTTTAAATTTTTACATTTCGTAAAATATTTTTTGACTTATTTTAAAAAGTATTACGGGAACTTATAAGTTGTGGACCCTATACAATGAATATATATCACAATACAATAAATAAGAATTAAGAAGTCAAAATGAAATTAGCACATGAACCACAAAACAAGCCATTACAAATTGACATTATTCTATTTGTTACTCCATGTATTAAGACAGCAATTAACTTCTCAGTTTCTCTACGGGATTTAAGAAATTACACAAAAGGTACATAAATTAGATTTATCAATACCAATTTGTCCGAAACGATCTGAACTTCTTCGATGCACGATAATATATTACCATATTCGTCAAAATTGTGCCAAAAGTGTATGCTTATGGAGATAAATATTTCGGTCGCATTTTTAGTATTTATTTAGTTGAATCACTGTCAGGATAATAATCATATACAAGTACTTCAAAATCCCAGTTAAGCACGAGGAAGAATATTATTTTATCTTCTAATCTCTATATTATTTGCGATGTGTTTCATATCCTACAGAGCCGTCCACTGGATTTAAATGTTCAGTGCAGGGAGAAAACATGTGTCAACACAAAGGCTATTGTGAACCAAAGTTTGGTACTTGTCTTTGCCCTTGGAAATACAAAGGAACAAAGTGTGAAACGCTCGGTGAGTTTAAATACTAAATTTTCCTTGGAGGCTTTGCACTCTGAACGTTACTGGTCAACTTCTATTGTTATGCATAGTCGCGCTAAAAGTCGATCGATACATGTTGAAATCAGTACAATTCAGAGATATACCGAGTACGATGTAAATATTGCGATAGTTGTAAAAGTTGTCAAGAAATATAATGTAACAATAGCCATCGACTGACTAGCGTTCTACGTGTAAGCTATATGATTTGCAACATTGCTATAATGCTACTTATATAGATGCATTCATATGGTGTTTTATGCCAAAGGCGCAATGCAGATGTGATATGAAAGACAAAAGCACATCATAAAGAAATGTTATGAAAGTAATCTACATAATGGTCACAGGTCAACTTTCATTACTGACCGTACCGACAATCGTAATGTTGAAGCAGTGCTATTGGTTTGGTTGATGTACACAGGTGCCAAGAAACTCAAAAGTAGATATTGTACAAACATCGATATTAACCTTCTTTCGTTTGTTTTCTTTCAGTGCCACATCCGCAGTCTCCATGTATCACTGATCCATGCCCAGGTGATAAAACATGCAAGGTGCGCGACATTGGTCGCACATGTGAATAATAGGCCGATAGCTGTTTGAGGTTTTATACAGTCATAACACTGTTACGAAGCAAAAAGCAAAATAGTACAATTTTAGTACTTTTCAGATCATGGCCGGATGCGTTAATAGGTTAAGTTACTGAATCACACTATGGGCCACAATGACCTCATCACAATGACATAGTTCAATAACGTCAATTAAACAATCATAGTGCAAAATTTGACCTCAAGTTGCAGAGAATGAGTTTTTGTACCCAAATTGTCAAAGGTAATTTAATGAATGTGAAAATGCAGTGGTGTTAAATAACTGTGCCCAGATAGATGAGCATGTTTTGGATCATAGTGTCATCTTTATAAGCTGGTGACAAGTTTTAAAGCTGTGGAAGCATACATTTCGAAGATATTGCAGATCCAGTTTCAATGGGCACACTATAATTGAATATGTGAATACAAAAGCCACCCAAGTCCATACTTAAACCAAATTGAGTTAAGCATGGTAAAGTGTTGCTTTACATAGGCCTGTCATATGTATGACAGAACAACTCAAATTCATCCTCTGTGTCTATTGAGCATGTGAAAAATAGCATGTATGAAAGAATCACCCAATTCCATGATTTGAGTCTTGTAACACATTGATTAAAATCCAGTATGTATAAAAGTCCACTTGTAACACATTCATTGCTAGAGAGTGACTTTTGAAAAAAAATGGGTTTAATAAAGGAAAGTGTGTGGTTTATATTACATGGCAGAATGCTTATCAACATTATACATACCTGTGCGCTTTATTTTGTATTATCTTACTAGTGGTAATCTCATTCTAACATTGTTGTCTTTGTATATGATTAAAAAACCACCCAAGTCCAAAATTTAAAATGAACCCCACGAAGTCCCTGAAATGCTAATCGTCATACCTAATACAGGTTAATCCACTCATTTGCACGTAAAACTTACCATATTGACCAGGTAAATCTAACTGAAGGAATTAAAATGATACACAGGTTTTTCTCTCAAAATCACTTCCCATGGACTTGGGGTGGCTTTTGTATTCATGTTTTCAATTATGGAATGCGCAGAAGTATATTTATCCGGCCATCATGTTTGTACACCTGCTGACATTGGCTGAAAAGGGCAAATAACTAATTCGCAGTATGTACCTACTCTGCTTCTTACCTGAAGGTCGTTAACTGTTGTCGAATCCTCTTTCAGTGGATGATGAATAAGCCAAATCAGCATTGGAAGTGTGCAATGCATTGTGGGACAGTTTGTGCAGTTTTGGGACACTTTGCCAATTGCCCAAAACCCAATTAACAGAATTTAACAAATGTCTTTTGAGAACGTGACATATTTATGTACTATGGTACAGGGAATCAAAATAAGTAAAACTAAAAGTATTTCGAAACAGTCTTTCGTACTGGTAAATTAGTCTATTAGTTTGTATTGTGACTATGATACATTTTGGGTTAAGGGGGAATGTATCGTTGAATATGTTTAAATGACAAAAGTTGATTATTGATAAAATTATGTTTAAAATGTAATCTTTCTTTTACGTCAAATTTGATTAAAATCCTTCAAAAGTTACATAACTTTTGTATGAAATGATGGTAAAAAAGCCGTAAATTTCTTATGTATTTCCTGTATATTTTGAAACTTTTGTATTCTATTGTTTTATCGTATGTATTGTATTGTTTTTGAAATACGCCAATTTTAGGTAGTTTGTTCCAATCTCATTTGCAATAATTTGAAGCTAAAATTGTTCAAAAGTACTACTAATTAATGTTAATTAACACACATTTTTTACTAATTAAACTTAAATGGCTGATATCTCGAAAACACAGTTTTGACCATGTGACACCGTTGCAGACATCCTATCTGGAAAAGTATATGGGCTACAACCTTCAAATGTGGCCAAGATGTTGCTATCACTGAAAGCTACAAGTTGTATCAAAATGATTTTCATGGGGATTTTCCATTTGGTCTAAAACCCTTTGGTCTAATATCCATTTCGTCTATATCCATTTCGTCTAAGTCTATAATAGGTCTATATCCACTACGTCCAATAATCATTTGGTCCTATAACCATTTGCTCCGATAACCATTTGGTCCGATAAACATTTAGTCTAATAACCATTAAGTCTAAAACCATTTAGTCTAACAACCATTTAGTCTAATACCCATTTGGTCTACAAACCATTTTAGTCTTACAATCATTTAGTTTATTAATAAATAGACGAAATTGTATTAGACTAACTGGTTACTAGATCATACGAGTATTAGGCCTAACGGTTATTAGACCAAACGGTTATTAGACCAATCGGTTAAAGAAGAAATATTAGACCAAATGGTTTTTAGACTCTATGGTTAGTAGACATATCAGTTATTAGACCACACAATATTAGACTAAATAGACATTAGACTATATGATTATTAGACTAAGCGGTAATTAGCCTTTCTGGTAATAGACCAATTCGTCGGGTGCATCACATACTGGCCTATCTTGATTTTTTTACTTTTTTGAGAAAATTGGTATATAGATTTTATTTACGGAGTTCTTCCAACACAACAAATTACAGACTTCAATTTTTCCTAGATAATTAGTTATAAAATGTTACATTTAAACTATCTATGATTTTGACAAAATACGTGTTTCACATACTGATCTATCTCGAAAAAAACAGGCATTTCTAGAAAATCGCAATTGAAAATCTTCGTATTAAGTTTACCTTTCTATAATTTAATTAGATGAAGGATTTTCATGAAAGTGGTTTAAAATTAAAGCATATACTTAACAGATTTAGTAAAGTGGAATCTTTAATTATATTTACGTATGCAATATTGCTTAAAACTACACTTAAGTAGTAGTTCTGTATGTAAAATCGTTAATTTCCCAATATCGTATTGAAAGTGCATTACATACTGGTCTATCTCGAGATAGACCAGTATGTGATGCGTCTAAAGTCACGTCATTGTTCGCGAAATCGAGATAGCCCCAAGATAGACCAGTATGAAATGCAATTTAAATACGATATCGGGAAATTATATATTTTTACATACAGAACTACAACTTTAGTGTAGTTTTAAGCAATATTGCATCGGTAATATAATTCAAGATTCCACTTAAATAAATCTGTAAAGTATATGCTTTAATTTTAAACCACTTTCATTAAAATCCATAGTCTAATTAAATTATAGGAAGATTAACTTAATACGAAGATTTTCAATTGCAATTTTCTCGAAATGAGTGTTTTTCGAGATAGACCAGTATGTGATGCGTCCGACGAATTGAATATAGACTAAACTGGAATTAGACAAAATGGTATTAGACCAAATAGCAATAAACCGTTTTCATTGATAACGAATGAGGCTGACACATCAAAATTCAGCACAAAATTCAAATAATTTGTACATGTATTGTATAACATGTCATTAAATATACATTGTGGAAATTTTAAAAGTATCTAATATTAGATTTGGAAGAGGCAAGCTTTTCAATAAACATCAAAACTGATGGGTACCAATCATTTTGATACAGTTTGTATGCAATGAACCAATGAAGAAAAAAGTTCCACCCATGGGAACATATTTTTAATGACCATGACCAAATCAATAATATTGTTTTTATAAAAAAACTAAATCAAATATTAACCCTCTTTAAGGGATCTGGAATGAGCGTTTTGGGCGTTTCGACAGTATTTTTTGTGGGGCATGAGAGCACATCAGACATATCGAATTGCATTCTGAATACGAAGAATGTCTTTCTGATATCAAATAATTTTCATTTTTTGAAATTCACGATATAATACAAATTTTATGACAAGTTATTAAAACTTGATATTTTTCACATTTTTGATATATAACAGTCCTCGAAGTAAATTTTATAAATCTAATGAATCTTAGAGTGTATGTAGCTGGGAGGAAAAGCCGACGATCAATTGAAAATGTTGACCTTTCATATTGAATTTTTTTTTCCCCAAAAAGACCTATTTTTTGTTTGGTGTTTTGGGAAAAAATCCATATCTTCAATACGAAAGGTCAACATTTTCAATTGATCGTCGGCTTTTCATCCCACCTACATACACTTTAAGTATAAATCATCAGATTTATAAAGTTTACTTCGATTACTGTTAAATATCAAAAATATCAATTTTTAATCATTTGCCATAAAATGTGTATTACATTGCGAATTTTAAAAAATCAAAATTATTTGATATCAGAAGGACATTCTTCGTATTCAGAATGCAGTTCGATATGTCTGATGTGCTCTAACGTCCCAAAATAAATACTGTCTAAACGTTCATACCCCATCCCTTAAAGCCATATTATAACATTTCTTTAACAATAGATTAGTATTTATTTTCCATAAAATGTTAGCTTTTACCGTCAGGTATGTCCCTATTTAATTTTGAGCCGAACAAGTGAGGTAAAGCAAAGAAAATTGGAATTTACTAATAGCACCAATGCATGTTACTCCGGCGATTGTAATACAGTACGATCCTCTGGCGCGTGTGTGTCCAGCACGCCGTGTACGTAGTACTGTGTTATGAAAAACACACACGACTAATATTTCCATCGTAATAATAAAACGACGGTTCCATCGGTTTATTCAAAATCACGGATTTTGACAAAACTACAGCACATAAAGTCTTGATTTTTGCAGAAAATCTGTATTTACTAAAGTATATTACAATCGTGTAAAACCTGAATTAAAATGTTTTTTAGGGGGTTCTTCTCAGCAAATGTTATTATGGCTTTAAGGGGGTACTACACCCCTGCCCAATTTTGTGCCTATTTTTGCATTTTTCACAAAAAAGATATGTATATTATAGGGGCAAGGACTACAACTACTGCACTGGAAATTTTAAATCAATAACTACTTACTTTGAGTTGCTGAATTTTCAGTACAGAAGTTGTAGTCCTTGCCCCTATAATATACATATCTTACTCGTCACTCGTCGTTTTGAGAAAAATGCAAAAATAGGCACACAATTGGCCAGGGGTGTAGTAGCCCCTTATTGGTACATGAACTGTTTCATTCTAGTTCGTTGTATATGTAAGAAAGTGCAGATTAATTTACTTTTCATTTCAAGTCTCTAGCATTGGTAGTTTTTGAGATATATTGTCTGCAAGCTTATAATGTGCGGAAACGGGTCATATGACCCATCAAATGCAATGTATTTTAAATTCAATTCTCTTTGATGTTACTATATAGGTCTATGTAATACCAACTTACCACAAAGCATAAAAAAAAACATTTTTTTTTTGCATTTTGTGAAGAAATTGGACAAAGTGGTATGCAAAATGAAGGGGCAAAGCTTCTCCTTTTATTGGTGGCATCGGTATCAATGTAGCCTACATGCTTTTAAAGGTAACAGCCAAAAGGTGGTACATCACTGATGTTTTAAATTAACTTCATTTTGTGAAAGCTTACTATCAACGGATTTCGTTAAAAATTTAGATATGTTACACATTAGGAAAATAATGTTGATATGTTAAATGGGAATAAGTGGTTCCTGGTTTCTTTTATGACTTCATGAACTTGGTGCTATACACCTATCAAAAAACGAACTGTTCAGGACATGGAGTGATGAACTTATTTATGCACTTCATAAATTTGCAACAAAAAAAGAAGAGGGGTACTGATGAAAATCATGGTATTATACCCCCTTAATAAATTGCAGTCTCAACGATATATTCCCCCTTTAATGTACAACACAGGTATCTACTGGATTAAATCGACGCATGCTTTACTTGTATATGCACTTTGTGTATGTTTGAGGGCTTTTTTTTATGAATGAGAAGGTATTAAAAACAATACAATAAAACACAAATACAACAATGTTGTTAATGGGTTCAAGCAATATTGGTCAGTTTGTAGAGCCTGGCCAAATGAAAATCAAAATGGGATTCTTGGATTTTTTGTTATAAGTCCAAAAGTCCAACTGGAATTGCAGAGCGTGCATAAGGTTAAATACCACTAATAGGCCTGGGCGATACATTGAAATACGACGAGTAACTATTTGTTTTCATGGCATTCGAAAAGACTGCATTAAAATCGCTGAAATTGATCAAGTTATATAGCCAAAAAAGTACTTATTAGAGTTTGATGCTTCAAAATGGTACATTTTCTCTCATTATATGACATTTTTGTTGTAATAGTACCAACATTCATACGCACGGCTTCGGTATTTAGTAAATATTCGCCCTATCATATTGTAACTTTCAGCTTCGAGGGCGCACTGTCATTTTAATGTGTTTACGGTTCAGTGCGTTAAAACAAGAAAAGTCTCAGGTCAACCTATATGTTGACTTTTTGATCATATAGTTTCACCTGATATTAGTGGCATTGAACTGTGAGAGTTCTGAATATGAGAAAATTCCACCCAAAATTAGGCATTTTCCCATTGAAACCCGTGTAATACATAATTAGTGGTATTTAACCTATAGCTACATTCTCAGTGCACATTGCGTTAGATTAATTCGATGCAGAGATTACAACAGTGATCATGTAACGATTAGTCCAAGTTTGACCGTGAACGGTACGATGCTGAATCCTCTTGTTTATTCATAGGCATTTAAACGATGCTTATGAAAAATGTATTAGCACTCACTATATTAACATCGTATTATCATAAATTGAGTAGTCCATTTAACACCATTCTTGTATAGAAATACATCTAGCGACAAATACCAATAAAATAAGCAGATTTTGGTCAATTTTCAACAGTAAATAATGGTATTTTTAAAACAGCCGAATATTTCTCTTTTCCCAAAAATCCACTCAGCAAATACAACTGCATGATTTGAATGATTTGGCAAAATCTTCACCTCCCTTGTGTTTAAATTTAGTGTCAATTTAATAATGCATACCGTATGTATTTAGTAATAGGTTTAGTCGGTAAAGGGGTGCTTTCACAAGCAGGAATATTATTTCTTCTTCTTCTTCTTCTTCTTCTTCAGTAGTACCAACTTCAGAATCCTGAATAATATCGTACTGCGGATGGGTGCACTACGCGCTAGTAGCTCAATCAAAGAGTAGTCAGCAAAACCAGGTGCAATTCAATATGTACAGTGATGTGCGATAAAAATAATTGGATGCTGGCTACTTGGTGAAGTCCCTTAATGCCAACTTGAAGGCATCAAGAGATCTGAAGTCTGCTGGATCCTTTTCTAGTTTATTCCAGTCTCGGCTTGAGCGTTGGGAGAAGGATGAGGCAAACTGTTGCGTGCTACAGTAAGGCAACCAGAACCTGGAGTTGTGACCCTGGTGCGTGATTTCGCTTCTTGGAGGTAGTCTTTCCAGTCGATGTCTACCAAGTTGAACCTGATGCGATATAACATATAACATTTCGTGGGGCATGAGGGGCAAAGTGAATTTCAGACGAGACAAAATCACCAAATGCTACCCAAAATTGCTGCAAAAGGGTAAACCCCTTGCCCCCCCTCCTCCGTAGCACCGCCACTTTTCGCAAGTGTTTATTCTTGAGACTCATTTACAACACAATACTCACCCTCTATGTATAAACATAAATGTAACTTTTAGTTGGTATAGGTTATACAGCATCACAAAATGTAATGTTTCAGAAAGCTTAGAGGAGGGTCTTATTTGCAGCCGCCCATCCTTATGAAAAAGGAGACAGCGGCAAAAAAATCGACTTAGAAATGGATTTTAAGGTCTGTGGAATGAGCAGATTTCTAGCCACAAGATGACATTGCGTGTTATAAACATCAATTTATTCGAACATACGAATGTCACGTAATATATTTTGCACGTGCTGATAGGAAAAATCTGCTCGAACATAAATAATTATTGTATTATTTATTGTACACAACTTTATTATTGTAATTATTGTATTAGGTATGTTTGATAATTACTGTGTATAGCTATAGTATGGCAAGGGCATGGCCGTGGTGGCATAATAGGAACACTGAAACAGCTTGCCATATAAACGCATACCAATATTATTTAATATAAGGGTCAATTAAGTCCATTAGTACCAAATAATAATAACGGTATATGACGTATATAAAAGAAAATTAGGGGGGTGCCACAACCCTTCGTAGTCCGTGTTTCAAAATATGGTTCAGTAGATCTAGGGTTAATAACTATGTCAATGCATTCTTTATTCCATGGGGATGATAATGCATATTAACTGAATTTAGAGGACAAAATTGTAATTTATAAAGACTAATCCCTAAAGTTATATTTTTCCGAACTGGTTTATTATAATTATATGCCCAAATATAGCTAACAAACTTCACCCATAAATCATTGGGTATAAATTTTCATCTGATTTAATCTTAAGTGTTTTAAAGGCAGTTTTTGCGGTTATTTTTTATTTAATTTGGGCACGTTTTCTTTACAACAATTCTTAAAAAAACAACAATCAAAACATTAAATTATTGTTAAAATTACACTTTCATTCCCGTTCCTGAAATGAAGACCTGTTGACGTTTTCAAAATACTGTAGTTAAAGAAATAATATTTGGTATTGTTTATTAGCAAGGTTTTGGCATAAGAGTTTACTCTTGTCTTGATGAATATTGATTATATATTATATCACTATGACGTAATAACTTGATGGCGCCATCGGAATCCTTGTACACCACCAGAAGTTTGATTTTGTAAAGTGTGTGGTTCATGTTCCGTTTTTCATGTTCTGTTAGGCACCAGAACCAAATTTGTTCGATCTTTGGACCGACCGTCGATGCTGCTTCAGTGATTGCTATTATTAATGAACGAACAACTAATTAATAAGAATTAGTCCTAAATTGATATTGGTCAATATCAATACAGGCAAAGATTAACTGAATTGAAATTGTTGAATAATAAGGATCGATCAAGCATCGATGGTCGATCAAAAGATCAAATTAATTTGTTTCTATTGCCTTAGGACCTACCATCAAAGCAATATGTTTCCAAATTGTGCGTTGCATTTTCCAGCGGCTTTGGTATGAGAAGGAAAAACGTGTACGTGTATAACAAGCCACATAGGATAATAGTACACAATTCGTCGTCCGTATTCCATAGTGGCGTATAGTGGAGTCAATGATATATCATTTTAAAGCTTATTATATATATTTTCTAAACAAGAAATAAAACACAATTGACCGAATGCGAACTTTACGGCTCATTCGTGGAGTACGGTCACATATGTATTGCCCACTTTTTGAAAGACAATTGGCTTGATCTATTTTTTTAAATAATTTTGCTTCCAACTTTTTATTGATGTTTTTTTTTAATTAGCATTAATGTTTTCTAAATGACGGTTCGGGTCATTACGTCATACGTCATCCTACGAATGTCGAATCACGTCAGTCCTGCAAGGTTGCATGTAACAGCTGCCAAATATATATGTTTATTATATTAGGATTGATAGAATCTAAACATGTTTTAGAACTATAAACAAACGAACTTACATTTAATTAAGTATAAGTGGATTCTATTGATTTTGACCAACATTTAAGGACTGCATTTCCAGATGACATGGACTATGTATTGATGCAGCAACATTCTGTCTCCCAAGTTGAAATTGTCAATTATTAGCAGATAGCTCTGTTCACTATGTCAAGCACATCCTTATATCCTTATACACTACAACAATCACGGTGCTATATTAACCATATTCCCAGCAAACACACAAATGTCATATTTTGGGTTTTGGTTTTGGTAAAAACGTTTTATTAACATTAAAATGTCGGGTTATATTAAGGTCATGGAAACGTTTTAAAACGTTTTGTATGAAAACACTCTACAACAACATTTAAAAAATGTTGTCGAAATGTTATTGTAAAATATTTCTTGCAAACATTTTTTGCCAAATATTTTCATTATGTTAGAATATTTGCAGTAAGTTATGAAACTTTTTTTTAATGTTATAAACTGTTTATGCCCTTTATACACCCTTTATATAATCCGATATTTAGACATTTTCTGGCAACCTTTTCGAACCTTTTACGAATAATGTCGAAAACGTTTTGTGTTAGCTGGGTTATATAACACCACCATGTGTCACTGCAGAAAAGTGTGTTAAAAACACTACATTTTGCTGGACTGTTTAAAGTTCTTTATAATCTGACAATGCATGCTGTTAAAATATTACAATAGTTCCATGGTTACACCCAGGCCCGTACGCAGGGGTGGGGTGGAATTTAGGGGGGGGCTGCGGTGTTTCAGAATTTGCTAGCGTACACTACAAATTTTCCCGAACACATGACGCTTCTCAGACGCGTCCGAGGTGTTCATAATTGTCTCTTTAGAACACTAGTGTATTTGAAAATATGATAAGCCTTGCACATTAGTGTTCTTTTAGTATAATGTAGAGCACACAGTATTGATCAGACGTGTCACAAGTGTTCTGAATGATTATATTGAATACTGGTGTTTAAAAATGGAACACATGTAGTAGGCCTAATGATACCGATGTGGATGAGCAGATAGAGGCGTTGGAGAGCTGCGACGTGTCAGCGAGAAATACACGGTGCTCCTTTGAAGGAGGGATATAAGTAACAACAACAACAATGGCGATGCAACGTGAAAACGCTATTCCAAACTGTCTTTTTCAAGACAAATGGGATGATAGTGAGAGTAAATTCGAAGGGTTTAGGAAGAATGAAATTCAGGGCAACTTTGGGAGCGACTCGGAGCCCGTATATCTGTTGACAGCGATGAGCAAGCATCGGAGAGACACAAGAGGGCGAATTGGCCGAGCGATTAAGGCGTTGCGCTGTCGGCCGGGAGATACGATCGGCGAGGGTTCGAGCCTTGGGCTTGCCTTAGGTGAAAACTCTCTGATTTCATCGGAATTCTTCGGAACACCGCTATTATCTTGTTTATACTACCATGCATTTGTTTATTGTCGAGTAATGAGATTTTGAAAATGTATAAATAAAGGTTGAACACCAGCATTCTGAAAATCAATGTTTGAACACGTGTCATGTGTTAAAAACTGTTACATTTGTTTCATATGTGTCCGAGGTGTTCATAATTTTGAACACCAGAGTTTAAAGGATTAGAACATGTTACACTAATGTTCTGAGGTAATAACACCTGTGTTCTCTACATTAACACTAGTGTTCTCTAAATAACTTGAACACGTGTCATGTGTTAAAAAACCGTTACATTAATGAACGCGTTCCATGTGTTCTGGCCAATTTACAGTGTAACGAGCAAAAAAAACCCAGTTTTTTACGCTTTTTTGGGAAGAAATTCCACTTTTCACAAAATCGCCTCCCCCCTTGGAAAAAAGTCCACCTTTTCAAAATCAGTAATCCCAAAATGAAATCCTGCTGGGGGCTTTGTTATACCAAATATTGGTAACGCCAAAATCTGGTTGATTTAAACTGTCGTTTTTAACAATTCAAACTAAAACGATGGTGATTTACTCACGTTTTAGTAACGTTTCACCACTACACTACCTAGTGTTTCATCACATCGGACTGCTTCCTTTTATAGGAAACAAGATGCACCTTAGAGAACGTGATGAGTTGGTCAAAGATGTTGTCCCCTTACATCAAAAGCTGGGTGTTGTTAGAATGCTGCTAGCCAGGAGTGAAGCGTTAGTAACCGAGGAAGTGGACAGACAAAAAGAGGAAGGTAACATTCGCGAAGTGTTGACCAGGTCGGTTACACGGATTGGCCAATCAAGAAAGTCAAAAAAGACAGATCCACTCCTAAGAAAAAACATTTTTCTCAAAACGAAAAGATAACAGTGAAAAACCGAAGGCGTGGTTGTGGGCCGCTATATAGAGGGCGTATCCGAGCGAGTCTCCCGTGTGTTTAAAAAACACGTGTTTCCCACAACCATGAAGCCACAACGTACCATCCGCACTATGCTCGTTCATCCGAAGGATAAACTTCTCCCTCAACAAAAAGCCGAAGCCATTTATGAGATCCCCTGCGGTGACTGCCCCTAGTTCATACATTAGTGAAACGGGCCGCCTCTTTGGTATCCGACTCAAAGAGCATCAGAAAGAGGTGGATTTACCCGAGCAAATTGCAAATCTTCTGTCTCGGAAATTCACAAATATGCCATCATTGATCACGGGGCCTCCACAAATCACTCCATCAATTGATCGTGAAGCCACCAAGTTCACCAGGTGGCTGAAAGAAGCCCTTGGATCAGCTGAAAAGGCCATACAACTCTAAACAAGGACGAGGGGGTTTACGCACTCAACAACAAAAACTCATCACGCCCTCTACACTTCATCTTGTTGCCTATAAAAGGAAGCAGTCAGATGTGATGAGTTGCCAGTCTGATGAAACCACAAGTGTAGTCGTGAAACGTCACTAAATCGTGAGTAAATCACCATCGTTTTTCGTTGGAATTGTTCATAATGAACAAAATTCATCAACCAAAATCGGGTGTTATAATTAACACAACATCCATTGGCGTGGTCCACTGAGAACACTGGGAAAGTGTCAAATGAACACCAGCAGAGTCAAATTAACGCCAAACAGAGTTAAAATTGGAAAGTGATCCTGGGAAAGTGTTAAATTAACACCAAACCAGAGTCAAATTAGCAGTTAACACCCAGCAGTGTAAACCTTGACAATCTTAAATTAACACCATATCCAGCAAAATAACACTTCGCAGTGTCGAAGACTCTGTAAATCAGCACCCGTGAGTGTGGACCTCCCTTCTCGGTGTTGAAATTAACACCCTTGGTGAGTTTTTTCAGTGTGTATCCTTAATTTATTTCAGACACGTAGCAAGGGGCGGGTTGCGACCTCCTTCCCACTTTTTAAAATAGCACCAAAAATCCATTTTAGTGGGAAACTATTCCACATTTTGGATGTAAGCGATTTGTTTTTGGAGGGGGATGGGACAGCCCAGGTCCGGTTTATATTTTCCAAAATCCCTACGCGGCGTCGGACGTCCGCGCCTTATTACTTTAGACTAATTAGGAACTCTTTTCCCATGTGCGTTTGTACATCCCAATGCAGAATTACTGTGAAGAATTAAGAGGCAGACAATAGTATAAATGAAACGGGAAAGATCCAAGCAAAATGAAACAAAAGACCGATGGAAAGTAAAAAGCAGCATCGACAAATTAGACAATTACAGAACGGTATTTGAATTCTGCAGTTTTATTTTGCGGGTAGTCTGTGAAAAATTAATTTCCCATGGTAACACAGCAAAATACGGAATCGTGATGTAGACAATATACTATATGACAATGCAAACTACCAAACCGAATCATGGTGTGTAAATAACTGTATTTGATACAATTTCTTGGTATGAAGGAAGACTTATTTAGTGACTAACTGTAAGACGGTCCTATACGCTATACCAGATCATTAACACGTTTATCGCAAGATCGATTGCAATAAAGATAGGAGGAATATCTCATTTCTTAATCCCGTCGAGGAAAAGAGTTATAATGACAATGCGTGCGCAAAATACAATGCGAAATGCATTGAAATTAGTAGAGAAATACGATTTTATATTTTCTTCAGATTACAGACTTTCAATTACAGTAATGAAAGCACCAAATACCGACATGCCTGAATAGTATACGTGTCAAAGATGTAAACAACTTCTATTATTCCTCAAATGCGTTTCCCAATAGGTAGCCTAGTATAAAAGTTTCTTCAGAACCTATTCGCTCTATTCTGACCTATCTTTGATATACATTATATTGATTATATTTTGTTGTCCACTAAAATACTAATTGCTATACAACAAAACTTAAACTATAGAGGGGTCTGATTCTTACATCTGAAAAATTTGTGCCTGAATGAAGGCAATAATTAAGTTATAAATTAGGTAAAATTAATTAAAAATCCACCTTAAATTGCTGGCTTCTACAAATTTGTGAGGAGATTCACTAATAATATAATGTTTTGTTTAGGACTTGTTGAATAATGGGGGTTTCTACCGTATTTCCTTTAAATGCCGTGGCAATGAAAACTACTTTTTAAAATATGTGTTGGTGATTTCGGATCAATTTTTTGGCGGGTGCGGCGTGCCGCACCCGCCCTATATTTGTCTGAATATTGACCTACTTTTTCACATGCCGCAATGTTGAGAAAATATTTGTGCCGGTTATATCCCAAACACCCACAGAGGTGATAGTTTACAGCGAGTTTTGTAATTATTACTTGCTTTTGATATGTAAGTAATACGATAAAAGTCGTCATAGGCAGTAATGTGTTTGTATTAAAAGAAATAACAAAAATAATTATTTATGTAATAGATATACTATTTGGAATTTGCAGCAAGATTTGCAGATGTTTTTATTTGAACAGTACCAGTTCACCAGTTTTGCTAATCTTTGGGCTAAATTAATAGCATCATGAAGGTCATAATATATAGCATTTTATACTGACAGCTTCGATATGTACTTTACAGCTTATATGTGCATTATGTTCAGTGTGTACATAGGCTATTTACTTTTCAAATCTTGTGACAAATTGTGCTTGCTGATGCTTGTATAAGGTATTATAGACAAATTATTAGAATGCATGTGCACCAGTAGAAATGGCCCAGGTTGAATAAAATAAATAAACATATGAATGAATATTTTATTCCCTGGATTATTTTTGTTGTGAAAAAATAATGATATAGTTTGACGCTTTGAAATACAGTTACGGTATGTTAATCATAATAAAGTTACAAAGTTAAAAAATGATATCGAAATATTGTAAAATCAAACTTTTCCCCTCATAAGTTGTATCAAAACAACATATTGAGGAAATTGATATGACAGATGTTTAAACTTTGATATGGAAAGATACCCCAGCCCTGTTGTCTCACCAGAGAAGATGAGCAGAAGTCTTTCTATCTGATGATAAAAAAAAATCTAGGTATGATTACGAAAATGTTTTAAATAACTATATATTATCTACAAAAGTTTTATAACAATGTTTTATATAGAATGTTAACATAAAACGTCTTCTGTGAAGGGTTATTATAAAAACAGGGAAAATCTGTTCCAACTGACCAGCAGAGAACCAAAGGATAAGCAATAGATCAAATTAAAATCAGGAAAATATGGCACAACCTCCAATGGGGGAATAACAAACGTATAAACGTGTTAAGTTAAAAACTCTTTTAACTTTGTTTATACGTTTTGTGTTATTCCTACATTGGAAATCGATGTTGTGTCATATTTTCCCTGTTTTTAATTGTGAAGACTTACTCATTCTTTCATTTCTCTTGACTGTTTTTTCCTTTTTATTAGGGGTTGGTCATACTTTTAATGGGAAGGGGGGCTCCAGAGCATTTTTATTAGTGTCGTAATGGGATAGTGTTATCAGCACATATCAATGTCTCAAAATAGCTTTGATGGCGGCCGACCTTCATCTTACACGTTTGCAGAAATTAGAAAATATTGCACATAAGTATTTATTTATTTTTAACATTAATAGTTCCAGGAACTGTTTTCGTAAGTTTGATCAGTCGATATATTTTTATTTTGTTTTTATCAAAAAGCTGATAATTAAGTCCACGGAATTAGATAGATAACGACCCTGGCCTTGTGAACAGCTGTAGAGGGGAAATACAATTATGTAATTATCATCTATTGTCAAATCAGGTTGACACTGTATATTATTAGATATAATTATTACAAATATGATATTCAGAATTAAAACTTCTACACATATTGACCAAAAAAGTGCTACGAGGATAATAGTTTGTTATTGCAGTATTGGATGTTTGTGAATTCTGTAACGGCATGCGTATGGATTGATACGTGTACTATTATACATGTATGCCTAGTCTTTGTACCAAATATACATATTAAACATGGACATATTATTGTACGTTTTCGCTGTTATTTTGAGTACGCTACTCAACGTAGAAGGTAAGTAGTTCATCAAGATGTGATATGATCAAGCAAAATCAGTCCTAGTTTGCAGATATAGAGGAAAATATGTCAATATTTCGTATCTCTTTTTTGTGAAAAATAAAATTATGATTGAAATATGGGATTTTCAAGCTAATAAATGTTTAATATTAGAACTATAAAAATGTGGAATTTGATTTTAGTCAGTATCAAACAGATTTTGCTTTATCACATCATAAATCTAGGTTTTAGTTTATTTATGAAATTAGTTATTTTATCCTTGCATTATTTATTATTAACGGTGCATAATATAATGGTCTTTATCGTTAAGCTAATTTGGTCCATGATCGGGGTGAATTTGGGTGAAAAAACAGGCAGCACTGGAGATGCACCGGGAATAGTTTTCGGGAGCTTCTTCCCCCCTTTTTTTCTTGTTTTCTTTTCATTTTTATTATTTTTCCTTTTTCTAGGTAGTGGCCATTTTCTCTGTCATTTTTGTCAGGAGGAGACACTCTGAACGTGTGTAACTTTTTGGGTTATTTTTTGTTTCTTTTGATGACGACAGGTTTTGCTTTGATGAAGCGATCATGCAGTTCGTGTAAATGCTTCCAACAGTATTGTGGAGAGGGCGAAACCTGCATTGATCTTAGAGAGCACAAGTTCTCAGAAGGAGCACATTGTGTTCCCAACGAAATAGCTGCACGAGTTTATAAGCATCTGTACGGAAACAACAATGTCTACAATAACAATAATGATGTTACCGATAACAATAATGAACAAGTTAACGTTCAACCTGTTAATCAGGCTCAATCTCGAATTGCAGCATCTGGAGTGAACGCCGCTAAAGAATCAGGACAATCAGGTAAAGTAGTTCTAAATGAAGGCAACACTATAATAAACATCATTTATAGGATATAACCAATTTTCATGCCTAATGGTGTGTAAATCGCCACCAGTAACTTAAATTTTAATCAATTCACAAACTCCATACTATTATTTTCAGACCTCATGATTAAACATCACAAGATCTTAAAACGATCTACTCATTTTTGAATACTTGTGAACAAACACAGATTTCCCTTGAAAATTACAAGAAATTCATCAAATTTGATAAGTGAATAGATTCTTGTCAAAAATTACCCAAATTTGAGTAGTCCTACTTGTCAGAGGGAGACTTAATAGAATATTGTCAAAATGAAATAAGTAATCTTGACAAATAATAATTTGGAGATCTTGTGAATTTGAATAGCTACTTGTTATGATTAAACGGATGATTAATTGTGATAAGAGTATCGTTTCAAAGTGCTATTAAACTCAATCAAAATGAACAGTATATCTCATCATAACGAATAGTCACGTGATCAAAAGTAAATGAGTTGAAATCCACTATACATGACCTTAACCTCTCTCACAGGGAGTGTAAATCTCATATGGAGTCACCCATTCTGGTAACCCTATTTGAAATCCACAGTCCCTATGTGGGAGATTAAAGGACATACCTGCCATGGGAAGTATGGAATTTAAATGGAATAACCCAATTGACGTATATATGCAAGTATCACAAGTATCATATCAAGGATTCTCGAGTACTAAATATACTATAGGATAAGCCACTCGTTTGCGCAAATGAAGTCAGTCACACACTCAATGCGCTATTATGCATGTGATGGCACGCGCTGTGTAGGAGTGTATCACCTGTGGAAGAGATGATGCATGTTTACGATATCGTTTCAAAAAAATTAAATTGCAAAAACCAAGTAGCTGAGAAGTTAGCTCAATATGCTAGGAAAATATTCTCTGCGATGACCCCATGACGAGACTGGCTAAATAAGCTGTATTTTTGCTGGAAAGGGTCCGAATAATTGGCAGTCAATGTGCGCCATCTTGGAAATATTTAGGGTACCAAACTACCAAAACTGTCAATCAATTACTACGGTACCAAACTCGGTACCAAACTCCCTACCAACCGTCACTCAAACTGTCGATGTGTTAATCAAACTGCCGTAAAGTGACTTCACTTTTTATACAGGGATTGAATACGAGTGTCACGGCCCTGATCATATCAACAGTAAGGCGACGAAAAAACCCTGTTCTACGGGCGGACGGATCGTTCAAGAAGGGTCGGTCGGTCGGCTTTTTTTTTTAATGACCCAAAAAGTCACCAAAATTTGTAAATAATTTGCAATTTGAGAAAATTAAAAAAAAAAAATCCCGAATTTTCCAAAATTTGTCCAATTTGTTTAAAATCTGGGTCGGTCGGGACCGTAGAACATAGTTTTCTTTTTTTTCGTTGCCTACCGTGCAGGTGTTTTGGTTTCTCAATATCAAAAATTGACTTCTCTCCATAAGTTTATTTACATTCATGTGTATAATGTATAAGTAAAATGTATTTTCACCTCCCGTATTCCCTTTTTTTTTATAAACATATGTAAAAAGTATCACTAACAGTTTTAGAGTGCTCGATACCCAGATGGGTAGAGCTGTAATACAAATTGATATGGTTTACACACCGAGTGCCACAACACTGTGTTTCATGCCCTGCAATCTTCAGGTGACTGAGCACAAGTTTAAAACTACTTCTTTTTAACACGGCATGCCTACATTTACTTATTAACTCACTTCTTCTATGTAACAGATCCTTTCCTTTGATACGTTTTTCACACAAACTTGTAAACTTCTGCTCCAAACACAAATTGCAAATCCCTGACTTTCTCTTGAAGGTATTTGATTTCTTAACAATTTCCGAATTGATTGCATAATCTACCTCATTCTCTTTCAATTTCCATACATAGGGGGCCTACTTAGACAATTCAGTTTCTTTTCTGTATTTATCTGATCTGAATGACTTTGAGTGATTGTTATACCTTTCTTTAAAAGTATTACCTGTAAGGCCTATATACTCTTTTGTTACATTTTGAGATTTCACAGTAGCCTTGTAAACAACTGATTTACTCAAGCATTTCCCTTTTAAGGGTAGACGAGGCATTGTTGGTCGAAGCAACCTAAAAATCGATTTTCCATTATCTCGATCAATATATTATTGAAAATTAACACCTTGATGTTTTGCAAAAGTCCATTCTACAAATCGTATGCTTTGAAAAATTGCTTAATTTATTGTTGTTAATGAGCTATGTACGTTTTACAAAAGTGTTGCTGTTTCAGCCCTCTTTACAACGTAACTCAAGAACCGCAGCACCAATAAAAGTATATCTGTGATATTTTAATTCTTCTACACACTCGCTATGAATTGAGCAATGCAGTTTTTGCCCGAGCTCACTACCATTCGTAAGATGCTGTGAACTACCAAATCACAACAGTTTAAAATAATTAATAACTGTCCTTTTTCCTGCAGTTACACATTTTCTTAGATGTTTTGCTTTCATTGCTTTTGTTAATGCGCGCATTATGGGATGCTATAACGCTGCGCATGTTTGGCATGCAACAGTAGCTGACCATCATACTATTACTGTTGAAGATTTTGTTCAACTTTGTACCTTTGGGGAAATGCTTTTTGATCAGTTTTATAAAGGCTCCCCCCTACATTGGTTTTCACATTCATACTATATGGTGGATTGAACCATATCACTTTTCTCTTTCTGTTTCTTTTGTTATTATTGCTTCTTTGTGTTGTTTCCTTTTGCTGAACTTGATTGCTTCTTTATATCCGCAAGATTTCAGAGCGTTGTTGTATTTGTCAGCTGCTGCATTGAATATCTCCTCATTTGAAGACAAGTTGGAAACTCTTTTTCCAATGGCTGCCGGTATGTTCTTGGTTATTACAGTAGGGTAATATTATATTATAATTATATATTCTTGTTCAGATACTAAATACAAGTGCTCCGTGATCGGCTCCAGCAAATGCAGCAACAAAGGCTATTGTCAAAATGATGGTACGTGCAAGTGTACATGGCATTACACAGGATCCCAGTGCGATATAAAACGTAAGTGATTTCCACATTAATTTATTTGAAATGTGTAAACCAAGGCAGATTCAAAAGGGACTCGAACCTAATTGCGCATTGGCGTATTTGTTACGCATTTACGCATTTAAGTGCTAATTAGGTAATTATACTTATAAGTTCCCCCTAATACTTGTTAGAATAAGTCAAAAAATATATTAAGAAATGTAAAAATGTAAAAAATATATGTATAGCCCTATTTGTTTTACACATGTGGACCAATTTATAGCGTCACACGTCATTGCGTTCATTCACGATGATTAATTGTGAAAGAAAAGAGGCCGTTTTAAAAGTTGCACCTGATTCCATAGCAATCAGGTTTTCTTTAAGAAACACCTGAATAGACCTGGCCTACTGTATTGTTTGCGAGCTGACTCCTATGGACTCAGATGAAACATTTAACGCTGTTTAAAACGGTCTCTATTTTTTACATAATGAACCATTGCGACTGAACGCAATGACGTGTGAGGCTATAATTTGGTCCATATGTGTAAAACGGAAACGGATATCCATTCCTTTTTACACCTTTGCATTTTGTCAAATATTTTTCGATTTATCTTAAAAAGTATTTGGGGGGGACTTATAAGTTGTGGACCCTATAGCATGGGTCCTTAGAGACATGCCACCCAGCAAATACTAAATAAATTTCTCTGTTACCTTACGTTACATTTATAATACCCATGATTATACTCTTAAATCTAACAGTTATTTTGATGAAAATGTGATTTGTGGCTGTTTAGAAAGCGGATACAGATTTGGTACGTGGGAAATTAATTGATCTAGGGCGGACATTTTATAAATGAATTTAGAAGAGCAGCAATGACACCACTTGCATTACATTCCAGATGTTAAAAGTCTACATACTATGCAAAATTTGAGGAAAAATGGATAGGGCGTTTTTACTGGTCCTTACTAACTAGCCATATGGAGAGAGTGCCCGTTGAGGGCGCTATAACCCCCATTTTAGTAACAAAAATGTGATTTAAAAAAAATGACCCTTTGGTTCTAAAATTTTCAGAGTATGTAGTATGAACATGTACAAAATTTAAGCAAGACGTTGCCCTACCTGCTCTTCTCCGAAAAAATAAAAAGTCCTATACCTCAATGATAATGAAACCAAGGTGTTAAACGGTTAAAAACTTAAAGCAATAATGTGTGATTTCATAAAGAATAGATTCGTAAATGTTTGTTTTCACTGATCACATTATCCCCTTTTAATTTCGAGCCAAACAAATGAGGTATAACGAAGAAAATTGCGATTCATTCCAACGCCTACAATGCGTGTACTACGCTCGCCGATCGTATTACATGTAACTGCACGGAGCATCGCCCTCGACGTATGTACATACAAGCTGACATCCACGGTATACAGGGTGTCCCAGAAAAAAAATACCGGGCGAATGAATTTGGACGTAAGTCGAGAAATAGACATCAGAATCCAAAAATCTAAACGTCAGCGTGTAGCCCATCTTATTCTCTAATTTTACGCTAATTTTACTGGAATCGTGTGACTGATTGCGAGGAAATGAACAATTACATAGCGCATGTGTCAATTCACTTCATTCCAAGTTTGAAAGAAAGATCATTCAACACAATGCGCACTAGTGGTTAACTGTCAATGTGCTTCATATTTGGTTTGGTGAAATCATTTTCGTTGTTTTTAAACAATCTTTCAAAACATTTAATTAGGTTTTGTTCAAATTTGCAAACCTGCACGATTTTGAAAATGAAAGTTTGCATGTAAAATGATGCTCGGTACTTGTAAATATCTTTTATTGTTAATGTTGATATAAATGTTGCATACATAATTATTGCATAAAGAATTCTAGCTGTAAAAAC
Source organism: Amphiura filiformis (assembly GCF_039555335.1). Classification (NCBI taxonomy): domain Eukaryota; kingdom Metazoa; phylum Echinodermata; class Ophiuroidea; order Amphilepidida; family Amphiuridae; genus Amphiura; species Amphiura filiformis. The sequence goes on from NC_092637.1 coordinate 3,578,377, forward strand.
TTCAACATTAATGTTGCATGGTATCAAAAATCACAAGTAAAGCTGTAAGCACTTGATTATTGCCATTGTTGGCTCAAATGTTCTCTGCAAAGTTAAATATAACATATTTGCACAACCTAAAGAATTAAAGTGGGACTGAAGCTTCCAATTCCAAAAATCAAATTTTTATTTTTAACAAACTGTTATTTATCTTCAGTTAAGCATGCATAACATAACACCGTCGAATTATAAAATAGATAATGTGGACTAAATTTAATGAGATACACAAACTTAAAGAAGTGGTAAGCGAATATAAAAAAGCGCCTGCTGATTAAACTTGGAATGAACTGCATTGATGCGTGCAATATGTAATCGTTAATTTCTTTGCAACCAGTCAACCGAATCAAATAAAATTTTCGTATGTGATGCACAATAAAATAGGCTATGCGCTACATTTTTTGATTCTGATGTCTATTTATCGACTTACGGTCAATTTTATTCACTCGGTAATTTTTTTCTGAGACACCCTGTATGCTAGAAAGTACTCGATCGTTGAACTCTGAATAAAACCGGGTCGACCCGGATTTAATACAAAAGGTAAATGCTACTGTTATTAAAGCACTTCAGACTTAGTCTTTTACGTGGCATTTTAGTATACCACGGGGCATTATAATTATGCAAAAAGTAGAAATTCGAGTAAAATTGAGGGCGTCGCTGTGAAGCAAATCACACATTATGGCTTTAAGCCAGAAGTTTAGGAAGCATCATATTTTAGCTTCGGACAAGCTCCATAAAAGGATTCGGCAAGTTTGACTTTGGACTCATGCACAACAAGCAAATCGACCTTAGACCTTTTTATGCCCCATACCCTATTAACCGTAGGTCGTATATAATGAGTGATTTTTATTAGTCATCCAGTAGTTTTAAATCGAATACTGGAACTTACTTTTTTGCAACTTTTCCTACGTTGCGTTTGGAACCACCAGATTTCATCAGATAACATTAATCGTTCATGATTTCTTCATAGACCCATGTGGTGAATAATTATGTGAACAAAACCTCACATGGAAGTGTTTTTCAAATGGGAACCTCTTGCTAGTACTTTAGCTTAGCTACTAAATAAGCATTTCAATTTGTATGTACGGATCAAATAATATTTTGTATTACTCCCGACGCCTGCTGATAGACGTGATGCTATCATTTCACGCCATCCATTTGTTAGTGGTTAATAGTCACAGGATATGTTGGCGCTATACCATAAGTCAGAGTGGAGGTACACAGCTCTCAAATAGGAATTGCGCAGTGATTACAAAATAATATATCGATGGTATCCATGCAACTATATGCTGTCGCTATCGATTTAATGTGACAAGTGTTAAAAAACAAATATCTGAAAACAAATGTATTTTGAAATGGCATTCATTATAAAAAGAGCAGTTGAACATAGCGACAGAGGATCACAATAGGCTATTCCAGTTAAATAGAGTAACCTAATATTTGTAATCCCACTTCAACTGGAAGAGCTTAATATAACATTTCGGAAGCTGCTATATATACAGACTTGACATTTAGTATGGAATATTTTTTCGAAAAAATATCAAGACTGGTCTGGAAGGGGTCTGCATGAACAGCTCGGGCTCAATATTAATTGTGTGTCGGGAGATGGTGTAAAATAATTGTTTGATAGAAAATGTGCTTTCCATGAGTTTACAGTATGGTTCTCATAATGTAGCAAATCTGCCTAAAATGGCGGGTTTAGGGAGGCTAAATTTGAGCTACGTGGGGGACACAATTTCGGACTTTATGCAACATTGTTCTGTTATTATTACATTTATAGGGGTTTGAGGTGATATTTCCTAAACTTTGTCAGCAATTGGCATTCATCACAGCTGAAACACTCTTGCAATGTACCAATTTTTTAACATGGGAGGGGCTTAAAGTGTGGCTTTTAAAAGTGGTACGTACTCTGAAAGTTTGAATGGCCTCCCTGAGGTCAAATGTTATAAACTTAAGGTACAAAACAACTGCGCGGATTCTTGGTTGTCCAATGAACTCACGCTGTTTCTTTGTGTACAGTAAGTTTATAACATTTGGCCCCAGGGGGCCATTCAAAATTTCTGAGTGCGTACCTCTTTTCAGTGGCATATTTTTAAAGCTCCTCCCACTTTCAAAACTGATAGATTACAAGTGCATTTCAGTTCTGACGAACACTTATTGGTATTTAGGTTCAGTAAATATCACCTCAAACCTCAATAAATTTGATAATATCAAAATAATGTTGCTCAAATTCAGAAATTTTAACCCCCACAAAAATCAAATTCAGTCTCCCTAAGTCCGCCATTTTAGGCTAATTCACTACATTATTAGAACCATAATTTTAACTAATGGAAAGCACATTGTCTGTCAAAATGTACTTCACACCATCTCCCGACACATCCCAATTAATATTTATCCCGTGCGGTTTATGCAGACCCCTTCTAGACCAGTCTTAGAATTTTGCCAAAAAAATATTCCATACTAAATGTCAAGTCTGTAGTAAACAGTTACATCCAGAATTATTACTATAAATATAACATAATCTGAATAATGTATGTTAACTTATTATGTTAAAAAATTAACTTTCTTTACGACTTGTGTTTTTTTTTTCCACAGTGACGAACCCCCTGCCGCCATGTGTGACCAATCCATGTAAAGCGGGTAAACGTTGCACCAATTACGACATTGGACGTGGGTGCTTTTAAGGCTCAAAAACACAATTCGTGAAACAGTTCTGTTCTTGGCATCTGCGTCGGCTATTAGTAACACTTTTATTTATAACACTTTTATCCAATGGCGTTGGCACTTAACCGAAAACACATAAAGTGTTTGTGATGGCAATTTATGTTTTTCGTAAAGCCCAATACTCAGAAAACCCAATACTCAAATAGTTCTGAGTAGCGGGTCTTCGGAGTAGCTGGATGAATGAAAATCTTCACAATCGAATTTTGTGCAAACTATACTTGTTGCTTCTTAGTCCATCTCTTTATTTCTCACAAACTTGTGATTCGAGATGCAGTTAAACATTGATAACGCCCTCTATTGTTATAATGATATAATGCATTCTGAATACGAGAAATGTCCTTCTGATATCAAATAATTTTGATTTTATTTGAAATTCGCAATATAATAAAAATTTTATTGCAAATTAATAAAAATTGATATTTTTGATATTTTAAAAGTAAACTGTATGAATCTAATAATAATAATGTATAATGTTGACCACCATTTGAAAATTCTAGGTATTTGGGGGGAAATGTAAAAATATCAATTTTAATAACTAAAATTTGTATTATATTACGAAATAAAAAAAAAATAAAAATTATTTGAAATCCCTAATTTGATCCCTAAATGGGTGTGGTTTAGCGTTCAAACGCAGAATTTCATTGGTTGTGGGGGTGGGGCGTCGTCTATATGACCGATAGAGGAGAGTGTCCCAGAATAATCTATAACATGCTTGAAATATTAAAATAAAAAACAAACAATGAAACGAAAATGTTGTCTGATATTTAAACAAACAAATAAAGAAACAAACAAACGGGCTTATCTGTCTCACTTGTCTGGTTTGTGCAATATTTTCGCGTTATCTCGAAAATATTATAAAAGAAACGTAAACGCACGGCCTTTCATTATCTGTAAGAAAATATCACTTTACATGATTGGTCAAAATACCGCTGATTCCAACAATCAATATTAGCTATCGTATTTCGTAATAACTATAAACCGAGTCTTAAGCAAGGGATACTGTTATACGAAATAGGATCCACTTTATCGCTTACTACTTTGATCTACAGGGTGTCCCAGAATGATATATACCGGAAAACTAACCGTTCAGTTATGCATGTATTTTTTATTATGTCCTGTAGTTACCGTGACTTCTCTCTAGTCAAAACGGTCGCTAGTTCAACGGTTCTGTAGTCCGAAGGGTCGCTAGTTCGAAAACCAAATTAAGTTCGCTAATCCGGAGGTTCTCTAGTCTGAATATAGAATAAGGGTTAGTGTTTGGGTTACGTTTTAGGGTTAGGGTTTAGGGTTAGGGTTTAGGGTTAGAGTTAGGGTTAGGGTTAGGGTTGGAGTTAGCGAACCCTATTCTATATCCGGACTAGATATCAATGTCACGCCAAAACAAATAAAGCTTTTTTTAATGAAATTCACAGAATAAGTAGGTGGCATGAGTGTCATTGTATTACACATATTAAAGTTAAAACACTGTTGACAATAATATTTAAAAAACAAATTCAAACACGGTATAGGTCATTCTGGGACTCCGCGTATTATTACTTTGGAAATATTGTGGGAATGTGGACAGCTGCGCATACATAATATTTCTTATATTTCCTTTAAAGAAATATTATAACTTAAGTAACCATACAGAACACAAAGTGTATTTTTTTTGTAGAAATCAAAATTGTTGTTTACTCAAAAGTAATACACACACTGTATGCTGTTTATTGAATTTTAAGCACAACTAGTTCAGCAATTCCGCTGAGACGGAGACGCATTGGTTTGGACATTCAACACGCTTATACTTGGATTTTACGATATGATATTTTTAGAAGTTTAGGGTGTAAGCGCTAAATATCTTTGGTTACTGAGTGTCGTCTATATGAGCGATGAGCTACGTACACAGAGAATTATTGAATAAATGCAGAATATCTCGTTTCGAGTGTCGTCTATATGAGTGATGAGCTACGTACACAGAGAATTATTAAATAAACGCAGAATATCTCGTTTCAACGGGTTGGTTTTAAACGTCATCGGAGGGTTCACATTTTACATTTTATCATAGGGCTCAAACTTGGTGGGTGGAATCCTTGATATGAGGGGAATATTATGTGCGAAATAAAATTCAGGTTAACCTTTCCAAATGTTATCTAAGGGCTAACATTTAGGCGCAGGGAGCAGGACACGGATCAAATCGAGGTCATTCGAGGTCGAAGGTCATCAAAGCGTCGTGTGAAGCGTATAAATGAATACTCAAAACTTTAGCACCTGATCTTTAACAATCACACTCACTTTCTATGATAATGATAATGAACTGAGCGCAAAGCATTAGTCATAATCGCATTAGAAAATCGCACGCGCCGTAGAGTTATTGCATTTGGCTACGAGTACATTATACGTCATATACTTCGAGTATAATAGTTACATTAAAACAAGGTAATTGTTGCATTTATTATTTTAGTTTGACCATTTAGGATAATATCTGAAAAAATGAAAACACTGTCAGTCCACTTACTCGGTTTGAATGCAAGTCTGCATATAACAGGAAAATCAATCACTGTATAAGCTGACTGCATGGTATCGATTGCCATCTTCATCGCCGTAGTAGTTAATACGCCATACGGATTTCAACATTTTGATCTTTATGCCTATAACTCAAGAATATCGGAGATAGATCAAACTATACTTTATTCTGAATCCTTATAATGAGAGGCATGCTGTGGTTTTTACCCAGAATCGACAAATTTCGAAATGTAAGCCTTGTATAAGTGGGCATTTTGTGTTATATGCAAATTAGCATTTCCCCCTATTTCATATTTTGTCCTTTTTTAATGTCGTTGGCGATGTTTTTGAGAGATAATTAGAACAACAAACATTGAATTCCTAATTTTGTCTAACTCTAAACGTAAACACGGTAAATTGCCTCGTCAATATTTTTCTAATTTCTGCCAGAGGCGAGTACATCATAATATCTATAATGAAGTTTGTCTTTGGATAACAACCCAGACGGTTGTTTGTAGGATCAATGACCTGAACCGTCGTACATTTTAACTTGCTTGATTGCATTGATGATAAAAGACTAACTTCCATAATGCCTGATATTAATTTAAAGCTCATCTATTATCTGTTTACTTCTCGATTATGATAACATTTAATCACTTATTTTTAGTATTTTGGTCTGATCTGTAGTAGAAACTCTTGTCATTATTATCACAGACTATGTAAAGGGGGGAAATTAATAGGCAATAATCCTGTTCTATGGTATTACATCGAGTAATGTGATACTTCAAAATGCGACTCATATTTCAATATAATACATATATTTTGTAACTTTTACTTGAGATGACAATTATAATGAGCAAGGGTAAAAGTTCTGGATCATTTGTGTTTGATAATAAGTATATGAAATATTAGATGTTTTGAGTACAATGGTAAGAATATTTTCATGAGGTGAAATATAGACTGTAAATGTCGCTATCTGTAAGGTTGAGTATTTTTGTTGAATGCGGGTTTATTGTGATAGTTATTTTTTACGACATGGCATAACTGGGCACTAAGAGCAGAGACAAAATCATTTAGAAGCACCCAGAAAGTGATTAACCTCCCTGCTGAAGCGGGCCCTTGATCTAATGGCTGGAATTTGGGCAGGAAGAGAATTGCATAATTGGCATTAGGAAACTAATTTGGAGAAAACCTTCTGTTAAAATACTATGCTGAGCCACCAGCCTGGGTGGCTCACGCTCCAGTAATTTCAGATGATTGAGCTCAGTAATACATCAAAGAATGTCTTCCAATTCATGAAAACAAATAGATAATCAGCTTATCGGATTAAAAGCTTAGAGGGAAGGTCTTGCTGCTCAGCGAGTGTTTGTAATATTATCAGAAGGTTTTCTCCAAATTCATTCTCTAATGGGCTGTAGATGGTAGCAATGATCTTTCATGGCTGACAAAGTTTGATCTTGGGACTTCCACTGCTAGGTCATGGGATCTCACATATTGTGTACAGATATTAAATGTTAATGAGTATAATGATAAAAATATTCTTATAAGGCGAAATAATGGAACAGTTAATATTTCACTGAAGGAAATTATTTTTTCCATTGAACGAATAAAAACATTTGTTTCATATAACCCATATAGGCCTACTTATAAATTACTTTTTTCCACTTAAATTTATAAATCACCAAACAAAACAAAATCTATTTGTGATGCGATCAAGCAAAATCAGTCGGAACTCGGAAATATTGATTTTGAGATTTAGCCAAACAAAGGCTGTATTTCCTTTTGTTTCCTGTTGTTTTGGAAACTAATAGCTCATATCTTTGGAACTGATTGTTCAATTTCAACGGGGTTTCTGCAAAATGCAGCTTTGCCAATGATTTTCACTAAACTGTAAGAAACTGAAAACTTAATATTTTCGAGTTCCGACTGATTTAGGCTTGATCGCATCACATTTTAGAAACAACACCTACACTTATACTAGCCAAGTTAAGGTCACCGCGCTATACGTTCACGTTTATCAGTGTTGCCATGGTAGTTTCGCGTAAGTGTAATGAATTATTGACGATTGCATTGGCGTGGACAGCAATAGTTTTGGCAGCTAACGCTAAAAGTAACACAAATTGTAATAATCAATACTAATTTGCAAATCGAATGACACGAATCTTGCACTCTTTAAGCCTGTGGGTTTCTAAAAATTATAGTCGGGGATTCTCTTTTAGTTTTACGGAAAACATAGGAACTCCTAACTGCTTAAAGTATACATATATTCGAATGGCAAACACTTGATAAACCCGTATGCGAGGTCAAATATGAGCAAAAATGCTCAGTTTTTGTTTTACCCATCTTCGTTTTAACAACAAAACAAACATTTCGTTAGTAACATTTTTTTATTAACTTTCCAAAAACTAGAGATAAATATCTAATAAATGTTTTCATTTTTTGACCAACTTTGAGAAACGTTTTCCAAAAATGGTTGAAAATGCTGAATTTTGCAACAACAAAAAAATCTGACTTTTGTCACAATCTCAACCATTTTTGGCGAAGTTAATCAAAATTCAAGAAAAATATCCAAAACTTGTCCCAAATATTTATACTATCTGGTTTTGACAATTTGAAGACATATATAAATGTTGAAATATGTGATTAGAGACATTTGCAACCTTGAAAATGTAAACTAATATGCTCAGAATTAGTAATAATATCTAGTTTGTTGAAAGATATGAATATAGACATTTTCAACTTTAGGAATGTAAACTAATATGCTCAAATGTAATATTCCGATGTCATTAAAAATACAAATGGTAAGAAAAATTCAATTTAATATAAAAGCGTTTTCTGTTTAATATTTTCAATGTAAATGCAAGTAAAGTTCAATGCATTACCATTTCAAGTTTCAGTTTGTCACATTACAGTCAACTTGCTTTTAACTATTGGCAAATGTGCCTATACTGTCAGATAAGCCTTACCATCAAACATTGCTAAAGTGCATTTAGACACGCGAGAGCAGAGGGATAAGTATTTTAATAATTGAGTGCAACTGAGCAAATATTTTAATAGTGTGATTTAGTGAAGCTGAAAATAGCTACATTCAATACCACGCTGCAGCATTATGTTAACCTTTCTAGCAAAATCTTTCTTGATGTTTTTGATATTGACATTGAGAGGTACTGATCTTGTGCATTAACTACTCTAAAGTTAATAATACATTTTCAACACTTTATTACATTTGGCAAGTCTACGTGAGCAGCTTACTGCTGATAACAATTATTGTAAAACAACAATATTTTATTTGTAAAACAAAGTAATACTTTATCTGTAGGCGTTCTCTGGATTTATACTGGTGTAGAATATGAAAATCTGTGTAATTCCCTGCTTACAGAGGTGGTATAAATGTTTTTGAAAACAGAATCCTAAAGTCTTATTTACTTACTGTAAAATATTTGTCTTAATCTTCTATGCCTAGACTCAATGTAATTGAATCTTACGTCGCAAACCTCGTTTTGTTATTTTGTTCTGAAAATGTACGTTTATCGCAGGCACATGTATAGGGTGAAGGATGCTATTAACAAGACGGAGTCTAAAGCACGTGGTGATATTCGTCTGGAGTATATTTTACTAAACCTAACTTCAATCCAACTTCCCTACACTATATCAAAAAATCGGGCAAAATATCCTTTTAGAAATAAGTTACCCACAATTGGTTAAACTGCAACCAACATTGATTAAATTCATGTATTCTGAACATCAAAACCACCTACACCGTCAGAACACTTGGCAAAATATCATTTTGGTAAAAGTTTACCCAACTTTGGTTAAATTGCATCCATCATTGATTTAATTTAAATTCTGACTAGCAATAATCAGCAATGATCAACTTACATACACTGTCAGAACACTTGGTAAATTATCCGTTGGGTATTAAGTTACCCAACATTGGTTAAATTGCAACCGACATTGACAATGTTGGTTAAACTTTTCTCAACTTAGCTTCTTTACCCGGTGTCCAACTGTCCAAATGGTGCTTTTTACAGTGTAGGATAACGGGTTTGGACTGATTCAGACAATCCTAGCAAGCAACTATACCGTCCAATCATATTGCTTATTCATTTTAGTAGGTAGACAAGCACACGTGTGTATACATGATGAATGTCACTCTTACTTTTCATTAATGTTTCTTGATACTGAAACTTGCATAGGGTTATTTACAAAATCCGATATTTCATGGAACACAACTGTACGATAGGACAATTACAATAACAAAACAGTTCTGTCAAGGCGTCAGTATGAATTACTTTCCCTGCTACGATGTTATACTAATCAGAGTGAGTGACCCGTAGGAATAATACCATAATTTCTACACGTCACTTTGGATTTTGAGAATAATATGACGAGAAATACGTTCAACGCAGAATGCAAAGTATTTCTTTACCATGTTATTTTATTCTTGAATATATCACAATAATTATGTAAAGACCAAAATAAATACTAAACCAAATTGGTACTATAGGCACCAGGAAGACAGAAAGTTGGAGAGATGAAATTACAAAAGTTCTTGATGTGACCTGGATGAGAAAGATGTGGGATAAATCAGAGACACTTTGGAGAGGCCTTCACCGACACCGTGCAGTGGGTCGACGATGGCTTAGGATGGGCCAGAGCCCATCTTGCCTAATAGTAAATCCGGCCCTGTATACAGGGGAAAATTAAAATAACTTCTTAGTTACAAAAAACGCAGACTCTGATTGCGCAAGAAAGATTGTTCTAATCACAGCAAACACAAAACATTTTCGACATCATTCGCAAAAGGTTAGAAAAGGTTGTTAGAAAACGTTTGAATGTCGGGTTATATAAAGGGTATATAAAGAGTATAAAACGTTTTCATAACATTCAAAAACATTTTATGATAACTTACTGGAAATATTCTAATGTATTTAAGTGTTTGCAAAAATATTTTACAATAACATTTAGAAAATATTTTAACATATTGTTGTAGTGTGTTTTCATACAAAACGTTTTAAAACGTTTTCATGACCTTTGTATAACCCGACATTAAATGTTATCAAAACGTTTTAGCAAAACCAAAACCCACAATATGACCGTTTTAAAAACGTTTTTGTGTTTGCCGGGATACTGGCCAACACTCCTGATGGAGTAAAACGGTGGGAGTGTGTGCACGCATATATTTGGCTGTTTAGTCTTGACGTTCCTTAGCTGACTATTGGATGTTGTTGCTATTAAATTTCAAATTCATCTGTGTCACCATCTGGGGTCATCACTTTAGCCTCTGTACCCTGGTAGGTGTCTTCAATTGCATTCACGATGATATCTGGGATGCCATAAGCTTTCAAGATCTTGATCATTTTGCCTCTGCGAACTGTATCGAAAGCTTTATTAAAATCGATAAACGTTACCACTACAGAGAGGTTCTTTTCTTCAATGCCCTCAATAATCCTCTTCAAGGCAAGAATCTGCTCAGTCGTGGACCTCTTTTCTCTAGAGCAAAATTGATTCTGTCTGAGCTTATCATCAAGGTGTGGTCTGATCCTGTTCAAGAGCGTCCTATTGAATGTTTTGGCAACTATTGAGCTTAGGCTGATTCCCCTGTAGTTGGCTGTTAGGCTAAGATCGCCGCTCTTAGGTACTGGGATGAGGTTCAAGATGGACCACTGGTTAGGTTTCTGTCGGTTTAGTAATACTTGATTGCAAAAAATCAAGTATGATTATGTCAATAGGATCGGAACTCTGTAGATAAATATCATTAAATTGAATAGCAAAATTATTACACATGGGGGGATTCTGAATTTGTAATATGTTATCAAAAACAACATTTTGAAAGTATTTGACGACGGAAAAAAATATTCAACGACGGAGACTTTTACAATATAATCACAAAGTTGATCAAAGTGGACAATTTTGCTGCACATTAGTCTCAAGTTGTTCCGTCTTTGCATTCAAAATGTATAGGAAGACCACCCGCTATTTAGAAGGTCACTTTGAGACTTACCGTATTCAGGCTGTTATGATAGCGCGGAGGTGGCCACGTGCGTATTTATAAAAGCGCATTGATACATACAACCGAAATACACTGTCTGTAGGACACGCGAGACGTAAAACAGATGTCATCACTTATCAGTTCCTCAACTTCAGAAAAATCAGGTTTCCTTGATACTACACCAGCCAAGAAAGGAATAACCAAATAAATGAATTATTTTATCAGTTATTTTCAGGTGCTTTTTAAAGTGTCCATCCAATTTAACAAATATGCAGTCCATTTGTATCGTTTGACCTCGTTGAATAAAACAAAATAAATTGTACTGACCTCGTTGAATAAAACAAAATAAATTGTACTAACCTCGTTGAATAAAACAAAATAAATTGTACTGAATATTTTGGAATGGAATAGAAACAAACACTTCATATTAGATGGAGCCAACGCTTCTCTTAGCGGCACGCACAACTAAGTATCGTTAGTATTGATGGAATTTATTACCAAAATGCAATAAAATTACTTGATTCTAAATTAGATATCGTAGTGTTCCCTCCACAAGCGTATGCCTCTAATTGAGTGTGTTTTTTTTACGAAATAGGTGGAATGCAGGCACCTTCGTTAAAAAAGTTACAATATATTGCCTTTACAATAATACATGATTGTGCAGCAGCCTGTATCAGTATAGTTACTTAAACTCCAAATAATATTTTGTGTAGGGTGTCATTATATTCTTGTAGATTGAGTTATACGGTATGTATACATGACGTGAGGGTACCTACCTAATATAGAGTACAGAGTGTACCACCTTAAACAAATATATTGTTGTTTCTAAGCTTAAATAATTAAAGTTCATTAAATGGACTCTTATTAGTAGTTATAAATATGGCCTTATCATTACATCGTGCAAACTTTCACCCATTTAACGTAAATAAAGCTTACTACCATACCAAGCAATTTGAACATTATCGCTTATCTGGACAAAGATTAACAGCACAAAAATAAATAGCTACAATAATTATTTAGTTGAGTTAAACAATAGCACATACAAACGCTATACCATTGACTACGTTACACGTAAGGCAAAAAAAAAGTGTTTGTTTGCCCAGACACGACTGACCCAAAAAATCAAAAAACATCAAACACTTTTTTTGATATAAAAATAAAGAAAATGATGTTTTTTCCTATAAATATGCCAAATGACACTTGGAAGTTAATATTCCTGGCAATCACAGCTTTCAGTTTTCCCATTTAGCCCTCCCCCAACAATATTTAACCAATCAAGAGCCAAGCGTGACAAGTATAGTGTGGGATTTTGTACTCCAGCCTGCGCCTGTCATGTCACCCTTGCAACAAGCATGCATTTATACTGAATTTAAATACTGAATCTAAGCCGCCGAGAGCTATTACGGGCCCGGGGGTAAAATGAACGCCAGGGCCCCCTTTTTACTGGCCCCTCTTTTCTTTGCTTTAATGGGACCCACTGAGGTATGTTTTCCTTATTTTTACGGGCCCCCTAGGACCCCGGGCCCTGGGGTAACGCACCCCCTTAACCCCCCTTGTCGGCGGCGCTGTGAATCTTTATCAAGATTTTGTTGCCAAAAGAGATTAAACTTTATATGGTAAGGTTGAAATACATTCATACACTCCTTTATCAAAGCAGCCAATCAAAAAAGCGGTTAGAAAAGTACGCTGAGTGCATTGATTGTGTGATGTGCACTCCGAGTACTGCGCGCAGGATTGATTCATTTTTGGGTGAGTTGATGCAGATATAATTATTTGGTTCTATTTGCCAACAATTTTAGTGATTGTTTTTTACAGCAAAACTCATATGTTTTTTTCTTGTGTATGAAATAGGTTAATGAACACGTCTCCCAACAAGTACTACGTGTTCATTAACCTATAATAAAGTTTGACACATATACAAAATATAAGGCTGAATTTTGTATATTTTCTCTTACCCGACTTGCTGCAACACATGTACAGATCTATAAAAAAAAAAAAAAAAAAAGAAAAAAAAATCGACCTACCTACCCCATGTCTGGGCAAACAAACACTTTTTTTGGCCTAACCACCTTTGCCTTACTGTCAATAATGTATTTGGACACTAAAACAAGTGGCGAAATGAAGAAGGGGAAATAATTAATTCATACAAAATATTGCTCCTTTCTTTTCAAAATATCTCTCGTTACTTATCAAGCAGTTTTGAACTGTGGAAGAACTTTAGCTGTTGACAACAACATCGGGTCAGAGACTTCAATTAACTAAGAAGGTCTTTTTGAACATAACCTTTTAAATTAAGTGTCACATAACTCCAAATTGTTCAGTGCGTCTAACAAATATGCGCCCAGTCTTTTGACAAACCATATCGAGTTCACCCAAACACGATAGCCTTAAAAGCTCTTACTTTGACAACGGACTGGGTCATTTTTCACTGCCTTTAGAAATGAACTGTAAAATGAGTAAAGTATGTACGAAAATAAACTCATCTACGTGTGGAAGTGAAGGAAATATACCAATTGATGAATTAAAAGAGGATGTACAATCTAGACTTTCGGGAGTCTCTACAGTCCAGACCAAGCACCTTTTGTTACAGGACCTGCGATTATATCGAACACTGAGATTATGTTACAGATTACTCTCCACAAGTGAAGTAGTGAATAGCTGGACTCACTTTATGGAACAAATACTGTTAGATTCCACGATATCTTCTTTAGGGTGAATAGCTGTTGTAAGTATAACAACAAAATAACAAACTCTTGCGGCTTCCTTGGGCAATGAATTTTGAAGTTAAAATGAGATCGAAATAAAAAAAAGTGTTCACTACTTTGAGAGGTCATAATTTTAAGCATAATTTACTATCTTTCATAGTTTACTATCTATCTTACTTTAAAAAGTAATACCTTAGATGAACTTTTGGAGAATGTTGTTACTTGCAGTTTGATATAAATCGGAAAGGATTGAACGTAATGATACGTAAAAATAGGCAGATTACTCTATCTAAACTGTTGTTAATTTCCCAGCAATGTTGTTTCTTTGTAATTCTGTGATGCAACCTTCATAACTCATTGAAGAATTTTACCTATCAAAGTACATGTTTGTACATTCTATGATGTCAAATATAGCTTTAAAAACTTTTCATACACGGTATGAACACCAGAGGAAGTTTTGCCGCATATTTTAAGGACTAAATCCGCCCTGACCAACCATAATCAATGTACACAGATGGTCCAATGTTTTCACAATGAATATACAACAGTTTATTTCTTCTATACAAAATGAAATCTGAAGAAAGCTTACAACTACGACACCCAATTTTAGAATTGTGTCAGATTTTTATTTCGTCCCATTATCAAATAACATTATTGACAGCATGTGATTTTGTATTATTATTCATTATTAAACAAGATGCTAAAGGAGTTAATGCGCGTACGAATCATTGCTTTTAAACACATCCAAATGAAATCAAGTATTTACACTATAAATCAAAGTGACGTTTAGATAATTTTGTTATACCAATTATTGATAAACAGTTTAACTGTTTTATAATATAAATGTTTAATTTTTCAATTACAAGAAAAAGGTACAACGTATAATGCAGTTTTGTATCTGCAAAACACCTAAACACTAACAGTAAATAGATGCATTTGTAGGATTGTAAATAAATAATTCAAACTTTTTAGCTTGACAAATCCATTAAATGAGTACCAGTCTCACGACTTTAGCTTTCGCCATCAGGGCTGATGGCTTGATCACAAGTGAATTGGTCCACTGCTTTTCTCGCGAAACGGCTTGTTGACATTTCCCGGGAGTGAAGATGTTTTTGTTTTGAGCAGTGGATCGTACACGTGATCGAGAGATACGAGACCTTCGTCGCGGTTGATTGCTTTGGCCCCTTTTGCGAATGTGTAGATTGCTTCCCTAATTCTCCTGCTGAAGGCATTTGAGTCCTTGTCGAGTATAGACGCCCAATCCCATTCTATGCTATGGTTTTCTTGTGCTATGTGGTCTGTAATGTCCCTTGTCAGCGCCCATTATTAAGATGTCTTTTCATTTCTTCAAACTATTAAGTGCGACTCTTTCTTCCTTTGAAATATTTGATTTTGGGTTTTTTGCCGATTTAACGTACCTGCTACCTCTGCTCTGAGAGATTTTGCCTCTTCCCACGGTAGTTTTGCACATGCTGTTTCACAAGCAACGATGTACTCCTCATGCGGAATGATACGGCGACGTTTAGTCCACGAGCAAGCAACTTCTGTTCCGGTTCTGATAGCTCTTTTTCGGATATGATTTCAACCCATTTCTCACGCCATTTCTTTAACTGGGTGCCACTCAAATCTTTGTTTTTGGATTCATGCTTGGTTATAACAGTTAGGACGCTGGACTACCGCTTGTTATTGTTCTGCAAGGCTCACTCAGTCATTTAATAAGGCAATACAAACGATCGAATTTGGTATTCAAATGAACAAAATTTTGAGTTACACCTTTTCAGTGTAAAAAAAATTTCTCGGCCAAATGAAAAGCAATAATTTTCATTTTTTCAGTAAATGTCAGGAAAAACTGTAATGCTTGATACTGTATTTTTTTTCAAATCTTAGTGTTAAACTTAGTCGTGAAATTCAGTCATTTAGTGTAAGATTTTCGATTTTGATAGGCTTCAACTCTGCCCGCGAGCCTTTTTTTGGATCAATCTTTTAGCTTTTCAAAGTAATATAGTTCGCTAAAGAAGGATTTTTCCCAACTTTCTAACGCACATCACCGTGAGCGATATATCATAGTTTTGTCAGAATTTCCGTTTTGATTCCATAATTTTTGACTACCAGCTGAAAAATTTTCAAATCCACGCGTGAAATCTTAGGCTAATACTAGCATTGTGGATCGATATCTCTGGGTGCCCGGCCTGGATACAGTGTTGCCAGAACTTCAATATAGCAAAGAAATTACCTAGTGTTTCAATTGTCATGAAGGTGACTGGGTATAGTGCCTTTTGTTTGTGTTTGTTTGAAATTGCTTAAACCCACCGAAAGTCATAATGAAGCAGCCAAAATAATACAAGGTTAAACATGGAAGTTTATAACAACCTATTATAATGACCTAAAGGAAAAATCATTTATGGCAACAATGAGCCTTGCATTGTAAGTCATGGTTAAAATGTGTTGAGTACCCACCCCACCCCCATAGGCCTACATAATATTACATACCGGTACCTTATAATATTTATATAGCACGGCTATAGCTATAGTCTACATTTAGAAAGTAGGTCCTATAGCGCTAAATTATGACAAATAGGCCTACACAAACCCGAACGCAAGTCTGAAGGGTGTAATGAAAATGCCAACCCGCGAATCCCCTCTAATAACACGCGAATTTTTCTAGGTTTGGACAGTGGATTTTCCCAAGGACCTCATCCTAGGTAAATAAACAAACAAACAAACAAACAGACAGAATGGTTTTCATAATTATGGAATCCATAGCCCCTATAAATTAAAATTGCAAGCTATCACGGGAGCAAATTTCCAAAATTCACCTCATTTACCAGAATTGGGGATTTGGGCTACCAAATCGCTGGTCAGGCAATCCTGGTTTTCAATGGAAAAGGGACCTGGTTGACAATAATTGAAATATCGATTATTTCTGCTGGTTGTTCTCGAGATAAAGAACTGAGTTTGACATTTTCGGAGCATGAAGGGAAAAAGGGTAAAATAAAAACGGAAATTCTGACAAAACTATAATATATAGACCCACACGATGTGCTTTACAGAGGTGGGAAATATCTTTCTTTAGCAAACTATATTAGTTTGAGACGCTAAAAATGAATTCCGTAAAAAGCTCACGGGCGAACTAAAGGCCTATAAAAATCAAAAATATCACACTAAAAGACAAAATATGATGCTTGAATTTTAACACCAGGATTAAAAAAAAATGTATATCCAAGCACTATGTCTTTAACTGACATTACTGAAGAAAAAAAAAATATTGCTTTATATTTGACCGAGAAAATAAATTTCATAGCAAAAAGGTGTATCTCTGAATTGTGCTGATTTTAACATGTATCGATCGACTTTTAGCGCGACTATGCATTTCTAAAGAATTGGTAGTCCCGCGTCCTAACTGATAAGGCGTTGAAGCTTTTCCTTATGTCTTTCTTTTATCTTATTTTCTTCCGACTCGTGTTTGTTGACAAGATGTAATTCAACATGGCGGCGATCAGCTGGCTCATTCGCAAAAAGGGGGCCAAAGCAATCAACCGCGACGAAGGTCTCGTATCTCTCGATCACGTGTACGATCCACTGCTCAAAACAAAAACATCTTCACTTCCGGGAAATGTCAACAAGCCGTTTCGCGGGAAAAGCAGTGGACCAATTCACGTGTGATCAAGCCATTGGCCCTGATGGCGAAAGCTAAAGTCGTGAGTACTCATTTAATGGATTTTTAAAGCTAAAAAGTTTGATTTACCTAAACAATGAATGCAACAGACCATAACACTGAATTAAAAGCGAAACTATCACCAAAATGACAATACCAGAGAGTGTCGATCTGTAGGCATTACACAATAAAATATCACGACATATAAATACGGACATATTGCCAGCGACAACATTATTATTTTTCCGAAGTGATCAGAAATGTTTAACATTAAGAGATTAACATTGTTATGGCATAGTGACCTCAGAATTGAATGTTGGTACTTAACTTAATGTTGGTATTACTGGATAAAGGAGGCTTTAGTATAGTAAAGTACCAAACTTAGTGAAGTGTGCAATCTTTACTACAACTATTCTGAAATATTTTTAAAATAATGGTTCACATTATAAATCTACCTTGCGCGTATCATTATTTGTTCACCTTGTTATTTCGGACAGAGACATATCCTGACAGTTAATACTGATGTTGTTTTATAATTTTGAGAATAACACAATTACAATTTGACGTATATCGTACTTTTATTCACTGCAAAAGAGATGTCCAACAATGTCAGTACTCTAAAAGACTTTTGCGGAATAAAGCTGTATGTCTATTATTGTCTTGCGTGGGGTGTACTTAACTTTGTGCTACATTAAAACAAAATGTACACGTCCTGAAAATTTTGAATTCAGGCGAGCTATTAGAAAATCATGTCTGCCGGCAAAAATACAACCTTTTCGTATTACCCTTCTAAAATCTATATGCTATATACAAATCCTTGACATTTTGTAGTTGAAAATAGGTAGTTTGGGTCGAAACAACTTTTCCCGTGTGTCCAAGGGTGGTGAATCAATGAGTATTGCGAGGGCATTCCAAAGTTAAATATAGTTCACAGAATCCTTCAAAGTTCTTTTATCAATGGATCAAAATAAATTGAATCCTATATAAAAATTGCTATTTTACATCACCTAAATCATTAAAAAACAATAAAATGTCCAACGCAGATTTGTTTTTTTTACAAGCCATGATTCCGGGCATTCTACATATGGTAGTGCACGAAACTTTCACATTGCCTCAATCAGTATATGGGTATCGAAGTTTTTAGCGTTTTAGTAAGTTAACCAATGAGTTATTTAGAAGCTTCCCAAATAAAATGTAGGTCACGATACGTACGCAGCAAGCCCACGGTACCCACCGATATTAAATTTAATACCTCTATCAATAGATCAAGGGACTCTTATTTATTTCCCCTTTATTGTTGGTTAATTACGGGTGATGTTCAACTTACTTTATACAGCAACCTTTTTGGGTGGAGAGGTGCGGGGTTAAAAGGGAGACATTTTGTAAATAGATCCTTTAAAGTTCTTTACAGAAGGCGGATCTTTTTTGTTTGTTTGTTTTGTTTTGTTTTAGGAGGGGTCATTTGGTTAACATTATACTATTAACAAAGAATTTTAGAAAAGTGGAATGTAGGTCAGAGTTAACTACAAAGTTCTTTTATCAATGATCAAAGTTAATTTAAATTTAGATGTTAGCAGCTAGGGAGTCACATCATAATGAACAGTAAAATGTCAAATGGAGATGATTGCAGACATGAGACAGCATTCATTACATGTTAGTTCACGAAAGTTTTAGATTAAACTGCCTAAACCAGTGTGACTATAGAAATTTTAGCGTTTTGGAAGAACCTCAATAAATAAGCTGGCCTCAAAAAGATAATTTTTCACAAGGTCATATCTTAAAATCCTCTCCATAAAAATGAACAAAAATTGCACACAGGATTACTTCAATACTCTACTCTAAACACATGTCAGTAACCAAGCAGTTGTCCAACTGACACAACAGTAAAATGCACTGACACGGAACAGCTTCCGGGACCACATTCACAGGCGAATAATTGGAACCCAACAATAGAATTTTTATGGAGAGGATTTTAAGATATGACCTTGTGAAAAATTATAAGTTTCTTTTTGAGGGCAGTGTATATAAAGGGAATCTAAATTAAGCCTTTATCCACTTTGATGCTACGGGTTAATATGCAACTTAATTTCTAGAGCGCCTGTTTTTAAATTTTGGGACGAGGGTTAATTGTGGGACTAAAAGGGAGGGGCCTTTTTGAATGGTTCTTTTAGAAAAAGATTGATTTAATCGTTATTATCTCTTGATAACTTTCCTTCACGAAAGGTTTAATTTTCAAAGCTTTTTTTTCTTTTACAAAAAGTGAACTTTTTTTCTGGGGTGTAGTGCTTGAACCCACCTGGTTATTGGCCTGAATATTTTACTCTAGTAACACAGAATTTTAAACGTCACGTCCTATAAGATATTGCTCAAACTCACCCAAAATAATGTTGACCTGCAACACTCAATCGCTCAATTGTGACACTTACAATATTAAGATCGTGAAACATGTAGTTTACGCACCACGGAATTTTTCATTTGGCCGAGTTTACCATTATACAGAGGGGCAACCATTTTATCAATGTATCATTTTTGTGAGTGAGATATTCATAAGAGAGCAATAACGTTAACCAATCTGTACCTGTTTATGTTCCAGGTTCCAATTATCCACATTTTTTACACACGAACCTGCCTAGAGGAGATCATCGCCAAGAGTAAAGATACCATAATTGCGTACGTGACAGCAACGACGGCAACCAACTATCATTTTTATTTTATTTTTACCAAGTAATGCGTCAGTGTATGTGCTTATTGGATGTATACATCAATAAGTTGGTAAATAATATTTTTATTTTTATAAATTTAATAGCACATCAAATTACTCGATATTACCATGGACCGTGTATGAAGGGACTGGAAATGGAATGTTGATAGCTATTGTCCAGCTATTGTTATCAGACCATCTTTTACGACCTTCGATTACATGCAAGTTGCGCCGAGAGCGCGATGTTTGATTTCTTATTATTTATTCATGTTGCCCTATAGACTATGCCATAGTCGAATTTTATTAAAAATATGTTATTATTAGTAATGATGAACCCATTTCGTTGAACTCAAAATTATACTGATGTTTATTAAAATTAAGTATTCAATAGCAAAAATGGTCATAAAGAGTTTAAAATATCAGATGATTAGTGACAATAAAAGTAATTGAATGCAACATTATCTTGCATAATTATAATGGCTCACTTTAATACTGAACAATTCTGATTTTGGAATCTACCAGTTTATTGCCAAAAATCCGACTATGGACTTTGAATTTTGAATTTTAAGCAGAACTTTACCTCGGGACTTTGCTCTCTAAAAACACACTGTCAAGGATACTTGTTTATTAGTCCATTAACCACAAGTACAAGACGCGCTAGTTGTTTGATGAGAGATTATCTTTCGCGTCAACACAAAAGCGCCGCAAATACCACATATAGTTGTGTACGGTGTAGTTAATGGTAATGGCGCGGGCCCGGAAAATTTAAACCATAGCGAGATATGGGCGACCAATCACAAGGCAGATCTATTTAAAGATGCATTACATCATGGCCAATTTTAGTTTTAACTCTCCATAGAGTCCCGTGCTAAAAATGTTAACCACAAGGCAAAGTCAGTAGTTCACTTGGGAAGCTAACAAACAGAGGGAGTGCGGTGACTGACAAGATCAGATACAGATGTGAAAATCTATCAGTTGCACACATCAATATAAATCAGAGTTTTATGCTTAAATGTAATAGCCAGAGTATGCAAAATGGGCAAGTGGACTACGGAGAAGTCTAGTTGCCCTACAAAATACCAAACACACATCAAAATATTCAAATATTTTCTAAAGTTATTTCAAATTGTGTAAAATGTCTATCCATTGTAGAACATAATTTCTGTGTAGCGTTGGGAATCATTTACATAGGATTTTGGAAACAAAATGTGATAATTTAGCGATACCAAAAGTTATTTCGCTTAACACGCAGTTTTTTATGGAGGATAAAAATATTAGGGATAACTCTAACGATAATCTTGAAATCTTGAAAATATTCAGGAATCAACTTTTCTATAACAATGTCGTACTCGCATAAGGTGCTGTTTTTTATCACCCAAATGAGCGCAAAGGATGGATCTACGATTAGCTTAAGTCGTTTTGGCTTAACACGTACTTTGTATGGATTAAAAACCGTCGAGAGAGGGTATATACTAGGGTTAACCCTAACGATAATCTTGAAATCTTGAAAATATTTTGGAATCAACTTTTCTATAACAATGTCTATAGCAATGTAAAACCGGTCTTACCCTTGCTTAAGGTGCTGGGGTAAGATTTTTATCACTCAAATGAGCGCAAAGGATGGATCTACGATTAGCGGAAGTTGGAAAACTAAATCCTTCGGGAGATGGTATATACTAACCCTAACGATATAAAATGTAATCTTGAAATCTTGAAAGTATTCTGATATTAACTTTTCTACAACAATGTCGTACCGCAAAGTGAAGCACTTAATCTACTGACAGATCTTATTTGAGAACTTATTGTAAAAAAGTCATCAACAAAAATGTTTCAACTTTATAGTTTCTATAAGCTAAACTTAACATCAAAGTATCAGGCGGCAAGCGTCTCTCTGTTACCAAATGAGATTGTCATTCAGATTAGCATGATAAATGCTGACGGCATCCGTTAAGAATCAAATGATCATTCACCCTGATTTACACGGCGTGATGAGCCTCGTCGCTTAAGGTGGTACTACACCCCCTGATAAATTGTGTGATTAGTTTTGCATTTTTATCCAAAAAAATAAGTACACACTGGTAACAAAAGTTATGTATACTATAGGGGCACGGAATCAAATTACCGAAATTTCAGTGATTCAAGACAAGTGGTTCATTATTATATGTTAAGAAATGAGGTACATTCTAGCGGTATCTCTTTTCTTATCATAAATAACGTACCGCTTGTCTTGAGTCACTGAAATTCCAGTGTAGCAACTGGATTCCTTGCCCCTATAATAACTTTTTGTTGCAGTGTGTTATTTTATTTCTTGTGAAAAAATGTTACAAAATTTATCAGGGGGTGTAGTACCATCTTAAGGAGCCCTAACCAATAAGTTATTACCGCGAGATATATCCAATTCTGTCAAACTGTGAGCCATAGGTGACTATTTTGAACGCTCCATTCTTTATTCATTTAATAATTTTGGACTTAGGTATTAGGATGAGGTCAGTAAAAAGACGATTTTCATTCATTGAGATAGGAAAGGCTCGCTCAAGGCGTCCCCATCACGGCACCCACGATTTAATATCAGGAACGCTTTTATCAAATTGCTGAATTAGTGTTTATATTGCTTGATTCTTTAACGTGGCTGTGTACTCTAGAGGTTGTTTTTTTCGGTTGTTTTGATATGTTTGTACTTTGTTATGTTTTTTTATAAATACAAGGAAAGAAAATCCAAATTTGTAAACCCCAACTGCATTATTTCATGGATATTATTTTACTATTTTCACTCATTTTAAAAGAGAGAAATTCTTTGTTGTATCAGCGGGGTACACGCGCGAAACAACGCATCGCGCTTCGTAATCGCACAATTTGTGAACTCTCAGATACGCTACGCATGCGCGACACTTATCTGCATGCGGGGCGCAACATATGGAAACACTAATTTCAAGTGGTCAAATGGATTTCACTCTAACTTGTTAAGGGGCTGTGGATTTATCCTATGTTTACGAAATGTGAAGTAGAAAAACGAGAACTGTCGCAATCTCCTGTGAGCTTCGATGAAAGTGCAAAATGTGACCACTTTAAACTTCAACGGCCATTATTTCAATGTTAATTTTCTCGGTAAAATGACGATTTAGGTACACGATAACTCAATAAATACAGCATCTATAGGTAAGCAAACACAAAGCCAATATCAAAACCAAAAACAATGGCTTTTGGAATAGAGCCTCAAGATTAAGAAAAAAATAAAACAAAAGTTTTTGGAAAAAGTGTTTTTTTTTTTTATGATGTACCAAAAAAATGGCCAAAATTCATTTGTTTGTGATTTTCTTCAAAATTGTTGTTTTTACACCAAATCTGTATTTATATTCAGGTTTCTTGATGACTTGCCGTTACAAAAATGTATACTTTTATATGTCTTGTGTGAATAATAACAAAGTTACGGCACTTTTACTACATGCATGTCTCAGAGTACACAGCCACCTTAATAATGTATAACGATAGCATATAACTAATGACGAAATCAAAAAACTGTTAATCTTGTAGGTATTTGATTTAATGGCTATGTTTCTCTTCTGTACAGTGGTAGTTGGTACGGAAATAAATATCATCGCTATATTGTCGTAATGCTGGACTTTCTCACTTTTTCGAGGGCGCGATATTACTCATTTACATGTTATCCTGATGCCCAAAAAGAAAAACAATCCTACAAATCTGCGATTTACCGGTATTTTTGTTGAATGTGAAATGACATATCTTAGCCTAACTACCATGTTTAGAGTACATATCATGGAATATCATTATAGTCAAGATAATAAAACATACAAACCATGAAGTTTACCAAAGACAAATGGCAGGCTTCTTCATTACCTTTAATAAGGTATGTGACTGGTTGAAAAATCCTTGAACAATTTGTGTTATATAGATTACAGATTTTCACGGATTTTTCAATCGATCTCGGATTTTGGTCTCTTAGTTGGATAATCGATTATCCAAAATTATCTGTTTGCAAAATGGAGTGATTTACGAAAGTAGTATGATTCACTTATTACTAAGGCAAAACCTTAGAATAGTTTGGGTGATATCAAACAACCATGGGCGATGAAGCTACCCCCTTTTCGTCTATAACATCTGAACAGAACATATTTCAGGCCTATATTTTCACTGGCACTCTTCTGATGACAAAATCTCTATTTTCTTTGGATGAAGTGGGTGATGAGGCTATCATCACTGAGCTGGTTACGCCCTTTGAAATAAATATTACCATCAAACGTACTTTTGAGAGAATTTTGGAGCTAAAAAAGAGCACATTTAAAACATCCATTAATACATTAGTCGCCAGACGTCTTGGCGGTGCAATCAAGCAATTATTTGACGGATTTTAGTGAAATTTATTTGGAGGCTTCTCACAAAAAGAGTGCATATTTATTTTATCACGCTTGACAAGCGACTCATTCATTTCTTTTACCATATATCGTATTTTAAAATACCTAAAATAGTTAGCCTCATGAAAACTTTTTATTAAAGCCTGGTTGCTGCCAGCAGCGACTACTATATGTGACCCGGCAGCACAAATGAGCCGTAAATTCCCTAAATTGTATTCTGAGTTACGGTGTAAAATGTGTACGAAGGTCATATTCATCGGTAACTTAAGCTGGCCCGACATCCGTCTCATTTCGATAGTCAAAAACTAATCAATAATCCTATTGTTGAAGTGGATAATAAGCTTCTACCTTAGATGGCTATAGAAATTTTAATAGCTCTGGTCTTTGTTTGCTTATATTGCTAAATCCTGTTCAAGTGGTGGGTTACCAGGCATTGTATTTTGTACAGGTATGCATAACCAACAATTAACAATGAGAGAACTTTCTTAAACCTCGTTGACTATATTATTGATATTTATTGCCAACAATGTGGAAAAAGAGACACATGTAAAAACGTACAAAAGCTATCACTATAATTTTGTTGAAGGAGCAAAGTTTAACAAACCATAACCCCGCTTCTGGATATCGTTTGAAGTCAAATGATATACCATTTTAAGTTTATGATGTTTATTTTTAAACACGAAATAAAACAAAATTGACCGGGGAGGAATTTACGGCTCATTCGCCGTGGACGGTCACATATACGTCGGTAGTTACGTTCAAAGTGCCTTTATCTAATTTATAGAAGTAGGTAAAATCCATTCTGATCGTTGCAATCGTATGTTGTTTATAGAACAAGTGTTACTTCATTCCATTTTAGCCGTGTTGAATTGATATGTTTTTTATAAATTGATTATTACCACCGGGAATACACCAGGCACAAAAAGAAACTCGTCAGTTATATTCATCCTTGCTGTTCAATAACTTGATAATTTTGGATTATTCTGAAATATAAATTTTGTTAATTGGACTTTGCTTTCTCATTTGACACCCTGTTCGTGAAAAATAATTGACCAAGATATGCGCCTCCAAAGCCTCAAACCCCAAAATCAAAAGTAGCATTTTCAGCGATTTTCAATGGGAACGCATCGTTGTACATGTATTGCACACAAGCACCACGGGCCAATCAATCAAGCACACAGTGTAACAGGCACAATTATTGAATCGTTAAAATTGCAACTTTTCATTTTGGGGTTTGAGAGTTTGGAGGCGCATATCTTGGTCAATTCTTGTTCAATGTTCACGAACAGAATGTCAAATGAGAAAGAAAAGTCTAAATAACAAAATGTATATTTCAGAATAATCCAAAATTATCAAGTTATTGAACAGCAAGGATGAATATAAGTGACGAGTTTCTTTTTGTGCCTGGTGTATATAAGTAGCTCGTATAACTCATCACATAACCTGTATAAGTCCATATAATGTTGAGTGTAATTTTTATGTACTGACTTGAGATGAGAAGAATCCACTTTTTTCTCTCAGCATTATAAGGTAAACAAGTTTGCAGTTACTGTGTTTAAACTTTTATTTATTTATTTTTTATTTTTTTATTTATTTATTTATTTATTTATTTGTTTATTTATTTATTTATTTATTTATTTATTTATTTATTTATTTATTTATTTATTTATTTATTTATTTATTATCTTATCTATTTATTTATTTATTTATTTATTTATTTATTTATTTATTTACTTTTTTTTTTATTAATTAGGTTTATTTATTTATTTATTTACTTATTTATTTTTTATTAATTAGTTTATTTATTTATTTACGACTAGAACTTGTGGAACGAAAGTTGTAACTCTGAGTTTCACGTTAATGTGATCATCAGATAACTGAGGACAAGACACTACTTACCGTATAGGTCTGTCGTATAGAGGGCGGCATGAGACGGGTATTGCGGACGTGAGAGAAATACTGTTGAGTAGTCTTCATTTGTCCCCGTTGATGATGAATAGCTTCTCCCGACACGCGCCAATAAATATATTCAAACCCCTTTTAGATTAGTTTTGGCACTTCATGAAGAAATACTCCATACTTCAAGTGAAGTCTGTATTAGTTTAAAACCGTTATATTAACGACGAAAATGAAATTGAAGACAAACAGAGAAGGGAAAAGGGAACAGTAGGGGAACAATCCAATTTAAAAACACCATTGTGTATCTGTGTTGGGCTAGATAAAAACATATGCGTTTTCATCGGTTTAAATCTATTGCCGTATTCTAGTGGTAATGCCTATTTCGGGGGGAATTGATTGGAGCATGCGTTTCTGCAAAAGAAAATCACCAATTTCATAAGCTTTTCCTTGGGTGTGAAATTAAGAACTTTCTGTCGAATAACTTGAACTCCTTTCATTTATATATCTTTCGTTCATAAACATTCATATCGATTATTACAGGTGGGTGGGTAATTTTAGATCATATAAATTCCAATATAGTAACGCGTATGCTGGGCAAAGCTTGCGATATTATTTGAACAAATCTGAGTATTTTGACATGCAAACTATTTTCTACAGGAGCCATTCAAATAATTGTTTTAATATTAAGCAACTGTTAACCCTATAACTACTGAGCCATATTTTGTAACAAGGACTACGAAGGGTGTTGCAATTTTCATTTATAAACGTCATAATAATTATATTTGGTACCAATGTATGCGCTTTATAAGTGCTGAGGCTTGTGGGTCAACGTCTAGGCGTTTGTTCACGCCAATTCAAATGCTGCACAAAATGATACTAAAGTCAAGTCAACGTACCATTGCATTTTGTACATGACTGGATGACCCGCGCGGTGACCAGTTACGGCCAGGCACTCTGGTAGCAAAAGCAACATGTTTTCTGAGTTTAAGTACAGCTTTTTTATTCAAAGAATCACCATGGCAACACATTTTTGGCTATTAAAACAAACAAAGCATTTAAATTTTCAGAACAAACTGGGTTTTATTTTGTTATTTCAGTTTCTTAATTTGATTTATAGATTTGAGTTATTATCTCGTAATAAAGGGGGAGGTAATTACTTTATGTGGTGTGTTTAGATTTATAGTATAAAAAATAAAACAACAATAAGTTATCGATTAAGTTTGCAATGTTTGAACAAAGAATATATTCAAGTTTTTGTTCGTCTTGTTCACAATTTTCTTACAGAAATGTGCAACATTCTCTGTTTGTTTTCCACTGTCAGAAACTGAAGAAAATCCATCCAAAGAAAGATTCCCTCATCCGTTGATCCCGGGATTTATATTGGAGTTTCTTCCAAATCTATAGGCTTTTAGGTATAATGTTAAAATCTTCGAACATTCTGCCGCTAGATAAACAGGATTACAGTTAAATCGGCCATTCCATTTGAAATCTGCCATCCCCTATGAAAGATCTAAGACAGGTCTGACACGCAGGGAATATGTTTATCAAATGGAATTGGTTAGGGTTAATTATTTTGAAATCAATACTCCCCAGCACATATCTTTACATATCTTCAATAAATGGAGTGAGTATTTCTATTTGAATTTATTTGAAAATTGGAAACCCATACTCCCTCTGTGGAAGACTTTAGGTAAATATTTCAAAGTGGGTGTGTGGAATTAAAATGGAATAACCATTAACCCAAAATAACACACAATATATATCTGCACCTGTTCCGTTGCTGTCGTCGTCATGAGATTGCTAATAACAGACGCGGCTTTGAATCAAAATGGAGAGAGAAAAAGGTAAAAAAAAATGCATTTGTACAGTCTACCTAACCCGTAATCCGTGTTTGTCCTTTATTATTTGTTTTAGTTCAACTATATACTTTTTAATTCATACTGTAAAAGTATAGTATGACTTAATGCCATATTATAACATTTTCATACAAAATAGATTAGTATTTCTTTGCCATAAAATGTTAGTTTTTACTGTCAGATATATTTTGAGCCGAACAACTAAGGCAAAGCAACGAAAATTGGAATTTAGCGCCGATGTCGCCAATACGTATCATTCCTTCGGTTGTGTGTTACGGTACGATCCTTTGTTGTATAGATCACCGTTCCGTACACATGTACGTATGTGTTATGAACATCGCGTATGCGTTCGACTAATATTTCGATCGTAATAATAAGACGACGGTTCCTGCGTGTTATTCACAATCTCGGATTTTGACAGAACTACAGCACCTAGGGTATTGATTTTGGTTGGTTTAATAAAGTACAACAACATCGTGTAAAAACAAAATTTTGAAAAATGTTGAGGGCGTCCTCCTCAGCAAATGTTATAATATGGCTTTAATCGTTTAATTAAATGTCAATAACGTCTTTTTTTTTGCAAAAGAACTTGTTTTAAGATACGGCTAATTGCAGTTATGGACACCGACTTCATTAATTTAATTCAGGGCACTTTTATTAACTACGATCGTGGGATAGAGATGTCTCTATGTCTTGAATGTGATTGATTTGAACAACCTTTGAATCCTATTATTCAAAGCAAGCTGTTATCAACAGGGTAATCCGAATCACGTCTATCGCGTATAATTTGACGTGTGTGTGTCTGAATTTAGGAATACATTATTGTAACTCTTGTTTGGTATGACGACATTGAATTACAATCCACGTACAAATGAGGTTATGAGATCATACAGAAATAGAACATTATTTAGAACAATATTAATTTCATTTCAAATGTAATTATCTTTTTTATTGTACAATCGTCAGTATGACAATCATATCAAAATTCGTTTTGAAGTTTCGTTGATGTAATTATTGCCATTTTGAAGAAGAAAACGAACTATAATAGTGAACTTAACCCTAACATCTCAAAGTGAATTATCGCGTTTCACAATACGATGCGCCTCCAGCGGTCGCTGGGTCGAGGCTAAAATACGCAATGCATCATTGGAAAAGGTCGACATCCAAAGCCCGCGTAATACGAATACAATACAGGAACACGCATCATTGTGGGTTTAAATGTCATTATAATGATGTTACATGCGAATGCACACTGAAACAACAATTTACAATTATAGTAGATCCATTTTCTATACATTGATCACAGAATCCTTCGTGTAGCTGTTTTCAACATAGGCTATTAATTATCACACTCGTGTGGAAATTCAATAGCAGCTAGAATGGCGATGTCGACTCTGGAGTCAAATATTTGACTGCCAAGAGTAACCGCTGGCGGCGCATCGTATTGTGAAACGCGTAAAATATAGCAGTCCCATTAGTTTTGACAAAAAGTATCATCAGAATATTGATTGATGGTTACTTCGGTTAGAAGAATCCCCACAACAGTCATATACGTGACTCAGATGATGGGCCTCGTCGTTCCTATTCATGACGTTTGGTTCTTTTCTTCGAATCTCAATGGATTCGAGCTCCATGATACGTCCTATATTTGTATTACACGTCGATTTTTAATGTTCAGTTTCTGACTGTTTGCCATTTTGACATCTTTTACAGGGTGTCTTAAAAGTTACTTTGCCATGTTGAACGTTGATGATTCTATAGTAGGCCCTACATGCATTCAGCAACTGGCAGCAAACATTAAGGTATTTTTGTTTGGGGAAAATGTGTAACTTTTACGAAAGGTCCAAATTTGTATATGATCGTCGGCTTTTCGACCCCCCCCCAGCTTCATACACTTTAAGTACATATCATAAGATTGATTAAGTTTCTTCGAGGACTGTTAAGTATAAAAAATAAAAAAATATTGAATTTTGATAATTTACCATAACATTTTTATTATACCGCAAATTAAAATATTCACATATTCACAACATTGACTCGGTACAGTTAGGACGCTGGACAACCGATTGCTATTGTTCTGCAAGGCTCACTCAGTCATTTAATAAGGCAATACAAACGATCGAATTTGGTATTCAAATGAACAAAATTTTGAGTTACACCTTTTCAGTGTAAAATTTTTTTTTCTCGGCCAAATGAAAAGCAATAATTTTCATTTTTTCAGTAAATGTCAGGAAAAACTGTAATGCTTGATACTGTATTTTTTTTTCAAATCTTAGTGTTAAACTTAGTCGTGAAATTCAGTCATTTAGTGTAAGATTTTCGATTTTGCTAGGCTTCAACTCTGCCCGCGAGCCTTTTTGGATCAACCTTTTAGCTTTTCAAAGTAATATAGTTCGCTAAAGAAGGATTTTTCCCAACTTTCTAACGCACATCACCGTGAGCGATATATCATAGTTTTGTCAGAATTTCCGTTTTGATTCCATAATTTTTGACTACCAGCTGAAAAATTTCAAATCCACGCGTGAAATACTAGCATTGTGGATCGATATCTCTGGGTGCCCGGCCTGGATACAGTTTTGCCAGAACTTCAATATAGCAAAGAAATTACCTAGTGTTTCGGTATAGTGCCTTTTGTTTGTGTTTGTTTGAAATTGCTTAAACCCACCGAAAGTCATAATGAAGCAGCCAAAACAATACAAGGTTAAACACGGAAGTTTATAACAACCTATTATAATGACCTAAAGGAAAAATCATTTATGGTAACAATGATCCTTGCATTGTAAGTCATTGTTAAAATGTGTTGAGTACCCACCCCACCCCCATAGGCCTACATAATATTACATACCGGTACCTTATAATATTTATATAGCACGGCTATAGCTATACATTTAGAAAGTAGGTCCTATAGCGCTAAATTATGACAAATAGGCCTACACAAACCCGAACGCAAGTCTGAAGGGTGTAATGAAAATGCCAACCCGCGATGGGGGGGGTCATTCAAAATTCACCTGGAGATAGGAGGGACAGAAAATTAAAATCCCCTCTAATAACACGCGAATTTTTCTAGGTTTGGACAGTGGATTTTCCCATGGACCTCATCCTAGGTAAATAAATAAACAAACAAACAAACAAACAGACAAAATGGTTTTCATAATTATGGAATCCATAGCCCCTATAAATTGAAATTGCAGGCTATCACGGGAGCAAATTTCCAAAATCCACCTCATTTACCAGAATTGGGGATTTGGGCTACCAAATCGCTGGTCAGGCAATCCTGGTTTTCAATGGAAAAGGGACCTGTGTTGACAACAATTGAAATATCGATTATTTCTGCTGGTTGCTCTCGAGGTAAAGTACTAAGTTTGACATTTCGGAGCATGCAGGGGAAAAGGGTAAAATAAAAACGGAAATTCTGACAAAACAATAATATATAGACCCACACGATGTGCTTTACAGAGGTGGGAAATATCTTTCTTTAGCAAACTATATTAGTTTGAGACGCTAAAAAATGAATTCTGTAAAAAGCTCACGGGCGAACTAAAGGCCTATAAAAATCAAAATATCACACTAAAAGACACAATTTGATGCTTAATTTTAACACCAGGATTTAAAAAAATGTTCATCCAAGCACTATGTTTTTATTTGACATTACTGAAGAAAAACAAAATTTGCTTTATATTTGACCGAAAAAATAAATTTCATAGCAAAAAGGTGTATCTCGGAATTGTGTTGATTTTAACATGTATCGATCGACTTTTAGCGCGACTAAGCAGAACAAAAGATCGGTTGTCCTGCGTTTAGACTGGGTAAGGCATGCAGAAATCATATAAGAACTGTGGCGTTTGACACCAACCTACTTCTGTGTAAACATCAACTTAGAAAGTTAAGTCCAAACGCGCATCATTAAATTTGATTGCCTAGTGTTGGCAAAGTGCAAATAGACACGTGCTGACCATTGAGTAATGACTATGGCACACCTTGGCTAATGAGAGACGGAATTGTAGTGACAAATCAAGTCAAGGGTGAAAATAAAGGGGCGCAGTTCAAACACGGCCACGGAATAAAGAAAGTAAACATACACAGATAAATATAATTAACCACTCGTTCATCAGATATCATATCTTAAAATTTATTTTTGTACATGAACAATCATCATTGGCAAGGTAAGCTAGACGCTAATGGATGACCGAGGTAGTTTGTCAACCTTCGACAAGAAAGGTAATTGCAAAAGTGTTTGTATAATGTGTACATAGTGATTGAAATGTAAACGTTTTCAGCTGATTAAATCAAAATTGATAAATATTAAAATAAAACACTACCTGTATGTGCATGAATGTGTAAGTAATTAGTTTTTGCATCATTAGCATCGACTCAGCTGAAATCAAGCAGTGGTGTAGCGACCGGAGAGCATGGGGGAAAGGGGGACACATGTCCTGGGTGCCATCCTTAGTGGGAGTGCCATCGATTCAGCATCGATTCTGCGCCCTTCTAAGCGATGGAAGTCAAAATTTTCGCGCGCATTTCACAAGAAAATCCTTTGCAAGATCAATTTAAGACCGCTATTCAACTTCAACATAACCAACATTAATTAGTGGTAGACCCTCCGCGTGCAATTATTTCAAGAATGTGTGTGTGTGTGTGGAGGGGGGCTCCATTATGTACCCTTAGCCCTGGGTGCCACAAGTGTTAACCGTGACTCCAATCCCTAGCTACGCCACTGAAAACAAGTTTTGCCGTAAACAGTTTACTGTAAAATTGCACTCTTGTGATCGAAATCTGGAGATAACAACCACCCGATTTATGTGGTCATGGTATCACTATTACAAAGATATAAATCACATGGTGGTTAAGGAGCATCTTAGTAAGTGTTAACCGCGACTCCAGTAATCAATCACTGCGTATTCCTCATATGTTAGGTATAATCGAACGACGTTGGCGAATGTGACAAGTTAATGCTGGCTGAATACAAGCATGACAATAGATTATGTTACATTACATTGGTACACATCCAGTACTTCACTCTATCCCATAAGCTCAGGATTACCCGAGTGCGCTCGTGCGTATGTTACATTATATCGTAGTAATACGTGGCTGTCCTGTGTGAGTTAGCAGGAAGATCTGGATTACGCGACCAAGGTATACTATTTCCTCAGCCTAGTACCTGTCTTATGCGAATCTGTTACGTTGATCCAGGTTTCTAGGACATAACACTATTAAGACGTAGTTTCTGAAGGCGATAGTCTAGATGTTAAATGTTACTTTGTGAGAAATTAGCTTAGTATTGAGGTATCCCTCTGTAAACGCGGTGTCAGGATTTGTTGAATGATTTAGATTTCAAAATAATTAAGAATTACATCTTGTAATACATTTACTTATTTATTTATTTATTTATTTATTTATTTATTTATTTATTTATTTATTTATTTATTTATTTATTTATTCATTTATATTTTTTTTTTTATTTTTTTATTTATTTATTTATTTATTTATTTATTTATTTATTTATTTATTTATTTATTTATTTATTTATTTATTTATTTATTTATTTATTTACTTATTGTAGCCCATTTATCATACAAGTTGTATGATAAATGGGCTATCCCAGTTGCAATCCAAACGTCATCATGAATTTGTTAGTGGATATATGTGATGCGATAAAGCAAAATTAGTCGGAACTCGGAAATATTAAAATTTCAGTTTGTTATAGGATAGTAAAACGCATTTACAAAGCTGCATTTGGCAGAAAACCCCATTAAAATTGAACAACCAGTTCCAAAGATATTACCAATAAAAAGAGTTTCCAAAACAGGAAACAAAAGGAAATATTACCTTTGTTTAGCTATATCTCAAAATCAATATTCCCGAGGTCCGACTGATTTTGCTTGATCGCATCACATATACTCTCAGGAGTTAGAGATGGGTGCTCTTTGGAAGCTGACGCCGACCCGGTAAAAGTGTGTCTTTCGGAGCAGCGAATCGTCGATACATCAGAATCAAGGGTATTTCACTGCGTTGGCTTTTTAGGTCTCAGATAAGTCAAACTATACATGTATCTGAGTCCTTGAGATGAGCGGAATACTTTGGTATGTTTCAAAAAATGAGCTAGTTTGATATCTCATTCATTTCATTTCATTCGACCTACGGAGCGGGCGACTACAAATTTCTCCAAGCACCACGATACATAGCTGTTGAGGCAATAACGTCCATGTGATGCAATATAAAGAGCATATTATTTTACAGGGCTCCTCCATTGGCAATCGCAGGGATCATCTATGGAACCTAAAAATGTTGGTTTGGTTTAGTCCGAGGGGAGTGCAAAGCCAGCTCAGTAGTGTCTAACTTGAATGCGTTTATTTTTGCTAATAGCATTGTCATCCAACGGCGCGTATATTTGTTTAATATTTGGAAACCCACAATTATTCACAACCATAGTGGTGGGAAAGACCTCGATAAAACCCGTTTCGAAAAAAAAAAAAAATACATCGAGAAAAAAATCACTATGACCGAGAAAAACCAAACATTGAGCCCGGGACATTGAGAGAAAAAAAAATCACCGATAATGAAAAAAAAAATCATCGAGAATTGTAAAAAGTTCAGTTTGCGAGAACATCATCACAGTGCTGCCTAGGTGTGGGCACGCACATAAGTGCGCTAGCGTTTACGAGTATAGTAGGCACTAACTCGCATTTAAATACAAAAATGCAAATGATAACATTGTTTATGGTTAGTACATGTAATTTGATTCGTTTTGATCAATTGACAACAACAAATGAAATTTTAGGATTTTTAATGCAAGAGGTATTTCAAATGATTAAAAAACAAAACGAAACAATGAATTGGTGTTTTTTCCCAAGCGGTGTTGTTCTTGCACGATTTTGTGGTATTATTTTTTTCTAAATGTTCGGTCGCGAAAGGGGGTATCTGAGGTTTGTGTCCATGCTATCTCTCTTGAATACAAACAGGAGTACATTAGATTTTACACACTAAGTCTTAAAATACACAAAGTAAACATGTCGTGTCCTGAGTTAAAAGGGATCACTATACGTCCCACAACTGTCGACCTCAATAGACCTTATGCTGCTTCCAACAACATGTATTTGCTTTAACACTAATTGATCAAAGTCGGTCAGTAAAATTGCTTCAGGTGGGTAGTACGTTGGCAAAGCAGAGGAAATATATCATAGTATAAACACTAACTAAGCTTGGCAATAATGACGACTGGAAAAGGACAATAAGCTTTGCCCTAGTTTCTAAAGAAGTGATAAAGGTCTTGATAATGTTTATGTTTTACATTTATTGTTTCAGTGATATCTCTGTAAGTTTTGTCATCTGTATTATTTTTTTTATTTCACATTCCTTTGACAAAGAGAGATAATGGTTAATAAACCTCACTATTGACAGTGTAGGTAATTGTCACGCAATATTACGTTATAAGTATCATAAGCCTCATTTAGGAGCCCCAAGACGGGATCATGGGACACGTTTGCCATTGCCTTAGTTTCCCCCTTTTGCCTCATGTATACGCTCTTGACTACAATACGCACATGTGGATGGCGTGCTTCGTAATTGATTGAAGTGTGTTAGTTGCTTAAGGGGGTACTACACCCCTGCCCAATTTTGTGCCTATTTTTGCATTTTTCTCAAAAATTATAGCGCATTGGTGACACACTTTTCATCTAGGAACAGAATTGCAACAAAAATAGTTCAAAATGACAATGTTTTGCCTACAATTGACTTGAGCGTTTATTTTTACATGGATTATTCAAGACTGTCATTCATTGTCGCACCAATTAGGAATCATTATGCAAAATAATAATGCATTCCTAAATTCACAATTACAGATTTTAAAAAATGCGATGTAGGACTTTCAGTGTATAAAATACGGAACTTTGAAATACAGTCTGCAAAACAATTAAGGTACCAATTATTTTCTTATCCAAGTATAATCTTAAGGTTATACACAATTTGCCATTTTCAGAAGCAAAATGGGATGAACTTAGCCCCCTTTAAACTTATCTATTTCTGGAAATAAATATCGTGGAGAGCAAACGTATACTGCGTCTAAAAGCTGAAAGTGTAAGGTTTATTATTATGCTTGAATTTTTCACATAGCTTATAAAGAAGTGTATTTTTCATGCATTTGAATTTTTGTTGAATTATTTGAGCATGAAGATTTTTGGGAAGAGGGTCATAATTACTCAACGGAAGTTTGGATTTTTTTGGGAACTCTGGTACACATTACAAACAAGTCAATAAAAGAATGTGCATATTCATTCTTGATATTTGGTGTCTCGATTTGTTTCAGTAAGCTTAAATTTTCGCCGATTTTGAAGGAAAATGATGTCCAGTTTTATGTCGTTTTGAAACCAGTATAATAATTCCCTGCACGATTTCTTAGACATAATTTTGACCTACATTATTTCTATATACCCTCTTCTACATGCAGGTGCTATTTAAATCTTTATTTCGAAAGCAGAAAATTGAGATATTGGCTATTTTTCCGACTCGCTGCTGCCAAATTGTCTAGTTTCGGGATAAAAAGATACAGCGAAATCAAAATTTTTTAGAACCATTTCACCTCGTTTCGGCTTGTGCTTTGAAGTACAAACTTCAAAATTGATATAGTGATTCTATATTTCAAGCTGCGTCATACTGTGTTTTTCTCACCTCTGATTGTTGCTGATCAAGGCCAAAATTCGACAATATTTGTACAGAACTGACACTCGCATTTTTTTTTAAAACAACACGTTGTTTTTTCTCGTACGTACGACGGGCTGTATTTGTCCGATTCCTTGCGTCACAAAGTAGTGTTGCTGAGTTTGGTTTTTAAAATATTTAGGTATTTTCTAGCTTAAAATCTAGCACCAATGAACCTGGTGCATGGGAGGGAAAATGGGGGGTTACTTAGGGCGCGAAAAAAAAATGTGCACATTTTCATGCTTGCTGCGCTTGCAACAGGTACATATCTAGAAATCCATTTAAGGTATGGGTATGGAAATTGGGGATCCCAAACAATTGGCATGTGCAAAGGGTGGGGCATTTTGGCAGGCCAAGGGGGGGGGGGCACAAAATGTTGGCAGTCCAGGGGGTGGGGACAAGCGATTTTTGGCTTGCCGAGACGGGAGGCAAGCGATTTTTAGCGAGTCGCTTGGAAATTTTGGCTTATAATTAGTAGGCTAATACCGGTATTGCACAGCATTTCGAGAAAGCAATTTTTTGGCAAGCCGGGGCCGGGGGAGGTAATACATTTTGGCAGGTCGAAAGGGAGGAAGAACGACTTTACCTTTCACACATTAAAGGGTCATTTCGTGATCCACAGCCGCATACAACCCCATGGGGTCCTACGTCCTTTCTCACAAGTTAAGATTTTTATACCACTCATCCCGCTCTATCCACATGTTTAGGTTATGTACAAACATTTTCACGCAGATCAATTCGTTAAGGGCTGTGGTTTGAACGTTTGGACAGTATTTATTGTGGGACATCAGAGCACATCAGGCATATCGAATTGCATTCTGAATACGAAGAATGTCATTCTGATATCAAATGATTTTGATTTTTGAAATTCGCAATTTAATACACATTTTATGGCAAATCATTAAAAATTGATATTTTTGATGTATGTAGGTGGGATAAAAGTCCGACGATCAATTGAAAATTTTGACCTTTCATATTGAAGATATGGATTTTTTTCCCAAAACACACACAAGATTAGGTCTTTTTGGGAAAAAATCTTCAATATGAAAGGTCAGAATTTTCAATTGACCGTCGGCTTTTCCTCCCTGCTACATACACGTTAAGAATATGCAATTAGATTTATATAATTTACTTTGAGGACTGGTATATATCAACAATTTGAAAAATATCAAATTTTTATAATTTTTCATAAAATTTGTATTATATTGTGATTTTCAAAAAATGAAAATTATTTGATATCAGAAAGACATGCTTCGTATTCAGAATGCAATTCGATATTTTATTTGATCCGTTTTTCTATATATAGGCCTACACTGTATATACCTTTAAAATTTTTAAAATTGGCGGAATTTAACAAGCTCTAAATTGCCGAAAATTACATAATTGTGGGGATTTTGCCTAAAAAGTGGGTGGAAAGAAAAAATATTGGGGAAATACTGCCCCCCCCTTGCGGCGCCACTGCATATCCATCCATGATGTCAGAATGACGGAAGTTCTGGCGCTGATTTCAATATCACGAGTTTTTATCAGGGATTTTACCAAGGGAAGCGATAGGCGTAGGATTTTCCAAGCGCAAGCATGATATACCAGGCAACCAGAGAAAGAAACCGAGGTGTGGCTAAATAAGGGAGTGTTCATTATAAATATTTTCCATTATCATACACTTTTGACTCCGAGAGCATAATTATTTGAAGCGTTACATCATGTCAGTCCATCTTCAGAGTCTATGGAGAAACGCACTTGTCTCTGATTAGCTCGGGGATTAGCTACTGCGCGCTGCGTGCTGGTCTGTTGTTGTCGAGTGGAAATGGGTAATTTATGCTTCTGCAACTTATCATGTCATGGAGGTCCCGACGCTGGGTTGGGGGGGGGGGGCCTCAAGGCATGTTGGTGGGCCTACCCCCAGGGCCTACCCATGCTTGATTCCGGTAGGTTTTTTAGCAGGCCCGACCATTTTTTTTTAAATAAAAACACCGCGGGCGGGTCTCTTCAAAACATTCATGTACCGCGGGGATCAAAGTCACCCAAATTTGGCCTCAGTAATTTGACGCTTTTTTTTAAGGGCGCTTTTGCCAAAATGCGCCCAAAAGCCTGTCTTCACTGTAAACCCACCCATCATAGTCGTTGAAAATGTAGGCCTACCCCAAAACTGTGGCACATCCACAAACCCGAGGGAGAGACCTCCGCGGGTAAAAACACTTCTAGCTGGACCAGATTTATAATCTAAAATAGGCCTACATTTTGGAAGCCAGTTCGATCACGACAATTGTACAACTGCGACCATGGTAGCCCTATATCAAAAACAGACACTTTTGGGCAGGATATCAATTTTGAGTGCTTAACATAATCTTATAATAATATGGAGATATTTTGATCCACAACCATGACAACGCCGTTTTCCCCCAATGAAATCGGACATTCCTATAGCGAAGTTATGGTTAAATATCGGCCTTGAAAAATATTGATGTTGAAAAATGTTTGAAAAAATACAAAATAGTTATATTCCGGTCTGAAACTGTCAGACAATATTCTAAACATTATTAATATAAATATTAACATCACAAATTTGCTATTTCTCCATTTACGATCTTGCAGAAAAGTGTCTTCTTTCGATATAGCCTACCACCTCACAATGATTTGCCTGCTGTACTTGCGGGGCAGAAATTAGCAAGAACTTCAGAATTGAGTGTGAATCTTGTTCTTAGCCTGGTATTAACACTTTGATTTTAGGCTTAAAATAACGAGTGTATAAATTGCAAATTTGCACACACCCGGGGGAACCTACTCAAGTTGGTTTGGGTAAGGATGTGAAGCTGTGACTCCGAAAAACTACGGTACGATTTTAAACCAAATTTGACGAAAATTGACCCAAAATTGTATCAACTTTTGGACTAAAAGTTTTCGCAAATTTTTACTTTTTCGAGAAAATTATTGAAAAATACCCTTCTTAAACCTAATTTTCATGACACTGAGGGTCAATAAAATCATGCCTAAAAATACAACAGATTACAGAGTCTAAACTAAATGGCTGAAAATGCACCCAAAATCTGCCGCACATCCCACGACACATTTCACCTTATAGATTTTGAAAATTGTCGCAATACTAGTCCCGAACGAATTATCCCCCGAAAAATATTTTTTTGCAGGTGAGGTTGGAGTCTCATATATTTTTATTCTCAGAGAGGATAGGGGTTGATATTTTAGCAGGGTACAGTTTGTTTGTTGTTGTTGTTGTTTTGACGTTGAAGTTCCAGATTTAAAAAAAAAATATTATTATTCATTTGTTATACCCTGTACGTGGGGAAAAAGACACACGACAGCTACAGAGAAGCCACGAAAAAACTCCTGTTAAGTGCATGAAAATGCCCCGAAAAAGTGCCAACCGAAACACCCGAACAGGAAGACAAAATAAAAAAAAATAAAAAAAACCAGGAAATTTCCCGAAATAAGTTCAAGATTCTTTGTCCCCCACTAAAATATATTGTGAACACTCCCTTATGAAGTCTGCCCTCTTCCGGCTGTTCTGGTAGTAGGCGTTGACAATTACCTTCATATTTTTGAAGCATGTTTGAACCTGACTTGTTCTCTATTCACATTTTTAACGTTGTAAGTAACATTTCAAGACCTCTATTTGTGACAGGTATTTAATTATCTTGCTAGAGATGTGTCTAAAGTTGAAATTCAATATTTCGGATCGCAAAGATCGAGAGATATAAAGTTGCTGAATATCAGTTTAACACCATGGATCATGTGGGCGTCTTATATGAACGATTATGATAGCTAAGCTAAAGTGGCTGGGATTCAGGTTGTAAATACTACATGAATATTCATGAACTATACAGATTCCATTCTTCTAATAATAACGATGTCAATCACTCTCCTAGACGACAGTTGCTTGGCGCTTGTAAACTAATCGAATAATAGTGCTTGACAACAGCTAAACAAATAGGCTAAAAACACATTTTCACACATTTTTTTCCGGATTTTTTTATTTCACATGATAAGTAGACATATTTTCTTACGTATTAATATATTTTTTCTGGAGGTAAAGCCCTTCAACACTTTGTTTAACCTTAAACAAAATCATATGTCATAATTAGAACCAGAAGCCAATAGCTACATCTGTTAGCTCGGATTTAATAATTCATTCGTTCAAATCGGTCAACCATTAAAGCCACAATGATTCAAAACCCAAGGAAAATACAAATTCCAAAGTTGCAGTTTTGCTCCATTACATGCCCTATTAATCCATTGTTACTAGAAATATTCAAACATTGTTTGCATACAGTATTTCTGTTTGAAGGTTTTTTAAAACCTTCAAACAGAAATACTGTATTAAAAGTTAGATTTGCGCTTTATGATCCGAAATCCGGAAACCAAACAAAAGAGCCATAATGTTGTTAACCGAGATTAATTCATATGTTTAGAATGATTAATGTTCATTATTGTTTTCCCTCGACCTGAAATAATTAATTAATTGAAACGCACACATATGTCAAAAAGCACTGGAGCCAAACAGAACTGAATTATATCTGCCGGTGAACCAAGAAAGGAAAATATCATATTGTTTCATTGCAGTATTGTTAATATATTGTCAATGTAATAGGGTGGTGTAGCCTAGCGCGTCATAACCAGGGCAAAGACAGCATTGTACTATAAAAATGTAACGTCGCCCTCTGACGTTGTGGTTATAGATATATTTATACGTCTTTGCCCTTCATAGATTTTTAAGGCACAATATCATTATCTTCAATTCTATATCAGCCTCTGATTAGGCTATTATTATATATTATGCGATTACATGTATTAATCTAATTAACCAAGTGAGTGCTTATTTGACATAAGTTTTGCATTGTAATTAACGCCAAGACAATAATTAGTGGGTGGTTTTGTGTTATTTCTCTTATGAAGAGACTCTTGAGAACTTGTCATGGCTAGGCATTTCTGTTAAACACAATTATTTGAATGTACTAACATACTTTCGGTGTAATTTCTTGTTGTCTTTCAAATAAATTACGTTTTGAGTTTCGCGGTAACGATGCATTCGGGAATGGCATTAATCAGTTAAAACTGATTAATGCCATTCACGCAGAGAAGAAATATTTCATTAAAGCAGACGTTTCTGACATCATTAGCTTGTCAAAGCAGTGTTGCAAAAATATGATGACTTACGTCTGTTTGTGGCAATACAATGAAAAACTAACAAGAAAATGCAACACAAAAGCAATTCAGCATGACGTTAATTCAAATGATACAATACACAATCTGATGGTATTGGTATTTTAAGTCTATGAATTAATTACTCACTCGATTGCTATACAAATAATGGTATTGTTTATTATTGCGATAGTAATATTATATTTAGGCATTTCTTCGATTGTCTATTGTCTATTGTCTGTTTTAATTCATCAAACTCACTATCTGAGAATATGATTTCATCGATAATATTATTCATTTAGAGTGTGTGGAATTTGAAACAAAAAGTTTATATATAAACATGGTTTAGGCCGAGGAACATGAAATTGCGTGAATCCAATGTTGACGTGACAAAGGCATGAACAAATCTGCAGGTGGGATTTGTATTAAGATACTGTTGAATCTACCAAATCGTTCTCATTCCAAGCCAAGCAGACTTGCACTTGTTGTAAGTCAGTTTATGAATTTTCATCGAGTGCAAAACCAGCTTGTTTAAAGCTCGAGCGACTAGGTGAGCTTGACTCGCAGTCTTCAATTATTACGTTGAACATTAATGTTTTTGCGTTTCGTACTGAACTTAAAGAAATATAACTACCTCAAATGTATTGATTCCGTCATGCATCATGTTTTTTTAATGTCAGTACGTCATTAGTATAAAGAAATCCAGGAAATTAATGTCTATAAATGTCACATGAAAACAATCTCAGTGTGATTTTAGTATTATCCGTACAATTCAAGACACGTTTTTATATTTATGTGACAGGATCAATCAAAGTAACTCACTTACCGCTAGAATTCATAGGCCCTATTTATTAAGTATTCATTATCTCACGTTGTTTATTGTATTCAGTAAGATGAACATGGTAACATTTACAAATTACAATGAGAAATTACGTAATTGAAAATGACATAATCATTTTGTTGTATGACCAATTTAGCTTTGGTTACCTATTTCTGTTACGTGGATTACTCATGAGTGTCATTTATAGTCATAAGAAATATAACAATCACATGTAATAATATATTTCTAAATTCATACTCATGGATGTCAAATGATGCGAGGTAGGTGGGATTTGGAGCTCCCTACAGATAAAATCCCAGCTTTGAATAGAACTCAAAGGTTATTGGCCAAGAGGACATTGTGAAAACATTCATGCGTTTCACATAAGTTCATTACTGTAACCATT
The DNA here is from genome assembly GCF_039555335.1 of Amphiura filiformis. Lineage (NCBI taxonomy): Eukaryota > Metazoa > Echinodermata > Ophiuroidea > Amphilepidida > Amphiuridae > Amphiura > Amphiura filiformis. Next base: position 3,621,876 of record NC_092637.1, read on the forward strand.
AGAGCATAGAGAATTTATAAAATCTGACAACGTAAACATATCCAGATGTGTCAAATATGAAGGAAGGAATTCAATCCGCGGGCGAATCATGAAAAGGGAAATATACAAAATCACCCAGTCGTGTTATTATTTTAAAGAATGTTAATGCAACGTTTTATGTATACTATATAATTATGATACTTCAGCAATAGCAAAGCCCCGATGAACAACTAGCCAGTTTCATCTGATAGGATTGTTCGTGAAATTATTCATTTTTGATAAACAAATCCAATGATTTTAAACTCACGTTTCTTAGTTTCTGATAGCAGGGAATGTCATCTTGGAACACAGATGCTTCCAGTCTACCCACATCTCCCGAGCGGAACTGGTAGGCTGTTAATCTTAAATCTTGTTGGCATCTTTGCAAGGGGTAGACACTTAGTATAATGGTATTAGAACATTAGAACAGCAGATAAAGTACTAACAACTGGCAAGGAAAATAAAAAAAAAAGCTTTTTTTTATCATGAAATGTAAGGAATAAGTCCGAGATAGGATGTGAAATATTGCCACTCACAAAAACGTAAGTCCAGTAGATCAGATTATAATAATTTCATAGTCATATTGTTTGGCTAATTTATATTTAAAATATGAATAGCGCCCTCACTTTGCACACATATGTAGTTTATAGAATAAAAGTTAGAAAAGAAAGCATAACAATTAATAATTTAATATAGAAAAGAATATCTATCTTAAAAATATCCATAAAATATATGTGTATTAGTGTGATAGCTGTTGGAATTGTTCAGATCTTATATGACGTTTTATATGACGTTATATACAACCGTGTTATTCCTACAATGTGACTGTGCCCCGAAATGAATGTGGTTAAATAGGTTCTGTTGGAATTATTGGTAGCGCTTATTTTTCTTAATTGTACTAGTCTACAAATTGGTGTTCTCTAGTAAGATTTAATACTAAATGTGATGTGAAAATAAAAGTATTATATTTAGAAATCAGAATGTTATTCTTATTGTGGATAATTATCCCAGACGTCATAACAAGTTCTCTCATAGCATCTGCATTAGACAATCCATTTTGTAGAAACAGCCGCCCTGGAAATGCCCTTCCAAAACTGTCTCATTTTATTAGACTAGGATCAAATAGATATAACCGTTTTTATTCTCCCTATCACTATTTTAATTGGATTCCACGGTAAGACATCCGATTGATCGCTGGCTCCATGTTAAAGCTTTTCGTGATGTATACCTGTTTACGAGGTTTTATTATACACTCACATCAATAAGATTCTATATACCATGGCATTCACACTAATTTGGATATGTCACTTAACCATTCTCTGACAAAACGTAAGGTATGAACAATATACCATTGTTGGTGTGCAATATGGGAGCCATTTGCCAAGGGTTTACTAGGTTTGCACTCTAGATTTAATAAGTCAAAATTTGACTTCATGATATATTTTGTACTATCGCACTCATAGGCATGTAATATCTGTATACTATTGGCTGGTGCAGTACAGAGCACCTCAAAGCACCTCGCAACATAATTACTCCATGTATTTTGAACATGCAGGGTGAACTTGATACCCTGAGCTACAATGCCCAAAAATAGAGACATGCTCTACGTTTGGAGGTCACACCTTGCAATCCTGGTGAAATTATGTCAGTGTAGCCTCCTTTAGGCAGCCAATCAGATGGGGGAGGGGGGGGACATGGTCTGAATATCCCCAAACCTAACATTGCTTCGTGTATTTTGACCAACTGCTGAAAATGTATGTCAGTGTGCACATAACTCACCCACTAATTGATAGGCCGAATAATTAAAATTGCCTCGTGTATTTTGGCTTTAAAAATGTTGCCGGTGATTTATCATAGGTGAGTATGCTAATAATAATTACTATACTTGATTTACCTTGAGATTAATATTTTAACGATTTGAAAATAAATGTAGTAATTATCAATTGGTATGACACCAGCCTGAACCAAAGATAGTAACAGGGTCCAAAAAATGGCAAATTTACCAACAATTTGACACTTATCATTCCAATCCCCGTTATCTTTACAACAGTATAACTATAGACTCCTAGTACTCTTTACCATCTGGTAACAATGACCGTATGTTTGGGTGGCCTATGTGTTGCCTGGTATCAACCACACTTAAGGTCAGACATCGAAGAAGTGCAATAAGGCAACGAAGCCATATTTATTCTTTATAATCGGAGTTGAATTTTGTAGTAGTTGAACCATAAATGCTATCCTCTATTATAGTAATCTCGTGTGAAAAGAATTAAATGAATCGCCTCTACCGCGTACCGTTTAGATTTATGTCTTTTTTTACTGTGACTTTCATGTTCACACCTTCCTTTGTTTTAAAGATGTTTATGGTAGATTATCGATAAAATAAAATAATGAAGTAACGTTTCTATAATGTTTTTACTAGATTTTAACGTAAACGAATCCATCCGATAATACTATAAACAATACCGTAAAACCTCGTCTACAAGCATTTTGAGTGTATTATTGATAAATGGTAAAGTGATACGAAACAGCCGTACAATGCAAAATTCAAGTGTTTAGATTCTAAACACCTTTTTGTAACACTTATGAAACGTGTCACAATATTTATATTCTAAACATGTCACAGTGTTTAGTTTCAACGACAGTCAACACCATGATTAAAAACTAAACACTATAGTGTCCAGGTCAACTATAGTTTTTAGTTTCCAAACATGATGTTGACTGCTGTAAAAACTAAACATGTCGCAGCATTTAGAAACTAAACACTGTGACATGTTTAATTACCTGTAACACTTATTACACACTGTGACACGTTTAGTTTCTACCGCGGTCAGCACCATGTTTAGAAACTAAACACTATAAAGTTTAGTTGACCTGGACACTATAGTGTTTAGTTTCTAAACATGCTGTTCAACACATGACATGTTTAGGACAATGTATTTATCAAAGAAGTATTTAGGATTTTCAATTATATACCTAATCTTGCACGTGTCTCATTTAGTGATACCAGCGAAAGTGTAAAAAACATTAAAATTGTTTATAAATTGCTAAAAATTGTAGGATAAGTTGGCATTTTTGAAATGAGAAATTTCATGTAGTGACAAAGTTAAAGCCCCCGAAAAATGCCTTATTTTGTCTTAAATACACGGCTTTAAAGTTATAGGCGTAATATACTGGTACGAATAGTCATTCACTTATTTTTTTATAAATGGGAATGACAGCATTGAAAGCTAGATATCTCGGTATTGATCAGAATAAACAGTCTGGTGGGTAATTGAGTTTATTAAAATAGCGATCAAGGTTGTAGATGCGCGGTTTACGGGAAACAGGAATCATGCATCCATAACTAACCTCTATTAAATGTATTGTTATTGCAGCAGAAACAACAAATCAATTCTCTTATTTTATGAGAAGCTTTAACTAAAACAGATGGTCAAAACAAAAGGGAAAATCACCCATAATTCCACATTACTTATCATAATATCGTTCTTGTTGTAAAAAGTAAAGAATTCATAATTTCTATAAAATGAACTCACTTTAAATAATGGTATGTATGCGTGTTTTAATATTTGCTAAAAGCTGAATTTAAAACAAAATCAACATAATGTTATATTACTGTCTGCTTCGACTATATTAATAAATACGTATTTGTAAATACGCACGTGATCACCCCCGTGCTGCCAAAACAGCAAGGTCCGTATGCACAAAATAGTTGGTCTAAGTGGAATTAAGTACCAGGAGAAAGGTCATTTTCTTTTACATTTTTGAACTTTGCATTCAAATCTTTAGTTACTCTAGGAAGGAAATATGAGTAAAGGACAATTCCTGATGGAACTAAATTCCACTTAGACCACGTCGAACTTTAGACCCAGTCTAACTCTTTTGTGCATACGGACCTAAACGGTTCCAAAAAAAAAGTCCCCCCTAAGAATTTTTGGTATAATCCAAAAGCAGCTTAATCAATTCTCTTGTTTTAAAGTTTGGAACATAGGCTGCTTAGTTATACATCAAGTGAACGGGGTTTTGTTGTTATCTTTTATCATCTTCACTGAAAAATACAGCCATTTATAAAAATTTCGTCCAAAAAAACGTTGCACTTTTCTACATAGGCATTTTATGCATGACTTTTGGTTTCAGACCTCTTTCACTTGAAGAAAATTAATCAAAAATGAATGTTTCTATATTTTTTTGTTTTTTATTAAATTTACTTAAGTTAAGATGTTCAGTTCATGAATAAGTTTTACACATTTCAAACATGTTTTATGGTTCAGTGTGTAATCATATAGCCATTTATGAAATTTTATTCATCAACTGAAGTTAAAGTTGCACTTTTCTATTAAAATTAGCTTTTTGTATGCATTAAAAGGCGTAAACTGAAGTTTTTCATTCTAATTAAATTTATTAGGAAGGAACAACTGTATCTTCAATGATAAATCTTGTGTTCATTGCTTAATTTAACCAATGGACAAACAGATTCCTGGTTAGATCTTTTATGCTATACACTTGTTTCATTGGTCATTCCTTGAATGGTTCAAAAACATTTATATGGGTGGCCGTTATCAAGACTCAACTTGTGACAAACAATTTTGCCGAAAATTTCATAAATGGTTGCATTTTGCAATGGGGGGGGGGGGCTTACCTTTTGGAACCGTTTAAGTCTCTAAGTGATCTACATAGCCGGTGGTTTTCCTATACATTTGAATGTAAAAGTGCGGTAAACAACGCGAGACTGTGCAGCAAAAATTTGTTCTCTAGGTATATACATGAGAATGGTCATTTACACCAAGAGGGTCATTGTAATTTATATCCGAAAAATTTTGTTGAGCATCCAACACTCTTTGAATTATATCATTCAAGTGCTAACGTTTTCAAAACTTCCACTGTAAAATTCCAGCATAACGTGATTCTCAACTTGAGAAGAGACAACTAATAGCTTCAATGTATTCCCTTAAATTCATGTTTCTACAATGGCAGTGCGTGATGTTGTATTAGGTCTGGGTGCTTAATCTCGCCGATAAAGTCTGCGGCGTGCCCGCAACCCAAGACGCAGACCCAAGCCGATGCGCCTATGCTGAGAAATAAAATACTGTTGCGATATGCACTAACAAAATGTGTGTCTGCTCGATGAAAAGTCATGTTCAGTCACCCGATCATCGGCTTGATCGGCCCAACTCCTACATTTCTCGCAACCGGCTTATAACACTTGACAACAATACCCTTACAAATTAGTGTCCTTGAGTGCGTTGATTCTTTGCCGGATTATATCGACTGATCCGCAAAATGCTCACGGTGAGTAAACTCAAGTACGTACTACAATAAACATTAATATAAAGGTTTTGAGTAATAAATGGCAAACCGCAAAGCAAGAAGATGGCAAGATGTTGCGAACTCGATGCACATAACTGCTCGCGAATTCGCAACCAGGTATATGGCTACACTATATTAATTCATCGGCGTGCTGCGGCTTGAAACTGCAAGACGCAGTAGAGCCATCGAAATGCTGCGAGACGACGCAGAGGTAATCGGCGAGATTAAGCACCGGGTCCTTAATAAACCTAGGAAATTAATGTGTATAAAAGTCACATTAAAACAACCTCAGGGTGGTTTTAGTATTATCTTTGCTATTCCAGACACGATTCTACATTTATCTGACAGGAGCAATCCAAGTGACTCCTTGTCAGATGCAGATTTATTAAGTGTTCACTATCTCGTGTAGTACAGGGTGTCCCATATTGATCTATACCGGGAAAGTTGATTTTTTAGGTATGAAGAGCATTACTATTGGTAATATTGTTTTAAATTCTAAGGTCTACATATATTAGCTTTCTTAAGAATTTTATATTTTAGAAAACAGAAGTTACAGGATATTGCGTAAAAATGGGGAATTCAAGTTTTGACAACCTGAAAAATTACTACCCGTTCAGCACAAAGTTATTTGGAAAATGGTATACAGATACATTTGTTGTGTCCTGTTCTTATTTCTACTATTTACTATTTATGGTGTTACGCAGCAATCCTTGTATGGAATAAAGGATTTGTTCACCCATAGTGGGTAGGAGAACATGAAAACTAATATGAGATACTGTATTAGGATCACATATTAAGTATCATGTGAGAGTATACTCTTGTACTCCAGAAGACAGGATCACATATTAAATATTTGACACCATAGAATATAAAAACTAGTAATTTGATAAGTTAAAATAAGATATTTAACGGAATAAATCTAAATAATATGATTATGCAGTTTATTCCGTTAAATATTTACCCCATAATTTCCCTCATTCTTCAGGCCCTGCCCTCTATCGGGTGCTAATTTAAAGTTTAAGCTTGATTGCTATTGTTTCTTTGTAAGCCTGCGGCGCAACCTTGAACAATATTGTCTCTTTGTAAGCCTGCGGCGCAACCTTGAACAATATTGTCCTTGAGATAACCTTTTGGAACCGTTTAAGTCTCTAAGTGATCTACATAGCCGGTGGTTTTCCTATACATTTGAATGTAAAAGTGCGGTAAACAACGCAAGACTGTGCAGCAAAATTATTTTCTTTAGGTAGATACATGCGAATGGTCATTTACACCAAGAGGGTCATTGTAATTTATATCCGAAAAATTTTGTTGAGCGTCCAACACTCTATGAATTATATCATTCAAGTGCTAACGTTTTCAAAACTTCCACTGTAAAATTCCAGCATAACGTGATTCTCAACCTGAGACGAGACAACTAATAGCTCCAATGTATTCCCTTAAATTCATGTTTCTACAATGTCAGTGCGTGATGTTGTAAACCTAGGAAATTAATGTGTATAAAAGTCACATTAAAACAACCTCAGGGTGGTTTTAGTATTATCTTTACTATTCCAGACACGATTCTACATTTATCTGACAGATGCAGATTTATTAAGTGTTCACTATCTCGTGTAGTACAGGGTGTCCCAGATTGATCTATACCGGGAAAGTTGATTTTTTAGGTATGAAGAGCATTACTATTGGTAATAAGCAACCTGTAACATCAGCGGTAAACAGAAGATCATCACAACAACATCAGTGTTGAAAAAGAAGTCTGTAAGACTTCGAAACGTCCACAGTGAGTACTGTATTATTGGACTAGAAGTATGAAATCTCTTCACTTATTGGTAATATTGTTTTAAATTCTAAGGTCTACATATATTAGGTTTCTTAAGAATTTTATATTTTAGAAAACAGAAGCTACATGATATTGCGTAAAAATGGTGAATTATAATTTTTGACAAAACAACCTTTTTTGAAAACCTAAAAAAGTACTACCCGTTCAGCACAAAGTTGGAAAATGGTATACAAATACATTTGTTGTGTCCTGTTTTTATTTCTACTAAGAAGTCGATATCTATCGATTATTTATGGTGTTACGCAGCAATCCTTGTATGGAATAAAGGATTTGTTACGCTTGAGTGACATTATACTATTCTTTCTTTGGCGACAGTTTTGAAGGTAATTATTACGGTGGGTGAGTGTCATCATTAAATACCGGCAGAGATGGATTTGTCATAAAAGTATAGAGAAAGTCTGTCCTTGGTGTCGCAGCATTTATTTATGTCCACAGTATATTGGCAAACCCACAGCTACGTAACGGAGAAGATTACAATTTACTGTGGAGACAGAGAACAGGACAGAAAGAAAAGACATATCAAGGAAGCCATCTGGATAAGAAAAGGGGGGGGTAAAACACTCAACAGAGACGAGGGGAGCTACTTTCTACCGCATTTCTACGACCAACACATAACAGCGCCACCTACGTCAGCTCTAACCGGAAGCAGCCGTTGATGTGCAGGAACAGCCTCTTGTCACACTTTCAGGATATCCGACGGGTACCTGACAAGCGCTACGAAGCGTGCCTCTTCACACCTTACGAAATGCTTACTAGCGTTGCGTTGCGCTGTGTTCCGTTGGAGTTACTTAGGCTACTATTATTTACTCTAACTTAATAAAAAGAAACGGAACAAGTTAGATTTAAAATTCTACCAAGGATCGACCGGGGTTCGAACCAGCAACCTATCGACTCGATCCATAGTCGAGGCACTACATACTATGCTACAAGTGGTTGTGCTAGAAAGCCGTCTATATATTATACTTATTGTTTACGGAATAAAGTGCGCGCACACGGTATACTATTACTATTACTATTACTAGTATATTACCAACGAATAACCCTAACCCTAACCCTAACCCTAACCCTAATCCAAATCCTAACCATAACCATAACCATAACCCTAATCCAAACCCTAGTCCTAGTCCTAATGCTCTGCGCCGGGTAAAACAGGTACGCCGGGCAAAACAGGTACCTGATCGACGCTACGAAGCGAGCTTAAATGTGACAACGGGGTGGCAGTAATTGGTCAGTCAATTTGAGAAAGTGCTAAGTCTTTGCACGAAACTGTCATTGAGGTACGTAACATCAACCCAAAATATTGGATTTGTTCACAAGAATCTTTCAAATATCTACTGTGGAGGATCCTTGAGGAAGTTATATCCTCTGTAATAATGAAATTTTTGGGTCAAAATTGTGGTAAAAACCACATAAAAAGAATGTTTTTAGCCTAAATATCTGAAGTCATACTGGAATGTTTCACTTAATCTCATATCAAGAACTATTCAGCGTTGTAACCTCTACATCTGTGCCAAATTTGGTGTATTTCCTATATTTGAAATAGGATGTAGGATTTCTCCAATTTATTGGACAGTACGGCTGGACGATGGTAATAAAGCATTCATGTGTTATGGTGTAAATTACACGAATGCAGTTTTTGTCCATTTTCAGTAATCACGCCAAAATCACCCCAAAACGAATCAAGCTATTTCCATGAAAGTCACAGAATAAGTAGGTGCACCATTGTATTGCACTTAATAAAATTAGATACACTGTTGACTATATATATATTTTTTTTTCAAACACGGTATAGATTTTTCTGGGACACGCTGTTTATTTTATTCAAGATGAACGATGTCACATGACAGGAATTACAAATCAAATTTCCAAATGGCAATTAGTTTTAGTTTATAAACAATGCATTTTGCTCGATCTTGTTTGGTTTGTTTTTTTACATGAGTAATGCCATTGGGTGTCGCATCAAATATGTGGTGTGATCAAGCAAAGTCAGTTTGAAGTCGGGCATATTCAGTTTTCAGTTTTTTACATAATTGTCTAAAGCATTTATCAAAGCTATATTATGCAACAAAAGAAATTATTGTCTTTGTTTGGCTATATCTGAAAATCAATACATCCGACTACCGACTGATTTTGCTTGATCACATTACATATATATCATTTCGGCAATAATTTATTCTCGAATAGTTGGTTCAAATATGACAAAGTTAGTGGGATTTGGAATAGATAAAAACCTGACTTTGAATAATAATGGCCAAAGGTTATTGGCCAAGAGGACATAATGGCAACATTCTTTGAGTTTTCTCATACTCATTACTGTAGCCATTAGAGCATGCACAATGTGTAAGATCTATCAATGTAAACAGAAAAGATGTATCATTGCAGTGAAGCAATGCAGGAAGAAATTATATCTACGGGCGAATGAAGAAACGGGAAATCTACAAAATTATTCATATTAATACTTTAAAGAAATAATGTTTTTCATATTTCAGTTGGAGGTGTTTCAAGTTATATTTACATTGTTTGATAATATGAAATACACGTATATAGACTTGTTTTGTCCCCAGTAGGTTTTATCAATATACGGGGTCATTCAACGGGTTCTACTTCATCATGACATCTCATGGTAAAGTTATTTGATGAAAATGTGATGTTTATTTGTTTGAAAATCTTAGTTAAAGCGAATGAATACAGATTTAATACATCGGAAAGGGTTAAAATCTGAAGATAAAAGTTTAGTAAGCACCATTTTGTAGCTTTGGGTAATCTTTATATTCTATTAGGGCTCCCAGGCATGCCTTGGGACTTCAAAACAAAATAAATATGAGAAGAAAACATCGAAAAGTTCCCCCATGTCGCCATCAAAGGTGCGTAGTGTATGATGTGCACCTTTTATTACCTTTACCGTACCCTAACTATAAACAGTGACGTAGAGAGAAGGCACCTTTCAAGAGGCAATGTTTGTGATAAATGGGTTACAAGTACAAACAATCCTAAACACTCCTAAATCACGGCGGCTAACATATTCCGCAATTGTTCTGTGTTTTAAAACTATTGAAGTTTATGATTCTGGAAATTTTTCACAAATTCTTGTGTAATAAGATCATTTCTGAGACCAAACTTAAACAATTTGTAGGAGAATGCGAATACATTGAAAACAAAATGTTATTACTTGAGTACTACTGGATGTCCAGTCCTATAAGACTACTTCGAAGTACAGATAAGAGTCATCACCGGTCTTGCAGCTTTCAGTCCTTTAGGTCATGCAGTATACGTCGTACCATCTGGATTTTGGCTTTGGATATGAGCCTGGCATTAACCATGCCATTACTGTCGTATCTGCCATACTGTTACAGTTATATTTGTTCATCAGTGTCGTCTATTTAGCTGAAAAGAATTAATTAATTAAAACAAATTAAAACATGAGGATGTGTCAAAAAGCACTGGAGCTAAACAGAACCTCATTACTCTCTGCTTGAGAACCAAGGAAGGAACATATTAAACTCTTTCATTTCTGTGTAATGCTTTACTGCCGAAACTACATTCGATACTAATATAAGTGTCCAATATTACAGTTTTAATAGAACAGAGCATATAGGCCATCACGTACTACTATCATGAAAAAGTGTGCATATTGCCCAAGTGTATGGTAATATATATAGTATTTGGGAAAGTATATTGCGTGTAAAGAACATTTAAATAGTGATGGTAGAAATGGTAGAATCTTGAACTGAAAATTATCAAATTTGTTTGATATGAAGTTTTTCATGTCGATGTCACATGATAGGAATTACAAATCAAATTTCAAAATGACAATTAGGTTTAGTTTATAAACGATGCATTTTGCTCGATTTTGTTTACATGAGTAATTTACGAATGTCATTGATAATCGCACCAAATATGTGTCATTTCGGCAATAATTTAATACTCGTAGTGTTGGGTCAAATATTACAAAGTTTTTGGGATTCAAAAATTGCTGTAGATAAAAACCCGACTTCGAATAATAATGAATAATAATGGCCAAAGGTTATTGGCCACGAAGACATTGTGGCAACATTCCTGAGTTTACTCATACTCATTACTGTAGCCATTAGAGCATACACAATGTGTAAAATCTGATCTGTCAACGTAAACATAAAATATGTATCAGTAATGCAGTGAAGCAATGCAGTAAGAAGTTAAATCTACTGCCGAATGAACAAAAAGGAAATTTACAAAATTCATATTAATGATTATTTTAAAGAAATTATGTTTTTCATATTTCAGTTGGAGGTGTTTCAAGTTACACTTTCATTGTTTGATAATATAAAATACACAAAATATTAGACAGATTTTTCGCTAAATTGTTCAAAATACCACTTCCATGTCGCCTGTAGTCTCGCACCATACGGGGTCATTAAAAAGTTGAACCTCCATCATCACATATCTGTTATTTACGTGCAAGGATATTGACATTATCCATGCTTATACTCTTGAATCTAGACTAGATAATAAAATTTATTTGATGAAAATGTGATTTTTGTTTGTTTGGAACATTGTTTATGTACTAATGTTTTAATTGTAAAGCGCCTTGTGGTCTTTGATGTAATGCGCTACATAAGAATAAATTATTATTATTATTATTATTATTATTACTACATAGGATATAATTATATTTAAAATAGCTCAAATAAGTTTATTACTCATAATAAAACAAGTACCTAGTCGTCAAGTGATTTAATAAAACTTACCATGCTTGCCATACAATCGACTCTGCTGACACATATTCAGTGACGTGATGTAGACGCCATTGGCGGGCCAATTCTAACCAATTGAATGAATAACACCTTAAACTGACCCCATCCTGATACCTACGTAATATGTCCAGATTCACGACTTGTAAAGAATGGAGCGCTTACCGTCAAATGGGTCACCTATGGTTCACAGCTTGACAGAATAAAACAAGTCTGGTGGCGAAAACTTATTGGTTAGAGCTCCTTAGGCGACGATGCACAACACGCAGTGAAAATTGGGGTAAATGATCATTTCATTCTTAACGGATGCCTTCAGCATTTCTCATGCTAATCTGGATTGCAATCTTATTTGTAAACAGAGAGACGCTTGCCGCGTGATACTTTGATGGAGTTTGACTTATATAAAACTATGAAGTTGAAACATTTTATTGATGACAATATTTTTACTGTATAGTTGGGTGCTAAATAACATTAAGTATTATTACTTTGATGTACCATACTTGTATTATACAGTCTCAAAAAATTTGTAATAAAAAATTGTAGTAAAAAGCGCCCTCTTTGGCAATTATAAAATACTGTTGTCACATGATGCTCACTTCAACGTCAACTGCGCAGGCTTAGCTTACAAATAACGTTTGTTCTGTTCAATTTGCTTTTGTTTTAATCTCGAGATATATTTAGTTAACAACGAAGGGGGTAAAACAATGATAGCATCAAGTTTATCAAGAGTTCCTTCGTGAAATCAAAAGAATGCATCGATTACACGACTGTTTTTACTGTTTTATCATGATACAGGTATAACGATTCTCTTTTCCACTTGAAACAGATTAAAAGATTAATAAATATATCACATTTTGTTGTGAAATTAAATACATGAAGCCTACATGGTAAATACTGTTTTCTTTGTAACTCAGGACATGTTAAAAGACACACAAATATTGCACACTCTGTTGTAAAATTAAAAACGAAATCATGTCAAAGAAATATTGCATATCGTATAATTATGTTTGAAATTTTACTGAGCACTTGTTACATAATCCATAATTTCTAATCCTACAAATGTATGTGTGTTCTTTTATTAACTGTACAGTCTGTACAGGCATTTGGGAATAATATTTTATTCAATTTTCTAAAAAGTGGCACAAACGGGTTTTCATACATTTGTGTTTAGTGAAGCAGATCTCTGGATTACTGAAACCAAATGAATGAAACAAACGGTATTTAAAACTTAGGACTACTCCTTCGACGTTGATGTAAGCATCACGTCACAACAGTATTTTCTAATTGCCGGAGATGGCGCGTTCCACTTTCACAATTTTGCATGCTTTAAGGTTAACACCTGTTGCGATTTGATAGTTCACAACATCTTGCGAAAGGTAATGGGTTTTGACAAACATTACATTAATCATTTCATAGCGAATGTATAGAATATTTCTAATATCACAGATATAATTTTGTTTTCAAAGTATATAATTTGTAAAATGTACATATCTCATTGGCAACAATAAATATGATTTCAAAGTATGTGATTTGTAGAATGAACTTTTGCAAAAATCAAAGTGTTATTTTTCAATAATATATTATAACATAATTATAGACAATAAAAATCGGTTTTGGGCTGCTTCGACAAACAATACATCGTCTACCCTTCAAGATATTGGTGAATACATTGTAATATTGAAAACGTTTATTTTTTAAGCTTACTTATGATTTTTGACTCCATTTAAGCATAACCTAACCTTCGCAATTGGAACATGCACTTCATACCAACATTAAACTAAAATACATTGATATATAATTGTATGGGATATAGTATTGACCACCTTATCCTCATTTTTCTTCTTCAAAATTGAGAATTTGGTATCAGAAGTAAGTTTATATTTTTTTCATTATCCCAGTGAAATTTAGCACCCGAGATATTTGTTGCTTAACTGGTGTGAACAAAAACGTAGTGACTTGTGGTAACCACACCAAAAGTGTATGTCCTTTATTAAAACCGGTGTAGCAATAGAGTAGTAAATACGCTTTTAGGGACGTTTTTTAGGGTCAAAGGTCAACCGGAAATACCGCCATTTTGAATCGACGTTAATATTTAGGGACGTTAGTATTTAGGGACGTTAATATTTAGAATCGTTGCTGATAAAAAATAATTAAGTTTAAAGAATTAGAAAATACAGCAATTTTGAAAATTTACAAAATAAAAAATTTCAAAATAAAAATTTCGAAAAAAAAACCATTCAAAAAAAAAAAGAATTTCAACAAACATTTAAAAAAAAAAAATTCAAAAAAATTTCAAAAAATGTTCAAAAACACAAATTCAAAACAATTTTGAAAAAAAAAATCATGATGACGTGGCTAATTGCCATGAATATGAATGAGCGAATGTAAATAAAATACCGCCATTTTGAATCGAGAAGTTGATTTTTTACCAGCGTTCATATTTAGGGACGTTAATATTTAGGGACGGTGAAATGAGTGAATGAGCAGTGAAATGAGTGAATGAGCAGTGAAATGAGCAAATGAGCAGCGAAATGAGCGAATGAGCAGTGAAATGAGCAAATGAGCAGCGAAATGAGCAAATGAGCAAGGAAATGAGCAGGGAAATGAGCATGGATATGAGTCAATGAGCATGTAAAATGAAATAAACAAACGTAAGATTTTATCTTCTTTTTAAACTTTTATTAGCAACTTCGAGAAAAGTGCGGTCGATTAACGCGCTTTAATCATCGCTTTCCATCTCGACATCCTCTTCGTCCTGTTGGAAAAGCCCGGCGATTTGAGATCGATGTTTAGCCAACGTTATTTTTACCGCTTTGCCTACGTCCATCCGTCTTCTCTTCGAGGTCGATCACGATATCCTGATGAGTTTCGTCATATTTCAAATGGACGTTATGTGCCAAAAATGTCCCGTAGCTGTCAAAAAATCGCGTTTAACGGCCCATGCGGTCTTCATATTGGCCTTTTCTTCGGTCAGGTCTTCAGCCATACCTTCGTTGACGTACTTTTCGTATTTTGGGCCCTCATATCGTGAGTAGCTACTCTGGCCCGTTTAAGCCATTCTCGATACGTGGCATTATCCTCGAACTCTCCCGATGCCGCGCTTCCCCGCTCGGAATCATCCGGCCCCGAATTTTCGGGTTCGGAATCGTCCGTCTCGGAGCGTTCCTCCTCTTCGCCATGCATCGTTTTCACGTGTCTCCTCAAGTTGAATGATCGATCGAAACGTTTGTCGCACGCGTGACAAGGGTGGGTTTTGAATGCTGAAATAGAAGCCATGCGTCGACTCCTCGAGAGTTGATCTCCAAATGACAAGAACTGGGTGAAACCGGCAATTTTATAACCTGCTCATTGACTCATTTCGCTGCTCATTCGCTCATTTCACTGCTCATTTGCTCATTTCACTGCTCATTGACTCATTTTACGTGCTCATTGACTCATTTTATGTGCTCATTGACTCATTTTCCTGCTCATTTGCTCATTTTCCTGCTCATTTGCTCATTTCGCTGCTCATTCGCTCATTTCGCTGCGCATTCTCTCATTTCACTGCTCACTTTCTCATCAAAGGTCACGAGGTCCTGTCAGGGTCAAAGGTCAAGCGGAAATACCGCCATTTTGAAAAGTTCAACCGGAAATGCCTCATTAATATTCAGATATGCTAATTAGCCACGCCCCTCATTAAGGGTACATGCCACAAAATAGCTTTCCATAGACTTTGCAAAATAGGGGTCACATTTTAGGCTATAAGTCGAGTTACGTCTTACTTTGAAATATATATTTGATATCATTTTAATCAGAACAAAATTCTGCATAACATCTGAAAATGACACCATATTTTAAAATAACGCTATATAAAAAGACCCGATTTTCCCGTGTTTACGTCCGACTGCTAACCGCGTTTTGACCTCGTGTATTCATGCGCTCATCATCGTAAACATCACTCAAATTTTCGCATTTTCTGTTCAAATTAGTAGAGATCACATTCACAAGTTCTAGCAAAACACGATTTGCAACACTAAAATTGTTAATATTGTACCGATTTTGCACATTTTTTATGCAAAGTTAGGACTATAGTCGTGATAAACTTCACAGGCGGATTTAGTGGTATGAACCCTTGAAGAGGCTAAAACATCGTTTTTAGGCCTTGAAAATGATTTTGTTATCTTTTTCACTACAATTTTGAATTAATTGTAAGACATTTTGGGTTATTTTCTTTCATACTTTCAGACAGGATGTCGATTTCAAGCACAAGCATGATAGCCGACAATTGCCATTTTTCGTCATTTTGATGCCCATGAATGCACAATGGTTGCTGATTTGCTATTTTCATGAAGATATTAATTGATGTAAAGAGTAAACGTTCTTTGAACATCTTTTACAAGTGCATAACTTCAAAATTAAAACATTCTTAGTACCTGCAGAATATTAAAAAAGACAAGAAATGTCAATCAAGTAGGCCTACCCCCCCCCCTCCAGCGTCACTTTTAACCCGCTTTGTCCAAAAAGCAAATGTAATGAATGGCTATTTGAAATTAAATATTAATATAAATTAAACTTTGAATGTTATAACAATTTAAAATACTGGACAGTGGTATTAATAAAGCAAACTAGAAACTTAAATATCTTAAATCTAATTGTTTATGTAATTTTATTAAAATTGAAGGCCAAAACTTGAGTTTAAATGACAAAAAATTGATTAAAAATAACAATGAAATTGAAAACTTCTTTGTAATTTGAACACCAATAAACAATGTTTTCAATATTTTGAAACTCTTCTTTATTCATATCAAAAGGTTTCAAACTTCTACCACAATCGGAACTTTTATTAAATTGGAAATAAAAACAGGCCTATTCGCGGCAAACGCACATACGGCGTCCATGAACGCGCTTGTTGATGTCCCTCTTCTTTTCTTCGCGTGCATTTTAAATAGATAAAGACGCGCGGAAAACGCATGGAATTGCTCCTTAAAGGGTACATGCCACAAAATAGATTTCCATAGACTTTACGTGCAAAATAGGGGTCACGTTTTAGGCTATAAGTCGAGTTTCGTCTTACTTTGAAATATATATTTGATATCATTTTAATCAGAACAAAATTCTGCATAACATATCTGAAAATAACACCATATTTTAGGTCTACTTTTTGAGAAAAATAACGCTATATAAAAAGACCCGATTTTCCCGTGTTTACGTCCGACTGCTAACCGCGTTTTGAACTCGTGTGTTCATGCGCTCATCATCGTAAACATCACACACATTTTCGCGTTATCTGCTCAAATTAGTAGAGATCACATTCACAAAACACGATTTGCAACAATAAAATTGTTAATATTGTACCGATTTTGCAAATTTGTTATGCAAAGTTGGGACTATAGTCGTGATAAACTTTTACCGGAAACCGCTTCACAGGCGGATTTAGTGGTATGAACCCTTAATATTCATATATGCATGAGCTCATGTATATTCGCGAGCTAGCTCATGCATATATGAATATTAATGAGGGGGCGTGGCTAATTAGCATATCTGAATATTAATGAGCCATTTCCGGTTGAACTTTTCAAAATGACCGCTTGACCTTTGACCCTGACAGGACCTCGTGACCTTTGATGAGCAAGTGAGCAGTGAAATGAGCGAATGCGCAGCGAAATGAGCGAATGAGCAGCGAAATGAGCAAATGAGCAGGAAAATGAGCAAATGTGCAGGAAAATGAGTCAATGAGCATGTAAAATGAGTCAATGAGCACGTAAAATGAGTAAATGAGCAGTGAAATGAGCAAATGAGCAGTAAAATGAGCGAATGAGCAGCGCAATGAGTCAATGAGCAGGTTATAAAATTGCCGGTTTCACCCAGTTCTTGTCATTTGGAGATCAACTCTCGAGGAGTCGACGCATGGCTTCTATTTCATTTCAGCATTCAAAACCCACCCTTGTCACGCGTGCGACAAACGTTTCGATCGATCATTCAACTTGATGAGACACGTGAAAACGATGCATGGCGAAGAGGAGGAACGCTCCGAGACGGACGATTCCGAACCCGAAAATTCGGGGCCGGATGATTCCGAGCGGGGAAGCGCGGCAGCGGGAGAAGATAGCGACGTGGAGTTGGAGGATAATGCCACGTATCGACAATGGCTTAAACGGGCCAGAGTAGCTACTCGCGATATGAGGGCCCAAAAATACGAAAAGTACGTCAACGAAGGTATGGCTGAAGACCTGGCCGAAGAAAAGGCCAATATGAAGACCGCATGGGCCGTTAAACGCGATTTTGTTGACAGCTACGGGACATTTTTGGCACATAACGTCCATTTGAAATATGACGAAACTCATCAGGATATCGTGATCGACCTCGACAGAAGACGGATAAAGGCATGGACGTAGGTAAAGCGGTAAAAATAACGTTGGCTAAACATCGATCTCAATTCGCCGGGCTTTTCCAACAGGACGAAGAGGATGTCGAGATGGAAAGCGATGACTAAAGCGCGTCTATCGACTGCACTTTTCTGGAAGTTGCTAATAAAAGTTTGTTTATTTCATTTTACATGCTCATTGACTCATTTCCATGCTCATTTCCCTGCTCATTTCCTTGCTCATTTTCTCATTTCGCTGCTCATTCGCTCATTTCGCTGCTCATTCACTCATTTCACTGCTCATTCACTCATTTCACTGCTCATTCACTCATTTCACTGCTCATTCGCTCATTTCACTGCTCATTCACTCATTTCACTGCTCATTCACTCATTTCCTTGCTCATTTTCTCATTTCACTGCTCATTCACTCATTTCGCTGCTCATTTGCTCATTTCGCTGCTCATTTGCTCATTTCACTGCTCATTCACTCATTTCACTGCTCATTCACTCATTTCACTGCTCATTCACTCATTTCACTGCTCATTCACTCATTTCACTGCTCATTTGCTCATTTCACTGCTCATTCACTCATTTCACCGTCCCTAAATATTAACGTCCCTAAATATGAACGCTGGTAAAAAATCAACTTCTCGATTCAAAATGGCGGTATTTTATTTACATTCGATAATTCATATGCATGGCAATTAGCCACGTCCTCATGATTTTTTTTTTCAAAATTGTTATGAATTTGTGTTTTTGAACATTTTTTTTTTAATGTTTTTGAATTTTTTTTTTTTTTTTGAATTTTTTTTTTTCGAAATTTTTATTTTGAAATTTTTTATTTTGAACATTTTCAAAATGGTGGTATTTCCTATGTCGGGAAACTTTTAATTATTTTTTTATTAGCAACGATTCTAAATATTAACGTCCCTAAATACTAACGTATTATAAATGAATGAATGAAAACGTCCCTAAATATTAACGTCGATTCAAAATGGCGGTATTTCCGGTTGACCTTTGACCACTTCCGGTTGACCTTTCAAAATGGCGACACTTCCGGATGACCTTTCAAAATGGAGGCACTTCCGGTTGACCTTTGACCCTAAAAACGTCCCTAAAAGCGTATTTAATACTCAATAGCACTTGCATTGAGCAATAATGGGGCTATGCAAATGCTAAAGCAAATGTGTTTCCAACTCAAAATTGGAAACACAATTGTTTTAATGGTAGGCCTCAATTTGATATTGAAAGCAGATCATGAGCACCTTTTTGTAACTACATGTTTACTATGTGATCAAATGAATACTACCAATTATTATATACTGCGCCAATAAAGTATCCTTACACTTGGAAAAATAATCACAATTTCCAAACTGAGCAATATTGGGGTAAATTTGTTTTTGCAATAGATGCACTATCTAATCCTGCACATTATGACACCACATTAAATCGAATGTGACCTCAAGAAGTAAAGTTACAAGCAATTTAATAGACGAAGGTCCAGTTTTAAAAGTGACAGACTGGCCTATACAAGACGCAAAAAGATTCTAACAAGCGTTATTTAAAGCAGTTTTTTATTTCAGTTTTTACTGCTCTGTACTTTTCATAACAGTCATTTTATTTGTCAGTTCTTTTGTTTCAGTTTTCTTTTGTTCCTTTTGCTTTAAATTAAAGCCAAACGCATAAATTAGCCATTCACCACTCTCAAACCAGATGTCTAGTCTGTGGAGATTTGAATAGGCCAGTTTGTCACTTTTAAAACTGTACCTTTGTCTAATCAAATGCTTGTAACTTTGCTTCTTGAAGTCACATTGGATTCAATGTAGTGTCATATTGTGCAGGATTAGATCGTATACAAATCATATACAAATAATATACATTCTCAACATTCTACGTCCACAACAAATAAACACGCAAACTCACACATTTGTAATGGGTATAAATAAAATTAAAATAATAGTTGGTTACTGTGATTCTTATCACGCATGCAATAATTATTGTACGTTTAGCAAGTATCACCTCTAGGCAAGTTCGTGTGTAAGTTGTAAAAGTAACCTATAGAATAAAATAAGATATGAGCATTACTCGCTCAGAAGATGAAGTTAATGTGGAGTTAATATTGGTATAATAAATATAATTTCTCATTATATAATTCTAATTCATATAATATCATGATATGGCTGCATAAACAACTACTCAATCTCTCCGCGCGGTTGTCGACTGCAGACGACAAGTTTTATTTTTTTATAAATTAAAAAATTTCAGAATTGTAAATGTCCATGTCCATATTTGGAATCAGCATGAAAGATATATTATAATGAGTAAAAAAGTATTGGTTCAGTAGTTCTGAAATCGCTCGTGATATTTTGAGAAAATATCTCAAAACTTGGACTTCTAAAATTGTGGCTAGCATGTAGAGCATTAAATGAAAATATGCAATGGCATAATGTCTTAATGATAGTTTGTTGCTATCGTTCCTCTCACGTATGCAATTATTTCACTCTTGGCGATTAGCAGCCCTTTAGGCAATCTCGTGTGCAATAGGCCTATAAGCAGTGGTATAATTGGAACATAGAACATAAAATAATAAGGACATTTTCTTCATTGCACGTTCCTTACATTTAATGTTACCACTTTTAAGACGGTTGTGCACAGTTGTTTGATAGCATGTAAAACTACGTCATTTTAAAGAAAAGGTAAACACTGAGGGCGCTAATATCTTGTATCGTGTCTTCATCTTTACAAAGGGTAGACACTGGTATAAGGGCATTAAAACATCAGAAAAGGAGTAACAAATACAAACGAAATTAAAAATAAAATTATCATGAAATGTTATTTGGCTAAATTAAATTAAAATTATATGTAAATAGCGTCCTCAATATGCACACAAATATACAGTTTATATAGAATAAAAAATATCACAAAAAGCAGAAAAAGACGAATATATTGGGGAAAAACCCACGAAAATCAATGTCAAGAAGAGCTGGAAATGTATGTACACATTAGTGTGATAGTTGTTGGTATTGTTCAGGTCTCGAATTGAACATTTATGTTTTGTTAGAAAATTAAATAAATGATCACATCAAATAACCGTTATGACGATCACCAGTTCTGTCGTGTATGTTACAGGTGTTGTAGAATTGAATTTGACCATGTCAATAATTGGTAATGAATATCAATTAGATTACCCTTGTTCTAATTTTAACCATCATGTTGAATACGCACTATACTCTGTTACCTACCTTCCATGTTGTCAGAGAAGTCTTTAGATATGTTTAAAATGAAACATGAAATATGTTCAACAGTATAATTGGACAGGATATGGCTTAGATGGCAGCTTTTAAATATCATGTTGCGATGCCTATTCGGCTTTTCCAGAAAATGGATTCACATTATGTATAGTGGAGTTCGGATTTCCGGACTTTTAGACCAGTTAAGATTGCTGCAAATCCAGATTTTGTCTAAATACGAAAGAATTCAGCACATTACAGTCCGCAATCGCAAATCCTAAATATGAGGGACTCACTTCGGAATATGTTGTGATATACATTTTATTTCATTTCCAAGCTTTCTCGGGTAACAATGGTAACTGGAATTCCAGTCGTTTTCAGGAAGCAAACCTTCAAATCCAGACATATATTTTATTGAAAATGTACTCAGGTGTGCATTTTTTTCCTGCAATAACACATTCATTTAAGCACAGCCGTTTCGTATCGGATGTACCAGAACATCGTTGTAATCTGACTGCAGTCTTCAAATTATCTTTAGTTAAAATCAAGGCGACTTGAAACTTCAAGTGTAGTCAATAAAATTTACTTGCCGATATTCATTTACATGCAAACATTAATTTGAACATGTTGTTATTTTAACTTTTTAAACAATTTTTTACTTCAATTTTTATATAAATATTTCGAACTAGATGCCAAGAATATTACATATGAGCTAGCTTTTTTTCCCTCAACGATTGAAAATGTTGTTATTTTAAATAACAACTTTAATCTATATTTCTTCCATTTTTTTTTTAATATAAGAAACCACGAATGCTGGTGCTAGTTAATAAACCGTGGTTTTGCATTGGCAAAGGTGAAGGTTTTTCCCCTTCAACAATTGTAATGCGATCAAGCAAAATCAGTCGGAACTCGGCAACAATAAATTTTCAGTTTCTTACATGATAGCAAAACGCATTTACACAGCTGTATTTTGCAGAAAACCCAATTGCAATCGAACAACCAGTTCCAAAGATATGAGCAATTAAAGAGTTTCGAAAACAAGAGGAAACAAAAGGAAATGTTGCCTTTGTTTGGCTATATCTCAAAATCAATATTTGCGAGTTCCGACTGATTTCGCTTGATCGCATCACAATTTACGTCTTTGAAAAATATTTGCCGGATTTCCTAGGAAACGTTCAAGTGTTGGTAATTGTCAAAATTGAATGGGCATTTAATACAAAATAGTTCATCAGAATGAGAGTTTGTTCGAAAATTATAAAATCTATGTATATAGTTATGTATATCTTTATTTGAGACACAAGTGGGTTTAATCCCTAATTTTCAAAAGATCTTGTATACGAATCCAAAATTATAACGGTATAAAGATGTTAAATGTACCTCAATGACGTTTCGTAGTTACATCGTAGTACTTTCTCATTAACATTGACATGTTATATAAAGGTAAAAATGTTCTTACGCATTCTTTTCAATGGTAGGTAACTGCTCTGAAAAATCTGTCAACCTGATTACAAATGATCTTGACATTGAATGAATGCTTGCTCTTTATGTTTATTTCTTCCCTTACAAGAAGATTATTCTTAAGTTCAAGGACATGCGTATATTAAATATGATGTCACTTGTACTTGTATTCGTTGTGGGAAACAAAATTCTAGAAATATCTTTAAAAGTTGTTGTACGTAAAACACATGATTAACTGAATCTTCTCCTCTACTCCCAATTCCAAGATAAAACACAGTACTCAGCATACCCGGTAACCTTGAAGTGTGAAAAATTAAGATATGTATTTACTGTAGACACTTGATACCGAGCTTAGCGCATTCGATCGAGTTTAACACGAGCTCAATCCCCTTAAAATAATGTGCAAATCAACATTCACCTAAAATTAAAGGCTGTAATTAAGGCACCGATAACGACTTTGCTGCCATTTAGGGAAACTTAACTCCCATTAAAACCAGAAAGATTAAGGCGGAACTTATTACTGCCTTCATAAATTCCGTTGTCTGGAATTTTTTTGCATTCAATCACATTTTTAGTATTTAACAAAGACCTGATATTTAAATTTAGCAACACTCTAGAGACAGGTGCCAAATTGAGGAAAGCGTACCTTGGTCTCGTAATCCACGTGTTTCTGCTAACTCACACATGACAACCATAGCTTATGTATTCATGAGAAGAAGTGTACTTGCGTAATACTAGTCTTATAGGATATAAAGTCGTACTTGATGTCTACCAATGTAATGTAACTGAATCTACAGCCATGCTTGTAATCACCTAACATCGGATTCGCTAGTGTCATGCGACATACCAAACGCTTGTAAAGGCTGCAAAGTAATTCAATGGAATTTTTCTAAGTCAATATTAAAAGATATGTGATTTAATAAGATGTTCATTAAAATTGAGATTTGAATTTTTTTTATCATTTACTTTAACAATTTTTCACATAATAATGTGTTTAGGAAAACAAACTAAAAACATGTGACACAAAAGAACACGACAAATTTTCCAATTGGCTTATGCATAGTTCTGACATATGGATGGTCAATAAGCAGTGCATCGAGAGACATCAACACTCACAAGTTTAATATCCAAAAATGAAGATGATTTCAGCTATGGAATATTTTGTAAGATTAATGAGTACTAACAATTGACTAGCACAAGAGAAGACCCCAGATATCGATTCGTTAATATGTAAAATTTATATTTTATTTCTCGATGGCAGAGTGTACTGAATCTTCGGAGACAAATATAAACACATTTCGGAAACTCTCAATTTGTATATTTGGGTATACCGAATAGCGTATCATCTAGCCATCGATGCATGGGTCAATAATCCTGCGTAATTGCGTGAATTTCCTTATCTACATGATTGCCACAGTTTGTCTTGGATAGATAACACATTGATGCCCCTGTCAAACGAAATTGATACTACATCACTGAGTGATAGCGACTGGGTTTTAGCCATTACAGGGCCGGACTTACCTTTTTGGGGGCCCTGGGCCAGGCCAAAATTTGGAGGCCACCAAACGCACCGCGAGGAAGGCATTTGCACTCAAGTGGTCAAGTTTTGAGATTCTACTAGGACATTTGCGCGCAAAGCGCGCGAAATAAATAACTTTTAGACTATGTTAGCCAAAATTGAAGCTGAATTTTGCTATATCGAAGTGCGCAAAATTGTGCAAATCTTGTACCCTATTTTGGCCCAAAACATGGTGTTTTTCGGCTAAAATGGAAGATGCACACTGCACAGGGCAATTTTGGGGGCCCCAAAATTTGGGGGCCCTGGGCCCGGGACCATCTGGCCCTATGGTAAATCCGGCCCTGAGTATCAATCGCTTGTCACTCAGCGATGAAGTATAAATTCAGTTTAGGTGTCTGCTCCACAGTTACCCACAAAAATCAGAGAGGATATAGAATATTGAAACCTCAAATTGAATGAAAATTCCTCTACCTAATTCCACCCTGCAGCTTGACATAAGACGTTATTTGTTTATACCGAATGTCAAGGGCACAAGCATTAAACAACCTTGCAAGGCAATAACAGCCATATTTGAAACTGAGTTAGTAGTACAACTTTTATGAGCACTGGGTTATCAATAGACTTGGTTCAGAACATATCCACTAATCCTATTATCAGAATTACAGCATTAGTAAACGTCGAAAAAACACCTTAATAAAATATTGCTATGGCTTGATTATGTTTCAGGTGTGTTGTTAATCCTAAATAAATAGGTAATGCAGAAGATCCACACTTTGCAGCGTTAATCAAAACAGTCAGGGAAGATTTTTGCTAAAAAGGTCTAGATAATCCTGACGCATGGTATTTCAGGTAGCAGTTTTCCGCTTTAATAATGTACAGTTGTATTAAATGATCAAAATTCCTATTCGTCGACTTTTAGCCTAGCGTATCTATCAAACCATAGCTCTCATTTTTACTGAAATTAATAGCAAGGTGACTTATAATGTGACAAAAATGAAACTTGAAATTGTAGCACACTGAACTTAACTTGAGCACATAATAATATCTAATATATTAATGTAAACATGCTGTTATTTTAATTATATTATCTTCATATTATATTTTTTTTCTATTTTATACAAAATTAAGACACCTCGAATATATCATTTCTGAGCAAGGTAAAACGCGGCTTGAAATTGAAAAAGGTGAAGTTTTTCCCTCAATGATTTGCGTACATGAATATTGTACAAGTCTTTCCTGGGAAAACGTTCATAGGAAAATGTACTAATAATTATATCCTCGTTGAAATTACAATGGGAAAGATTTGTGGAAACATAATTCCGTCATTTTAACCGAGCTCATTATAACTTAGATTTATTGATGAAGTTATGAGTGTTCTAACAACAAAAAGGTTCACTTACGTGAGCTTTCGGCTTGCGGTCGCTAAGCCTTTTTCAAACTGGTGTTATTGATCTTGATGAGTGTCACATGACGAGTTGTTGTCAACAACGTAATGTGACGTCAACATCATGTTGTCCTTGTCCTTGTTTAGGTTAACTTGGATTTAGTTTAAATTATTGACGTTATAAACACTTTGAATAATAACTTTTGAAATTCTTCTTCTTTGGTTTGCGCTATCCGTAAAAATCGAAGAGGAATGCTAAGATGTTGGACAGGGAAGAAAAGGAGCCCTGTATTAGTGTCTAGTTGTCAGTGGACAACATTTCCAAGGTGGACAAAAAGCAGCTGACCCGCTACCGAATTGATTTTACCGTGACGTATGTGGCAAATGGGGCAACGGCTGTTTGATAGCATCCACAAAATTTTATCATGAAATGTAAGGAATAACTTTATATAAATTATTTGGATAAGAGTTCCAACAAAGTTTAACAGGCCAGGAAAAAGTGATGCAGAAAGCTTTCGATCTTAAAAATCATCTTCAGTGTGTTATCACTATATTATTTGGCTTAATTAAATTAAAAGTATATGTAAATAGCGCCCCCAATTTCCATACCTATATACAGTTTATAGAATAAATTAAAAGAAAAGGTGAATAAATAGAAAAGAAAAAGAAAATATGTGTTAAAAAGTACCGGAATCCAGCACTGCCTCTTCCAAAAAGAGATCCAACAAACCTCTTTCAGACGGCCAATGACTGGGAATTTCTGATGGATGAGGAACATAAGCAAGTAGTATTTCCTTCCATAATCACAGAGACTGCAAAACGTCCTGATATTACAATCTATTCTGAAAGGACCAAAACAGTTATCATCTTTGGGCTTACAGTCCCAATGGAAGAAAACCTGTCAAATGCCAATGCAAGAAAGAAAAGCAAATATCAAGATATTGTAGCCGACTGCGAATATAGGTGATGGTGTAGACACACTTCCCAATTGAAATTGGAAGCAGAGGTATTTACAACACATCGCTGACAAAATGCATAGCTGCTCTCGGAGTACCAAGTGAAAAGAGACGTAGCATCATGGATGTGGCTTCTAAAACCGCACTCAGAACCAGCTATGTGATATGGTTATGCCCTCAAAGCAAAGCAGTCCGATAGATAGACCTGATTCAAAGCTGGAAACCGTCTCCATGTGAAGATAAAGAAGACGAACCAGCACAAGACACGTACACTCAGACCTAAATATGCCAAGTGACACTTATAAATATTCCTCAACGACACTTTTCGTAGGTATACAATAGTCCTGCCTGCTGCCTTACATCACCCCTGTTGGACCGTTGCAACGGTGTGGCACTTGCTAGTGTAACAAGCTGATGCTGGTGATCTACCAATGAACTACCCCTCCAACTGATAGTCAGACTAGGTTCCTGTGACCAGTCATTGTCCGTAATGACATTGCACATCCCAGTTTCAGCAGTGCAAGCTCTTCTCAGCTGACTCTAGCTCAAGGGTCTGCTGGTTAAAATAGGGGCATTGACTCAGCACGCTGGTTTACGCCACTAATACCAGCTGTTCCTAGCCTGAAAGTAGGGTGGAGTGCCCAATATCTGATGATGATTTAATTCAATCTATCTCTGAGGGACGCGGGACGGTTGGGGCCCCCTAAAACCGGTTTATCCCACCAGAGTCTGGTCCTAAGTCCAGGGACCTCCGAGAATTGATTGATGCCTACCCAAGACAAGGAAATATGCAGTTCAAGATATATTTCCCAAGACACCTTCAAAGAGGCATTATAATGGAGTGCTCATCTGTATAAGGGTGAAATAAGGCTCCGAAGGTGACTGCGTTGGTGCTCTACCAATGAATTACTTCTCCACATAGTTGATATTGTTTTGTTAGAAAATTTGATATATGTGATGCGATCAAGCAAAATCAGTCGGAACTCGGAAATATTGATTTTGAGATATAGCCAAACGTAGCAAATATTTCCTTTACTTTCCTGATGTTTTGGAAACTCTTTAATTGCTCATATCTATGAAACTAGTTGTTCAATTTCAATGAATGTGGTTTTCTGCAAAATCCAGCTTTGTAAATACTTTTACTATCCTATAGGAAACTGAAAATTCATTATTGCCGAGTTCCGACTGATTTTGCTTGATCGCATCACATTATGATCAAATAAAATAGCAGTGAATAAAGATATGATCACATCAAATAACCGTGAATAAAGATGACTGTGGCCTAAAAAGTCTATAGAAATATGAACATCATAAATTAAGTCAACTTAGGTATTTCGGCGGTCGGTACGCCACTACTTCACTACAATATAATAGTGGCAGCATTACAGGGCGTCCGTCGGACGGACAAAATACAGCTTGCGCGAAAACATGTATGACTTTTGTTTTTACATTGCTGATAAGAGTATAATTGAGCTTCAAAATAACATAACGTCTGATGTTATATAATTCCTGATTCTGCCGATATGTTACTTGGCTTCAGATCATAAATCCATCTGGCATGTTTTGATTTAAAAACTGCTCAGGTCAATAACCTCATAACAGTCTTAGTTATGATCTCCAACATAAACATTTATAGTATGTATTATGATGGTATCGCCGCTAGCCGAGATTACATCCAATAGTCTTTAACTCTCTCACGTATGTTAGGAGGCCGTGTCGTATTTTGATTTTGATTTTGCATCATGCATATTATTAATAGAAATGGTTGTGTTAGCAGTTAATATAATTTGAGTATAACACATTTCTTGCATATACGTGTTGTATAATAGAACACAGCATATCGTGCCATCATTTCAAAAGTGCTGACAAACTTTTTTTAGTTTAGGATTTTGAGAAATGTATGTATTTAAGTAGTCCGCATGCAATGCCATATCACCGCTCGGTCAAATAACGTGGAAGTAATCGTAATGTGTTCATAATAACCGAAACTCCTAGTCAAGCGATCAAATCTAATTTATAATAAAGGTATGAGCAGTTAGAGTGGAATGATTGGGGAAAGGGGAATATAATTTTCTGGTTTACTTGCCATATTAAGAAGTAATTGCTTCCGTATATATTGCTACCGCGATTTCTCGTTGCGTTGATTGACAAGTCGATTTATCCGCGACCGTATTAGCCTAGTATGCCAATGATAACGAGTTAATTTTGATTGGCTAGCATTTTCTCCATGATATCATCCAGCACCAAATCAAAGAAGGCTTTTTATTGGATACTCGGATGCTGCATATTCTTGAGGAATTTTTAACCGGACGTAAGCTTACCTCTATAACTTCATTTATCTATTATAGAAATTCGTCCAGAACCAGTTTCTCTTAAATACCGATTGTGCGTGGTGAAAATAATATTCACATTCAACGTAGAACTAGATCTAGTTCCTTCAAGGGGGGGTTCGCGCGAAGCGCGCCTGGCGAAGCGGCCAGCGAGGCTCGCCAGGGTGGATTTTGTAATGTCAGAGAGGGGATGTCATGGTCCCATATAATTTACTAGGCACTGAACAAGTGATATTTCAACGTTATTCACCCATTGCATGGTTCTTCATGTGCAGTTCGAGGCTCTCTTTGCATCATGGCGGACAAAGGTTGATAGTTACTGATAATAAATAGTTGAATTGTCATGAAACTTGGTTAATATGATTACCTTTGAACAGCAAACATTCTTAAGGTCGTCTGAATATAGATTGTTCCATTGTCGTGAAACTCAGTGGATGTGATTTCCATTGAGCCCTTTGTTACAAGTATGAATTAAATGTATACATATTTAGCACCCATTATTCAATTCAGCTTTCAACATGAAAATTCTCGTGTATTTTCCTGGTATGTCATTGATGGTATTTAACAATAAATACGATATTTCTCATCTGGTTAGTTATGCCACGCACAAAAAATTACTAGCATCCAAGTACTTGTCAATGCAAAATTTGTCAATGAAACATGTTCTTCATCCATGGCTTTTTTTTTAAGACAGTTCTTGTTTTAGGTTGAAGTACAAACGCACATATACAAGCGGGTTCAGCAGTAGATGTAGAGCAATTCACTGAAATGATCTTTTCCACTGCTTGCGGAAACACATCTGGGTTGAAGATCGGGACGAAGGACGGAAAAGTATAAACCAACCGCTTTCACAAATACCATTGTTTTGTTCTTATTAAAAAAATGCCGCAATTTTTGATTCGTCTGTATGCGGTTTTAGCGACAATTATAAAATTATTGTACTATACTATTTTTCACTCTGATGTGACAGTGAGGTCATCGCGTTGAAGCAACTGTTTGGCACACGCATCTATGCGGCGTCTTTAAGCTCGTGCGTGTGTACACCAGTGCTTTGAACAAACGCTAGCGAATTGAGTCTGCGCCCAATGAAATTGGGTTATAGATTTAAATTTAAATGTTGCTAGAATATGTTTGCATTGAAAAGTGGTAAACATTTGCTAGATGGTTCTATGAATAAAAGAGAGCCTAGACCGATATACACCAGACATATTCCACTAATCTGATTTTAATACAGCTATGTACACGAAGCCGCATCGTTTTAATATCCGTTTTAAGAATATCACATATGATCGTTGTATAAAATGACAGATGTTTTTTACGAATTGTTTTCAATGTTGTTCTGGTAAACAACTACTCTGAAAAAACTGCTAACATGACTGCGCAAACGTTATATCTTGAACTTGAATACGTAAGTGGAAAAAAGGGTC
The DNA here is from genome assembly GCF_039555335.1 of Amphiura filiformis. Lineage (NCBI taxonomy): Eukaryota > Metazoa > Echinodermata > Ophiuroidea > Amphilepidida > Amphiuridae > Amphiura > Amphiura filiformis. The sequence continues at coordinate 3,652,415 of NC_092637.1, forward strand.
AAACTCCACCATTAAAAATAAGTGGAGTAAAGACTTATCTTAAATTGGTTATATATTGGATATGGATACATAATTCTGATTTGATATAGTGGATATTTTCCTGCATGGGCCTATTATTACCTTAATTAAGACAAAGTGATAATTATGACAAGCAAAGTGTTGCTTTATATATTGTTACAAGCCGTAATGACTCAATGCCAAAATCACCTTTACCCAAGTTCACACGAATGCACAACAGTAATACACTGTTTGATTAACTTAACAATATCTGGTCTATAATTAAAAGTAACATATGAATGGTACATGGACGATAAATACAATTTCATATTAATTACTACTTAAGCAGCAGATTTCTGGTACAATGTTCTGGCTGGCTGATGTATATATCCTTGTTCGCTTATCCGGCGAAAATTACTGTTCAACAAAGTCCATCGTAAACTTGCATTGATATTAAAAACTTCGGTCGAAGTTTTGCCACAAGTTAAAAAAATAACGGTTAGTTCATGAAAAAGAAGAAGTGAAATTTAGCAAAACGCGACGAGGTTTATTTGCCCGTAAGAGAGCTCTATTGTTCCGCTATTGTATCCGCTATTGTATCCACTATTGTATTCTATTCATAAAAGCTACTGCAAGAATCGCGGCAATCCCTGATATTGCTGATGTCTACCGCCGGCGTTTCGCATTTATTAACAATCAAAATTATCCCATTTATAGTCTTATTCTCACCTTTTATATAATATTAAGAAATTGCAATTATGAAAACTACAAACTTTGAAAGTGAAAATATAGTTACCATCGAAAATATATCATACTTAAATTCTATAGAGTCTATAATATATCCAACCCAGAAGTGCCCATTTATTTAAATTGTTGTAATAGCGCCCAAATATCCCCACAAATATCTTATACACGATTTTATTGATTCATTTTGGGCTAAATCAAAAGTCAGAAGTAGTTAAAAGGGCAACATCCTCACCATTACTTGCTGCTTTACAAATTATCCTCGCTTGACCAAACACGCATAGTACGTTGATCGAAAAACCTAGCGTGGTTGTCTTAACAATGCAAAATAGATGTACAGCTTATCCACTAACACTAGCTCATTTACAAAAACCTATTGAACAGTTACGTAGTCCATCGATAGTGCGGACACTCTTCACTCGCAAACCACCAAAATTCGTGCTATTTTGGCGTTGGAAAAGAAATCTCGTGAATAGAGTGCCCTCTCTACTATCTGCCTACATGTTTACGTTCTAGAAATGCCAACTAAAATCATCCAACAACTTCATTTTAAGAATTATTTCAGTATAGAAATCAATAGGAACAGAAAGAGTATGGTCTACACATTCCAGGAAAATGTTTTATTTGTTTCTTCCGCCATTCTATATTTCCCTAAAATTATCACATTTTTTCTCCAAAATCCTATGTAAATGATTCTCCACGCTACGCAGAAGTTATGTGCGATAAATCATACAAATTTGCCACAATTTTACATCACTTTAGACAGTATTGCAATATCTTGATGATTTTTAGGCATTTTCAACGGCAACTTGAGTATATTCCGAAATCAAATATCGCGCCAAGGGGATGACACTCTTATTCACGCATTCATTTACATTTGTATCGAATCCCGGTGGTTTGCGACCAATGAAATGTCCACACCCCTGGATTTATTCATCCCTGGTATGAATTATTTATTAGGTTTGTCAAGGCAATAACCACGATCCGTTTTGTAATAATATAAAAGCACTTGCAATAGAATCCCGCTGAGTTCAATGAACTGCGCCCTGAAACCGATGGAGAGGTGCCCCATAAAGAAGCTATTCCACTGACCTCTATTAACAGGTCAGTGAGCTCTCCATAAACAAATTAACAAGTACAATATGACAAGGCCAGCACCTATTACCTGCTTTGTAACATGTTATTTTGAAGTCGTGAAGATTAGTAATCGTCTGTGCATATGAACTGTGCATTTATGATGCAAAATATTAGTTCTATATAATATAAAATTACAAATACTGGTATTATGATACACGGTATAGGTGATATATAAAACGACTAATAAAATCATGTCATCATGGCGTCATGTCAAAGGTTCATTATATCCCGTATGTTTGTCTAAATTCATATATATATTTGCAAAAAAATTCTACACCCATTTAATATGTACTCAGGTGGAACCTTGCCTTTTCAATTTTCATTTCTTTTTATGTAACAAATTCAGGTTTTTCCATTACGCGGAGCCGCCGGGCAATACAAATTTAATGCTAACATTGAATGAACGCAGAATCAAGAATGGGCGTTTCTAGTACATACAGCGTCTGACTCTACCTGAGGACCTAGCCTAAGTCCCATGGGCTCCAAGAGTGGCTCTCCATACACACATGAACAAATACAATGGCGGGTCGCCATTGCACTCCATACACAAATGATCAAATACAATGGAGAGTCCGACTGCCATGCAAATGAGCCAAGTGCCCTCTCAAGGGTCTGCTCTGTGATATCACACTGATCAGACTGATCTTTATGTTATTACAGCGAGGCTCACATACAATGTTCAACACAAAGTGAACGATGTTATAACTTGGAGGGCTAACAAACCAACACCGCCAAATTCGACTGACGTGTGAACAACGTGGGATGCTATGAGGAAATTGAATACTCGTTGTCTGATCATGCATGTGTGTTTATGGTTCGGATAGCGGTTACTTAGCAACTCTCGTTCCGCCTTGGGTTTATTGAATACACTCTATATAAAGTCATCAATATGTCGTTTCCAGTCCTTGGCTGAACTATTGGGTTCAGCTATTAATTTTTTAATAATTCTGTTAACCCCATAGCATTAAAAAACTAGTATTTTGATAAATAAAATAGCTGGATGCGGTATGCAGGTGATTGGGGTGGTTACGGGTCGTTAAAACAACTAACCGCGAAATATTGATATCCAACTAGTTTGCCCCGCAGGGCTACAAAGAACCGCTAACCGCGAAATATGGATATCCAACTAGTTTGCCCCTCGGAGCTTCAAAAACCACTCACCCCGAAATATGGATATCCAACTAGTTTGCCCCTGCAGGGCTACAAAGCACCATTAACCGCGAAATATGGATATCCAACTAGTTCACCTCGCATGGCTACAAAGAACCACTTAGCGCGCAATATTTTTTTACCTCAAAAAGAATTAATATCTACCAAAAACGTTTCAAAACGTAAAAAGCGGCCAAAGTTTAAAAATCTTTCCTGTGTGGCTTTTCACCCTTTTTTAAACTTGGTCCCATTTATGAAAGTTTCTAAAGACCCATACGAAGTCATCTATAGGCTACTTGTTGGTTTTCTTAGTTGTCAGTGTTTATTTTGTAGAGCAAATGAATTAATGTTCGTGCGTAATTGAAGTTTTTTTCCGTATAGATGTTATAATGTATTTTGTAGCAAATTCTCACTTTGTTTAATTCTTCATCGTCATGTGCGATTCTGCGCCTTATGTACAGATGTAGGGCCTATATGTAGCAGGTTGACACACAGTCAATTTGCTAAGTATATATAATACTCTACTACTATTTATGATCACGCAATATAATAAAACATAAACCTTGAAATGTTTTTGATAATGGTTGCATGTAAAAATTAGGACTCATTCTTCATGTTATTACTACTTTACTAAATGGGACCAAGTTTAAAAAGGGTGAAAAGCCACACAGGAAAGATTTTTAAACTTTGGCCGCTTTTTACGTTTTGAAACGTTTTTTGGTAGATATCCTTTGCGTACAATCCTCGCACAGAAATGATGCTGCTTTCTCCAAAACCTCATATCCTTGCACAGTAGACATTTTCCCCAGCTAAGATGCTTCTTTCGCCAATCACTCTCTTTCTCCAGGAAACAGGCTTCTTTCTGCACTGATCCTTTTTATTGACTTTTTATTGAGAAGGAGTACCTTCGTATACTCAAAATCTCTTTCGTTGCTGTATTAAAATAGCACATTATTGGCTATGCAAACTGCTCAAATGTACCTCCTCTTGAAGCACAACGACGACTGACACATTATAGAGAGTCTACAATCTCTCTCCATATTCTACCAAGAGCAAACTAAATTGCTTTCACCTTGTATACTAGCAATCTGTTAATAGACCACTCTGTCACATTGAGCTTATTTGAGAAATGGTAATTTCCAATTAGCTGATTCGGGCATACCCTGGGTAAAGATAATAAATAATCATAATTATGTAATGTACTTTGATAAGTAATCTGGAAATTCCTAAAATTAATTCATAAACATTAACCGTTCTCATTACATCACTTTCTGGGGTTTTACAAACATGCTGTCATATTCACATTACATTATCGGGGATTCCCCTAATTCAAAATTAGATATGATTCAATTTGGTTTGATCAACTTGATAAATGAGAAGGGATTCCCCACACATGTCATTACTCATCAAATTTAAATTACTAAGGGCACATCACAATAATACACAATGTATCCTACCAGCAGTTAAACCCATCCATGGGCAATAGGAAGAACTTCATTTAGGTCAAACTCAACTGCAAACTACCATTGGGAATAACTGAACGTTTGGTCCAGATATTCCACGTAGCAAATATTTACGCAATTCCAAAAAACATTTTAAGCTGCCCACGTAAGTTCGTGATGTATCCCTAGGATTTCGCTCAATTCTGAGTACCTTTAGTGACTTGATCCCCAAATCTCTTTGACACCACAAAACCAGCAGATTACAAAAAACAACAACCTATCATTAATACAGTTAGAGGTTATTTTACTTTTGACTTTACGGGTGTTTATTTAGATATTTTCTAAACATGGCAAAAATGAATGAAAATGAGCTAAAGAATTATGATATGATAAAGGGAATTCGTATCTCATTTTTAAAAGACAGCATATCAACATATCAGTTAACATTGACTTCAAAAAATTCCATTACTCTTTATTTTTGCATAGTAGTAGACTTGTTAAGAGGTTGAACGCTGCATTTTTAGTACAAAGGTCCCACTTGGCATGGATGCTCCTTGGGGCAAGAGAAAAAGATTTATCCAAAGAGACACATAAAACCCCCTAATTAGCATAAATTATGCTAATTAGTATCCAAAATATGGTATTTTCTAACTTTGAACCATTTCACCTAAAAAAACTATAAATAGTTTAATTGGGCTTAATTTAGGGTAAGAAATTAATTTTTGGGATTGTTTTGGGAAACCGTGGCCATTTTGACCCTCAAATCCAAGATGGCCGCTGGCTGCCATCTTTAAAATTGGCGTTTTTACAACTTTTGAACCGTTTGAGCTACAGACTTAAGTGACATATCAATCTGTACTAATTTTGGCTGGGAAACCCATTTCTGGCACTGTTTATGTGATATTCAGTAATTTGAAAAGGGTACTAGGGTTTTTAAATGTGAATTCCGAAGTACCTGTCATTGGCTATATGGTAAACGGATGAACATCAAACTTACTTATGAATATGTATAAAAACTATCATATGGGCATGACCCCTTTTTCAAAGCCTAATTTTAAACACCATTGAGAACACACTTTATAATGCATGTTTTTACAGTTTTACTATCATTTCCAGGTCATTCTATTGATAGCAACAAGCGTTATTTGATTTGAAATGGCCAGTATAGATGGATACATAATTATGACTGAAATTTGTGTTTTATTTGTCAGTTGGTCAGAGATGAACCAATTACAGATCCCGCATCGGTAAAATTATGTGGCTAACCTAAAAAATAGAAGCTTGTTATACAAAACGGTGAAAAATATCTCAGATCTCAGTGAGTATGCCAATTTGCCAAGATTTGTAGTAGTAGATGGTATATCTGGTTGTGGCGGTGGTGCAAGTAGTGCAGTAGAGCTATTGCAGAAGCGCTGTCAAAAACAAAAAGGTGGATCAGGCAAGGCTGATAAAGACTGAGAGTAGTATACACACCAAAACAGCCCGGTGAAAACAAGGTGAATGAGCTGTGGCATGGTTTATGAATCCCACATTGCATTCCTTTATCAGTCTTTTTAGCAAGACAGATATAGTTCGTGAATGCCACACTGCCAAAATGAGAAAAGCCCAAGGTTTCAATGAACTTCTTGATTTATACATTGAAGACCATCGAACATGCTTTGACCACGGCTAAATTGACAACACTCTATGATAACCGTCTTGTTGCTCTTGGTTTTCCTCTTCGACAGGATATGGCCACTTCGATCCCTGACATCAAGGAAATACAAAGGTCATCTGGTTGTCGGGATCTGGTGTTTATATCTGACATGAGAATTTTGGCAGAAGCAGATTCTGTGAAGGGATATGCTGGCTAAAAAGCAGATGTTTTCAGGCTCTTTCTCAAATACCTCAGAAGCAGACTTTGTTGTTCCAACATTGAGATATTTTCTATTATGCTGTTAGATGGCCCTTGCATCGATGTCAATATACACCCTGCTTCTTCAGGTAACCTTGTGTTCCCACTGGCTCAAACCACCATGTTCAACTGTGTATACAAAATATCAGCAAATACCCAGAGTGTACCACATTATCTGCGTGAGATAGAGGCCACATTATCTCTTATGGTGGCAATAAGGTACATTATGATGACGGGTATCACTGAAAGTCTTGTTGACATGCCGATAGAATGAGGCTGAGCATTGATATTGCCAACTCATTACTCATTGGGAATGGGAAGGTGTTGTAGTTCTTGAAGCCACAAAAGGAGTCTTTACGATGGCGGAAGAGACAGCAATGATTATAACCCCTCATCAACAACTGCGTCATCTCAGTCTGTTTTGCATTGGACTGGCATCAGCATGTGCCAAAAGACTGTGCGACCACTCCAAGTGGATGTATCTTTGCCTAAGGATGGAAATGTTCATTTTCCATCACTACATGACATTAACCGCCATACAATACCTGCATCTAGATCACTGCTGCAGGTCATCCGAGATGGCTATCAGTGTTTGAATTATGTAGATGATCACTTGGAAACGCAGCTGACTAGTGACTACTGGATTTCTTGGGCTGCCTACCACGTAGAGCGTTCATCTGGGTCCTCCCTCATTCATTTCAAAGACCATCAAACGCGCCATGGAGTACCTCAATCCAAGACAGACATCCGTTGTGGTAGTTGATAAGTTACTCTATTACTGTACACACTTGCAAAGCGTTTGCAGTGGAAGTTTTCCGATACAGACATTACTGAAGTTAAGTACCTTGTCTTGCTTGAGGTCATGCACACTTAAAAGATGTTGTGGTCAGTTCTAGGTGACAGGTTGGAGTGCAGTGGCAGTGTGTGGACCACAGCTATGAATAAACAGTGGGAGAACACAGTCCTCATTAGTGCATCTCACATTTGCAGGACTAGATATGTGCACCAAATATCAGGCACAGCTTTCCATTCTGATGAAGAAAACCTATACCCAATATGTTGAGTTGAGGCAAACTACTGCTACTGGCCTTGCTCCCTGACTTGCCAGTTGCTGTCGCTCTTCAACCCTTGAAAGAATGGAGTCAAGCCTTTCATACTGCAGTTACTGTCCGTTTTCCTATACACAATACACAGTGCTCTTTCCCATTGACGCGTGACCTCTACAAATAGCCCTACGTTAAAAGTATGGGGATATGACTAGTTAACGTCGCTGTGTGAAAAATAACCGGCCAATATTAAAAGTACTCTTCTAAAGTTCTAGAAAATATAGTTTTTAACATGTCCTAAATTTTTAGCTAATTTAGATGTTTGGAAATATTCGTACTTTGGTGTTTTAGTTAATGTTATAGGTAATAGTACATTGCCTAGTTAACGTCGCTGTGTGAAAAATAACCGGCCAATATTAAAAGTACTCTTCTAAAATTCTAGACAATATAGTTTTGTAACATATCCTAAATTTTTAGCTAATTTAGGTATTTGGAGAGGGTCGCACTTTTGTGTTTTAGGAAGGATATGTAAACGACAGATAACACCAAAAATATGAAGAAATTATTTCCAAACCGTGTTAAGTCAACAATCATTATGTTGCTCATTTTCAAGAATGCTGGTTTACAAAAAGCACGCCATTGTCTCATTTCGTGAACAGAGGTACACATACCATTGTTTCATTTCGTTTCCTTTATAATCGGTTACCCAACTGAAGCTATAATACCAGCTTTATTGCGATATCGCACATGAAAACAGACACTTGTGCACAACCAGAGAAGATCCGATTTAATCAGTTGAGCTGTTTCAATGAGTGTTATCTTGGTTTAATAGCTTTTAATGGGGTTAAGTCCTGCAAAGGTCGAGATGAATTCTACTGTAGACATGACTGCATCATGTTCCATCCCGACGCAGACTTCTGGTTTAAGCCATCGTTCTGCCAGAATGTCAACAAGATTCTCCTTACCCGTTTTCATATGCACCTTCATAGCCACTATATACAAGAGATAAATGGAGCCTGTCGATGACGTAGATGACGTGGAGGCCCCACGACAGGGTATTAATTCCGATTTCGGAGTCCGATATTGGAGTTTGCAATATTATTTGGAACAATCCGCAGTTAGTTGAAATTAGTCGGAACAATTTGGAGTTATCAAAATTAATCGGAACAATCCGGAGTTATCGAAATTAGTCGGAACAATCCGGAGATACTGGAATTAGTCGGAACAATCCGGAGTTACCAGAATTAGTCGGAACAATCCGGAGTTATCAGAATTTGTCGGAACAATCCGTAGTTATCGGAATTAGTCGGAATAATCCGGAATTAGCCGGAATAATCCGGAGTTATCGGAACAATCCGGACTTAATGGAGTTAGTCGGAACAATGCGGAGTTATAGGAATTAGTTGGAACAATCCGGAGTTATCAGAATTAGTCGGGACAAGATAGAGTTATCGGAATAGTTTGGAACAATTTGGATTGAATTGTAGAAATTAGCCAAACAACATGTGCTTACTTGGAATTAGCCAGAACAAATCCAGATTTTTCGATTTAGAACAATAAAATTAGAAGGGACCTTTCTCTATCCCATTTTTTATATGGCATGAAAATTTCCAACATAAAATCTTTCCTTGAAAAGGCAATTCGATCTCATTATTATGTTATCTATAGGCCTATAATAGTAACAATTTACAAGCTAGTTGCTACGTGTAGTGGCCATGATTCCAGGTCTGTGCTGTGGCATATATGGCTGACCTAATGATGAAACTCCCAATGGGGGTAGGCGTGTGCCTCTCACAGAACAGTAGTACTAGTAGAGACTTCAGCTTCATGATCTACATTTAACCACACAGAGCAATGACCCTTCTATTACTGTTATTTGTAACTGACTCCCAAGGCGAACCCACTCTAACACCCTCCAATGTGGCCCACCAAAATGTTTTCAATTTTCACCCCCCCATGTTAAAAATCTTCCTAAGCCAATGAAAACTGAATATAGAATTGCAGCTAATTACATGTAAAAATTATTTTTGAATATTATCATTTTTTTTTTTTTTATTATTATAAGTTAATTTTCACTCGTAACGAAATTTTGCAATCTCTGAATGCACTCTCAGCTGTGCACTCGTCATGTGAGATGAGAAGTTTTTGCCACCTGAGTGCGCTTGTTCATGTAATGTACATGTACTGAATGTGTTTTTAATGTTTCATGTTTACATGTATAATTCACCATCAATGAGATGAGCTGAGCATGCAATCTTACCCATCACTGAGTTAATGATTTAAAGAGTTCATAAAGTTTGCATTTTAGGCAGAGAATTATTATAAGATCCTAAAAATAAGGATCTTTGTTATTAAATTGAACTTCTAATCATTAGGGCTAAAAAATGTTTATTTCCTGGTAGCCTAAAACCAACTTTCACTAAAAATGCAGTTAACTTTTCCACAATATTAAAATGTATTGTATGGAGAAGTTAATTTCCCTCAAATCCCAAAATTTCCTGGAATGAGCTACCTGAATTCCACATGTTCTGCATTAAGTGACAGATGAATCTGAATGGATGTGGGATATGAACAGCCCCAATTAATTAGGATAATGAGTTAGTGAAGTTGAACATTTCTAGATAAAATTTAATTGAAATAATTTTGAGGTAATTATTTCACATTTGACATATATTTAATTTTTACTGGACTTGGCTTTTTCAGAGTCAGAGTCCGAGCTGAGTCTGTGAGTTCGACAAAAAAAGTGAGTCCGAGTGCAGACTCGAATGATATAGCACTGGGTTCAGGAGCAGGGTTAAGGTTATACAGGATTTTGAAATTTTGTGTAGGCAAATTGGCTGCACGTAGCCACCTAATATATTTTGTTTTTCAAAAAATAAACATGGCAGGCCTAAAAATCATACTTCATCTTAAAGTTGACACTCTAATGATTATTATTGTAATACTTTTAACGTCATAGCTCATACACAAATGTACTTTGTAAGTGTTTCAATTTGTGTTCAATTTCATGAGCATGAGGTTTTTTGGGAAAGAGGCCAGGAAAATATGGGGAGAGGGTCCGATTTCATTGCGATTTCGCATATGTGTTACAAACAAACCAATGAAATAATGTACCTATTTATTCTTTCGATAGGTCCTCCTGATTTAAAACAGTAAGCTTACATGTTCACAGAATGTCAATGAAAATGATGGGGTAAATGTCGTCTTTTTTGCAACAACAATATTAATTTAGTGTGCCAATATATTGACACAATTATTCCCTACATTATTTCTTTGAAGTATCAGCTAACACATGCATATCAAAATTTTATGAATCAGATACGGGAAACATTAAAAATAATTTATTTTATCTCAGCATATCAGGCCAAATGGTCCAAAATGGAGTTCTGAGATATCCACACATTTAGTTTCAAGTACTCACATTTTCTGCTATTTCACAGTATCAATTCACAATCCCATAATATTCCAGGTGCAGTGCTCCTGTATTACTACTGATAATCCTTACTGCATGGGAAGTATCAATTGATTTTCACAAAACTTGCAGAAATTGACAAATTTCTGCCAAAAGTTCCACACTATCTATATCATGTTCAAACCATGTGCTAACTTGTTTACAATGCTAGTTAGTGTTGCCAGGGCCAAGGTGATAGTACTTATTTTATTGATTTTGTCTGGTATAGTGCTGGTTGAATACTCATGCTCCACTGTGTATATGCTTCAGTGGTTTTAGCAATCAAATGAAAATGATAGGGTTGCCAGTTCATGCACTGGAATAATAATCACTATAAGGGGGCACATCACTAAATAAATGTCCCATTGAAATACATCTGAAAATACAATAAAGTAACTAGGTGCATAATAATTATGAGTCCTGGGGAGGGTAGAATGGGGAGGGGGAGCAGTTTTTGGCAAACATTTACAGTACATCTTTATAAAGCTTAGGAAACACTACAGAAACATTCAAATCTGCATCATAATATCTAGGCCATTTAAAGTTTCCACATTGGCAAAGTTAGGCTGTAGACTAATTCCAATCAGCCGTCTACACTTCGCATGTACTGTGTATGCTTCGTAGTGACGACTGATTATCTTACAGCCAATATCATGACGGACTTCTGAAAACTATTCAATGCGACTTCGGTTGTGCGCCGTAGCGCGATTGACTAGCGGCGCCCGCGTACCGAGTCGCTGTACCGCGCCGCTGTGACAAGATCGCGCTCTGAACTTCTAAAAACAACAAACTCGGTCAAAAGGTCAATTTGGACACAACTGCGCATGCTCTATGCCACAGGAATCCTGTTGCAAAATCCGTCACTTTTTTTCCACGTAGTTTTCTCAGTCGTCAATCCAGACGGTTGACGACTGAGGGCAGCAGTCTAGTTAGGCTGGCCGAGAGCAGGGCCAGGGGAGGATGACAGGAAATGTTGGCATACCTTTTAAAATCTAACCCACGGGCCCCCATGTATATTTGGGATTCCCCCTTCCAAAGAAAATGATAGCCCTCACACCTTCTCTTTCTTCCATGAGTTACACCAAATGCGGAAGGATTTAGTGTAGTGTCCCCTTAAAACAAGAACTGTCTTTAAAAAAGAATTAGTGCTGTGGGATATCTAGAGCAAATATTGATACACAAAAATAATTTAAAAAATACTTTGTTGATACAATTTTTTCAATCTACATCTCTGAGATGTTTAATATATACATATACTTCATAAATAAAAATTAAAAAACAAAAGACAAGTTGAGTGGAATTTTCACCCTCCGTAACCTTAATTAGCAGTGCACTACATGTGGAGTTGCTATGTTTGCCAAATTAATAGCTTCAGAGGAATATGATAAATGCCAGGAAATGAAATTAACTGCAACATGTCCAGCATACCCCTGGGGTGGGGTATGGTCACCCAAAGACCCTTCGGGGCTGTGCAATAATTATGAGCCCGGGGGGAATTTCCAAACTGCTCGCCAAAAATCGCTTGCCCCCCCCCCCTCTCGGCCCGCCAAATCTTTGCCCCTCCTTGCACATATGCCAAATTTTGGGGATCCCAATTTGCAAACTTTAAATTGTCTATATACATGTTGCGAGCATATTTAAGCGTTTCCGTACGGTTTTCCTTTTTAAAGCGTTTTATTTAAAAGGCGCCCCAAGAATGTGTGCCAAAAATCGCTTGCCCCCCCCCCCTCCTCGGCTTACCAAATATTCCTTGCCCTCCCCCCCTTTCGGCTTACCAAATATTCTTGCCCCCCCCAATTTTACCCTCCCCAGGGCTCATAATTATTGCACAGCCCCTTATATATTAACATTTGAACAGCAACGGGTGTTCATGGTCATATATCACTGCTTTTGTTTATGGGTTACATGTTGCTAGTGTTCTGGTTGTAGGCTTGTGTAGGGTTTTTTTCAAATTTTTTGGGAGGGGTGTCCTCATTGATTTAATCTTTGGTGGGACTGTCCTAGAGGTGCTTTGCACCTGTTAGTCCTTGCCTTTCACGTACTGGTGCAAAATTTTATCTCAGTATACTTCCTTTTTTTTGTATGCATACTTTTGAATATTCATGTGCAATATATTTTGATGGGATATTATAATTATTGTATATACCAGTGATAAAGTGTAATAAATAAAAAATAAAAACTTCTTTTGAAATAACAAAGCCATTTAGAACTAGAGAATCAATTTCGAGGCTTTTTCTGGACTCTATTTTAAAAGAGGTCATATTCTCACCCAACGCCCAACTAATTTAGATCCAAATGGTTTGTCGCTCACCCAATGACCCTATATTATATACATTTTGCTCTCACCGAATGCCAAAAATCATGCTCTCACCCAATTACTCCATGTGTTTTATATTTTGCTCTCACCCTTTACTGTGAAAGTGCCAGCCCTACACCTAGATATCCAATTCATTTTGAAGTCCCCCCCCCCCTGGGAGCATACCCCAGCTCTACCATGTCTACTGCTCTTCAAATGCTGAGTTCTGAGAGAATCATTTGGGGTTCAGTTTGCGCTGGGGTGAGGCTAAGGTTTGTCATAATAGTACAGGATCTTCACTTCAGACTTCAGTCCGGGACTTCAGTGTAGCTGTGCCTCAAATAATAAAAGCCTAGGGTTCATGTGGTCTCATCCTCAGATTTGCAACTGGCTAGGCCCCACTCTATCACAAACAAATTCTTGCTAGCATGCTTATTGCTTCCCCATTATCCATTTAAAATTCTTCTTCTTTCAATTCCCCTTTATAACTCATTGTTTACACAATATTCAATGATTGGATAGCTAATATGGACGTTTAAAACACTATTAAAGACTGTTAAAGCATTATTAAATACTGCTAATATAATAACTAGTGCACCTTTAATGGCAGTTAAGTATACACACGCATTCCATCATCATGTTACCATGTTAACCTCTGGCCCCTAGCTCGCCCTATTTGATCTTTTGTAGTTAAAAGTGGGAAGTTTGAACTGGTTGTGTACTTGCTAGTAGTTAGCATGTTAGCCATACTACACAGTATGTTACACATTATTTACACATGCACTGTAAATAGTTTATAATAAATTATCTGATGAAGTAAATACAAAATCCTGGTACAAAATCTATAAAAAGAACATGGTATTGTGGTTATAATTATTTGACTTTGAAAGCTTTTGAAATACCCTGCTTCTGGCTTTGCTTCTAACATATATGTTTAGAGCCCAAAAAAACAAGTGTATACATAAAAGTATGAGTATAATATAGTGATGAAATTCCTAAGTGTTGTTGCCTGGGCTGTTGTTGTTGTTCCCGATTTTCCTATCATTGTTTCAGTGCGTATTGGGCAATAATATTTCTTGTCTCACACTGTTGTCTGCTGACCGACATATTCAATTGAATAAGTAGGCCTATTAAAAGTATTTCATCCTCAATTTCTTAAACCGGTAGCTTCAAATGTTTTACAAATATTTTAATTACAGTATTCTAAGAATGCAGGAAGGGTCACTTATACAGGGTGTCCCAGAAAAAATTACCGAGTGAATGAAATTGAATGTAAGTCGAGAACTAGACATCAGAATAAAAAAATGTAGCGCATAGCCTATTTTATTGTGCATCACATTCGGTTGAATGGTTACGAAGAAATTAAAAATTACATAATGTGCGCATCAATGCAGTTTATTCCAAGTTTGATCAACAGGCGCTATTTTCATACTCGCTCACCGCTTCCTAAGGTTTGTGTATCTCATTAAATTAAGTCCACATTATCTATTTTATAATCCGATGGTGTTATGGAGATGAATAACAGTTTGTCCGAGAATACTTTGATTTCTGCAATTGGAAGTTTTCCAACTTTAATTCTTTAGGTTGGGCAAATATGTTATATTTACCTTTTGAGCCAAGAATGACAATGATTTAGTGCTTACAGCTTTACATGTGATTTTTGATACAATGCAACATTAATGTTGAAGTTTTAACATTTAAATTTGCATTACAAGTCTTTGGAAATATTCCAAAAACATTAATGTGTGTGAGAATTTTGTTAAGCCAGATTGAATTCTTTATGCAACATTTATATCAACATTTACGAAAAAAGATATTTACATAATTATACAAGTACCTTACATGCAAGCTTTAATTTTCAATATCGTGCAGGTTTTCAAATTTGAACAAAACCTAATTAAATGTTTTGCAAGAAACAGATTATTTAAAAACAGCGAAAATTATTTCACGGTACAAAATATGAAGCCAATTGACAGTAAACCACAACGGCGCATTCATTGTGTAGAATGATCTTTCTTTAGAACTTGGAATGAATTGAATTGATGCATGCGTTACGTAATCGCTCATTTCTTCGCAATCAGTCAACCGATTTCAGTAAAATTAATGTATAGACCAATCCGAGAAGCGTTTACTGTATTTGGCCCTCTATTGACGGCAACACAGATGTACCAGAGCGGGAGATTTAATTCGTAATTCAATACTCATGATTGTGTATTGAATATCACTGTTAATGTACAATTCCGGGTACAATTCTGTATAGCACACTAAATAATGGATGGAACCCCGACCTCAGGACACCGCAGTTTTACATCGGGGACACCGCAGTAATGGCGAAGTCGGATAGGTGTATAAGATGCAGAATAAGATGGGTCACATGCTGATATTTAGAATTTGATGTCTATTTCTTGACTTACGTCCAATTTTATTTGCTCGGTAATTTTTTCTGGGACACCTTGTATTGAGCAGTTTTTGAATTTAGTATTACCACTGGCGCTATCTCTTCAAAAGTAACAAAAGAGCTTTTAAGAAATGTATATGAAAAACAGATTCAACATAACAATTTGGAAATTATTTACACCAATGCTAAAGGCAGGGCTGTCAACTCTCACGCATTGGCCGTGAGTCTCACGCATTGGGTCACTTTCTCACGGTCTCACGCTATATGAGTCAAAATCCCTGTACGCCACGTGTCTCACGCCAAGCAATTCCAAAACGTTGACAGCCCTGGCTATAGGAATAGCTTGTAATAATGTGTAAATTTGGATAAAGTCCCCAAAATGGGCTAAAGATAATTTATTAAAAGTACGGACATTTTGACTTAATAAAAGAAGGAATTCAGGCATGAGAAGGAAAGGCAGCATCTCTGATACTGGGAAATACTTGTAAACATTGAAATTAGTAGTACTGGTTTTGCAATAATTTATGTATACATTTTAGAAATAGTTTGTTCATGTTTCAACACATTTTCATATTCTTATCAAATAATTTCAATACATTTTAGGAAATGCCATTCATCCAAAACAGGTATAATTAAATTTATCATGTGAGTGATGTTTGTCTGTGACAAAGAAGTTACAGAGTAAAAGGCAAAACATTATTTCACTGTAATACCGGATAAAAACATTACCTTTCCCATCTATATAACTTTACTGCCTTTTCTCTATAGGAGTAATGGTGCGTGATAATTAGAGTAAGATTTTTAAATGTCCAAAGTTAATACGATATATAATTTTTCTTGAAAATTGCAACATGAATATGTTAAATATCTATTAAGATGCATTTTGGGGGGTAAAGTTCACTTTTTACATTATATTGCTGCCCACCCAGTAAATTATTTTCTCTAATTTGAGTGCAAAATAAATTAAATTGCCGACCCATTAAATTATCCTTATACATTTGTACCTCCCTGCAATCCCCATGCATAAAATGCCTACAATTTCAATTTCGCTTCTTAGACAAAATTAAAGAGATCAAGACAAAAATGTTATATACAGTGGAATCAGAAACATCTTGGATCACAGAAAAACTTTACTTGATTTCTTTTATTTACTAGTTCAGGCTCAAACGCTATTCTCAATTAACTTAAAATCCAGAAAACAAGTTAATTGGGCGGCAATTTGGGCCACTTTTGACCATTTCTTTTTTAATGTCTTTCTTCCATGGTACAATCCATCTGCGAACAAATTAACTTCTATATAGGCCTAAATGTCACCATTGTCATAGCTGTATACAATATGGAATGTCATAACTTCATGCATCTTGATCCACATAGTATATGGCATTTGAATTACCCGGCTCTGTGGTGAACCTGGCTAGGGTTCAAAGGCTAATAGCATTTTCAGAGCTAGGGTGCAAAATTGTGATTTCTTCCTCAGGAGCAAGGTTTTTAGGCTCAAGATTTCCTCAATCATACAAGACATAAAATAGGTTTGTTATGCATTTCGAACGATGAGAATGGCAACATAGGATTTTTTTTTTAAAGAGACTCTACATGTAAAGTCTTCGAACTTCGAAAAAATGGCTCTATTTGGGAAAGTAAGCACGCAAAAATTCGGTATTTTTGGTGTGAATTTTGCTGGGACACGGGCTCCTTTCCATTTATTTTCCTTTGCCACTCCCTCCCCAATTTTCTCTTTCAATTTTTGTCAGAGAGAGCACTTTTCTCTTTCATTTTTGTCATTCTGCCCCCCCCTTCTGATAACTTTTCCTTATGAAGAAACCTCTTTTTTTGCGTTTGGTCTTTCTTCTTCCAAGTGTTCATTTGAAATAATCATTTGAAAGGTACAAAGATTGAATTACTACGACACTAGCATCTGTTTGCAGCATGCCCTTAGTTTTAACTTCCTCATTTTTATATCAATAGGGAATCAAATTTGCATATCATGCATGTTCAAGTAGTTTGATTTGGCCTTCTCTATTTCTTTCCCTTTAATTTCCCCAAATCGTACTGGTTAGTAGGGGCCACTTGCTGACCCTTGTATCTCCATTTCTGTTACTATGGTTGGTTACTACCTTTTTATGTTTACCTCTTAATGTTGATGGGTCCATCTCACTATCCTTTACAACTTGTTCAGTGCTTTACATGTATGTTCACTTTTAAATTCCCTCATAATTTTCCAGGTCGTCACTTCCTCACTAGCACTTATGATTTTTTAGCATTGATACACTGAATTCCTTTACGACTTCTTTTTTCCATACAATCCTCATTGCCTTAACTTAATAAATTTCCTCAGATATGTGCCCTATTACCACCTGTACCTGCCTTAAATTTTTCCTGTTAAATTACATTGAATACCTCCTCTGATGATAAATTGTAAATTTCCTCAAATATGCATTGTTACCCATATCCACAATCTAACACCAACACCTTCTTCTTTTAAAAATATTGGGAAAAAAGAACATCTGTAAGTATATTGCCAGTCATTGACTGGCAATTAATACAATTCTAACTTACACAAAAACACTTGCACTGTGTTTTTCTAATATTGGGAGTTTTACTATTGATGATAAATCAAATGGCACAGACAATCTGAAGAAAATGATATTAGACTAGATTTGAATTAGTACATGTACTGTTTTTGTATTCATGAATTTCATATATATAGGTCTTACGTAGTTATGTGTAAAGTAAATAATTATGTTGTTGCTCTTCTGGGCCAAGTTTTCAACTTGTTGTTGACCCCCCTTTTTCAACTGCCTCTCATCAAATGAGGCTCAAATGATCCCCGGAAAATGATCCCTTCAATCAATTCATTTCGCGCCCACTCCTCAATTTCTGGGATCAGTCCATATTTTTTTCCTCAATTTACATATTTAATTTTAAGGTTATATAGGCCTAATGTTGATAAACAAGTTAAATTTTCACTATGAATCACTTGCAAGTATTTTTGTAGAACTCTAAAAGAGTCTAACCCTTCATAATCTTAAATATAAAAAGGGCCTCATCATTTTCTTGTTAGATACTGAAAACTGCTAGCACTGTCAATATCACATGGAAACTGCAGTATTTTTTTTTCATTTAGCCAAAAAATAAATAAATGTTGGGACGTGAAACAAATTTTCATGTGGCCTCACCAAACACCCCCCCCCCCAATTTCT
Organism: Amphiura filiformis; assembly: GCF_039555335.1. Taxonomy (NCBI): domain Eukaryota; kingdom Metazoa; phylum Echinodermata; class Ophiuroidea; order Amphilepidida; family Amphiuridae; genus Amphiura; species Amphiura filiformis. The sequence continues at coordinate 3,671,169 of NC_092637.1, forward strand.
GATAATCTAAAAAGGTATTTTTCTTCAAATATTTCCTCCTAAAACTTTCCATGGCTTTTAAAAAAAAAATCCAAACTTCATCAACTTTTATATTTTGACCTCATTGTCACCACTCCGACAGAAAGACCCTCATTTTGATAAAATGTTTCCCCATGACTCTCACACCCCATTTTGGGCCATCTCACGCTAATGACTCCATCTTTTGGTGTCAAGTATCTCAATTAGGCCCCTAGTTTCAAACTGGTGTCTGTGCACATCCCCATATCTTCCAAACGGTTTTGATTAAAATAAACAAAAAAATAAAAAAAATAAAAAAACAAAACAAAAACAAAAAACCCCACGAAACCTGTCAAATCCTTCCATTTGTTCACCATGTATCATGTGTTATGTGTCAATATCATATGGAAACTGCAGTAGGGCCTATATTTTTTCATTTACCAAAAAATTTAATCAATTTATGTAGCCTCACCAAACAACCCCTCCCCAATTTCTGATACTCTAAAAAAGTATTTTTCTTCAAATATTTCCTCCTAAAACTTTCCATGGCTTTTTAAAAAAAAAAAATCCAAACTTCATCAACTTTTATATTTTGACCTCATTGTCCACACTCCGACAGAAAGACCCTCATTTTGATAAAATGTTTCCCATGACTCTCACATCCCCTCCTATTTGGGCCATCACACGCTAATGACTCCATCTTTTGGTGTCAAGTATCTCATTGAGGCCCCTAGTTTCAAACTGGTGTCTGTGCACATCCTCATATCTTCCAAACTGTTTTGTTTAAAATAAACAACAAAAACAAAAAATCAAAAAAACAAGCAAAAAAACAACAACAAAAAACCACGAAACCTGTCAAATCCTTCCATTTGTTCACCATGTATCATAATGTGTTATTTTAAAAGGCTTATTCATAAAAAGTTGTTCCTTAAATTTCCCTCTATGATTACATTCTTGCTAAACTCCTCCTACCCCTCATACAGCCCTCCAACCACCACCCTATGCACCCCTGTGACCCTGTCAATGCATACATGTATTGTATGGGCTTATCATTATCCCCAAAGTACGAGGGCTGGTCAATAAGTTCCCGCAACTATGGTGTATCTCCGCTCATACATGACTTGGATGACTGTTACTTCATACGCTAAATACTGCTGAATACTTGATTACGTAATGACATTAGCATAAACACAATAGTGTATGGGCACTGCCTGATTTATGGTGAAAAATAGTCAAGACAATCTTGCGCCAAATTGAGGTATTGTTACATAATTCCAAATATCTCGAGAATAAAAGTATGGAATCTGGCGCGGTTTTTGCAACTTTGTAGACCGATAACATAGGAATGATGCTGTACTCTTTTTAGATCTATACCATTTTTATTAAAGAAAAGAGATCGTGTTGAATATCTCCAATTTTGAGTAGGCTTAATCACCTATTGTTCTTTACATAATAAGGGATAGAAATATTAATCGATGACAAAATTTAACAAATGGTACCTGGTTTGATTGGGTATCTACTGATTATTAAAAGGAGATCCCAGTGGTGAAATCACAAACATTTCTTTCTTAATAAACCTTTGTTTTCAAAAGGTCTTGTTTTTGTAATCAGGTCTTCAAGTGTAGACATGAATTAAAGAAGTGTTGTTTGAATTTTCAAGCCAATCCTCTGCAAGTTATTTTAGGGACTGTGCATGATTATGTGTACTATAGGGGTGATTCTTAAATGGTCTGTTAAAATTGCTTGCTCCCCTTACCAAAGTGAATGCCTTCGCTATGCAGTTTCTATGCAGTCGTAGATGCAGTTATTTTATGTAGTCGGTTTAAGTAGTCGAAATGATCTTCATATGCATCGACATGTCCATGTTATGCCTTCAAAGACATGATATATGCCTTCGAAGGCTTATTTGCAGTCGCTATGCCTTCCCACAGCAAAGTTAATATGCAAATTAGCTATGCCTTCATTGGTCGACTGCATAGCTATGCCTTCATTGGCCGACTGCATATAGCTATATGCCTTCATTAGTCGACTGCATAGCTATGCCTTCATTGGTCGACTGCATAGCTATGCCTTCATTGGCCGACTGCATAGCTATGCCTTCATTGGTCGACTGCATAGCTATGCCTTCATTAGTCGACATGTCCATATTATGCCTTTTAGAATTTTGTCATTCTTTACCGAAGATGTTGAAATAATAATGATAACTATTAGGAAGGATCTCTGTCCATTTTTAGCCAAAATATTCACAGGGTAACACTAGCTATTTCCATGTTTTTGGTTCTATGGGGGAATTAAAATTGTAATTAGAATCAGGCCCGTATGCAGCGGGTGCGCACCCCCCACGCGTACGGGCCGTTTACAATCCAGGCCTTTATGATCATGATCAATGTGCATTTCAGTGGAACTGCATAACGTCTAGTGCAGGGCAATTACATTAAAAACAGTGTAAACCCATTGCTATAATTATGCCCTGTTACATTACTACTCATGAATACCCTTTATACTTATTGGGTTTTCCATGTGTTTACCATTGTGACATTTGCAGGGTGGCAGTTTGGGCCACTCACTGTGACAAAAAGTTGAAAACAACAGTCCCAAAGAAATAGGATGACCATTTGGCACCATGCATAAAGTCATGACTCTTAAACATTGTCTGCCAAAAGGTTTAGAACCAACATCTTGATGAACAAATATCAACCTTAATTGCTCCCACCTTTCAGCCTGCCAAAATAAGACAGATATCCCCAGTACATTAATTATCCCTGTACCACATTAATTATTGTCATAATACATGAACATGTCAGCATAATTATAATGAACCAAACTGTTCTGCTACAGAAATCTAGGTTGCCACTAAAACTAATTTTGAATACATGATACATCTCTGATGTACAAGTGCTTGACTGCAAAATTCAACAGGTTTGCAGAATCATGTAGAGCATAAATCTTAAGCTTATAAATTTCTACTCATCTACATGCAGTGAAAATCTTTAAGCTTCAAATTTACCTGTTCATACAGTCATTGTAGTAATCTGTAATGTGGAATTTCTTTTAAAATGTCTGAATTATGTAAAATAGTGCCAAAAACATCCACCATCTTCTTACAGCTTGTAACTGCCTTGAATCCAACAGCAAATTTGAAATGGCAGTTGGTGATCATGTGACATGTATGCAAATTAGCTCTCGACTGCATAATTTGCCTTCCATAGGACTGCATAATTTTGAATTTGTCTTCGACTACTTGTTTTCCCAAGCTTGACTGCATAGGACTGCATAATTTACAATGACTGCCTATTTGAAATGTCTTCGACTGCTTTCTATGCAGTCGAAGACATAACTACATGGTAGAACTGCATGATTAAGTAGTCATTTGTCTTTGACTGCATAAAGACTGCATATTATGCAGTTTTGTATGGTAAGGGAGGCCTCCCTTTCATTATGCCAAAAAATCCTCACTGCCCTTTTGACATGCTGAAAAATCTTTGCCACACCCCTTTTGACATGCCAAAATCTTTGCCCTTTCTTTTACACATGTTAGAGTTTGGGGAACCCCAATTTAAAACCTGAAATTATCTTTAATCATGTGATGTGAGTGCATCAAAAAGAACATTTTGCATATATTTGAGCATTTCATAACATGCTTTTACACCTTTTTAATGGTTAATATCGAAATAGTGCCAAATATCTGTGCCAAAAATCGCTTGCCTCCCCTTTAGCCTGCCAAATAATCCCCCCCCCCCCCCTTTGGCCTGCCAAACAATCATTGCCCCCCCTCCTTATTCACCATCCTAGGGGTAATATACATTATTATTGAATCACCCCTAAATGCAAGTGCACTGTGCACATGTTTTGGGCATAAAAGGTGAAAACCGCACGTCTTTGAAGAAATCGTATATCCTGTCAATTAAAGGTGGGTAACCTGATTAACAATCTCATCCCCCACTTTACCTCATCAAAATGCTGATTTTGGTATCAGATATGAAAGCCCATATTTTCTAATAAACATATTGGAATTTGGCATTCCAAATCGGTATATTTCCGAAGATATCATCAAAAAACTGCAGGATTACTTTAATACTCTACTCAAAACACATGTCAGTAACCAAGCAGTTGTCCAACTGACACAACAGCAAAATGCACTGTCATGGGACAGCTTCCTGGACTTCCTCCACTTTCACAGCCCAACATTTGGCACCCAGCACAAAAAATCTGTCAGAATGCACACAAGATCCTTGCACAGATGATACAACGGTGCTGCTTTCTGCTTTTCATACACCTTTTTCATGAAACAGGGCTGGGCTGTGAATGTGGTCCAGGAAGCTGTTCCATGTCAGTGCATTTTGCTGTTGTGTCAGTTGGATAACTGCTTGGTTACTGACATGTGTTACGAGTAGAGTATTGAAGTAAACCTGTGTGTAATTTTGGTTCAATTTGATGGACAGGATTTCAAAATATGACCTTGTGAAAAAAAGTTCCTTTTTGAGCTCAGTTTATATCAGGTCACCTTCCTTTAATTGTCAGGTCAACCAGGATATATTGGTCAAATCAATACTTTGATGTAAACACATCATAGCAAACATGACAAAAGTAGCCCGAAACTTTATTGTGGAAGACCTATATTTCTAGCAAAATGACGCGTTTGAATAACAGCCCCCCTCCCCATTTTTCTCGCCAATTCACCTGTGAAAAGTTGACATGATGAGTGCATGAAAACCTGTATGGTATTTTGAGGGCAGTGAATGTGACACACGACCAATACAACACCAGCACACGACTGGGCTATATAAATACTACCAATATTTCCCAATGGGACATTTACTCTAGGTCAAGACACTGGCTGGATTTTTATATTCCACAACTGACTATAACTGAACTCATTGACTGACTCATTGACTGGAAAGTAATTGTAGATTTGAAAATAGCTATGAAGTTAAAAGGGCATTTCGTGATCCACAGCCTCATCCCCCCACTTTTCTCAAAAAAAGTTGAGATTTTTATATCACTGGAACCCTCTGGCTACATAATGTTTATGTACAAAATATTTCTTGCAGATTAATTTGTTTAGCAAAGATATCGTGAAATTTGAAATTCGTTCTGGTGCACCAGAACGAAATTACAACGTATTGTATATGGAGCAGTGTAATACACATAATCATGCATAACTCGCAAACACAATATCGGAATCAACTGAAATTTTGGGAATATGCTTTTTTCGTGGATATGTACTGAAAAATGTCATAAAAAGAGGATGCTAGGATCACGAAATACTCCTTTAAGAAATGTAAATCACTGTAAACATTGACTATATAGACAACATGCTCCTACTTTTTAAATTGATAAATATGATGTTTACAAAAGCTATATACAAAAATACTTGACACCGAGTTGAAATTTAAAAGGACATTTCAATTAAAATTTATGGGCAATTTTGGATTCACTATGTATTTGACACCAAGGAATACCAATAAGACAGCGTTCAAATTTTGACTTTCATTTGGCGGACAAATGTGTGAAAAAAATTATTTAGGGGTAAACCCAGCAAACACAAAACGTTTCCAAAACGTTTTGAATTGGTTTTATTTGGTTTTGGTTTTTAAAACGTTAAATACACGTTTCCAAAACGTTTTGATAAACATCGAGTTATCTGATGGCAGAATAGTTCGACCAAAACGTTATAAAAACGTTTTTATAACGTAGACCCATTGTAGACAAAATACTCACGAAAAAAACAATTCAAATCACAATGTTCATAGATCGTTCCATTCGACTGGGGCTCCACTATATAACCAATTAGCTGGATATTAAATAATTATTTAATATTTATTATAATAAGTAGGCTATCGAATCAACAAGAGACTTGCATTTTATTTTTCTGTAATTTATTTAGGCCTACTGTACGTTATTTGCATGAATGATGACAGATATGAATAAAAAACGTAAGCAAATTAAAGTAAAAAGTACCGGTAAATTTACATTGCTTTATTTTATATATCAACTTTCAAAAGATGTAACCATGGCAACGGAACGGTCTCGATTTCGTAAAATAATGAACCGGCGGTTAGTCTCGGTCCCAGACGGCTTGTGCTCCTCGTTACTCAAGGAGCACAAGCCGGCTGGGACTAAGACTACCCACCGGTTAGTGCGGTTTGTGTGTTTCGAAATACTAGTAACAAATTGTAACCGTTTTGACCATGCATCAACGGATATATCTGTGAATCTCAATTGCTGACTGTTTACGGTGGAATTTAATAGGCCTAGCTAACCTTTAATCATGTTTATAGATCAAAAGATAAACGTGTATAGGCCTTTGATTTTGTAGACAAGTTGCAGCTATGTTTTGGGCGAAACATTTGCGTTTTTAATGGAATTACTGACATATGATTTTAGTCTGCACTGATGGCGAGCAATGGTGACTACTACACAGTACTATAGTACTAGTATCCTTGATCTCAGTGACCTTATACTTGACTAGCCTATACGTGGTTACTGCTCAACTACTACTAACTATATATTAGCTGTTCAAATTTGATTCTGGTGTGGAGAAAGCGATACAATTCTACATGTATTTTTGTTGTATATATTAGCTGTTCAAATTTGATTCTGGTGTGGAGAAAGCGATACAATTCTACATGTATTTTTGTTGTATTTAATGATAAGTGTTCCGGCTCCAAGAGTAAAGTATAACAGCATTAGGTCTACTCATTTAGGTAAGTTTTCATTTTCAGTTTTAATTAAGGCCCTTTTATTTCTTAATTCTGTAAATTTTAATAGCATGACATGGTATAAATGTGCCATTTGTTTCTGATTATAATCATATATAATATTCACGCTAGTTGCCCATTGCAAGTCTCTTGTTGGTTTATATACTGCGCCAAAAAGTATCCTTACACTTGGAAGAAAAATAGATAGCGCATCTATTAAATAAATAAATTTACCCAAATATGGTTTAGTTTTAATTCACATGTTCAGTTCAGTTCAGTGAGTTGTAGAATTGATTTTTCCAAGTGTAAGGATACTTTTATAATTAGCACAGAAAACATTTACATTAATGTATTTTAATATCACATTTAATATCCTAGCTAAGGTTGGCTTTCATATTTTGGTTATCCGAATCATGCTGCCAGCTGCCGGCAAGAATAATCGATGCAACAGGACTGGACTGGGACGCTGAACATGTCTTGATGTCGAAGACATTGGGGACATGGAGTTATACATTATCTCATGGTGTACATCTTTTACTTTCATGGTTAATGTATTTCTTCATGGTTTCATGTCTTATATACTACACAAGAGATCGAAGTGTTAACGTCATAACCATGATAACTTGGATTACCAAAGTGATGCGGTTTATTAGCATTTGGAAAACGGTCTGATAACGTTTTCAAAACGTGTCATGCAAACGTTATTGAAACGTATTTAGAACTACGTTTTAAAAACGCAATATTGAAACGGTTTTTAAACAAAGGTGAAACGTAATATTAACGTGAAAAAAACGTAATCAAAACGTTTCATGCAAACGTTATTGAAACGTATTCAAAACTCCACACATTTACGTTTTTAAAACGCAATATTGAAACGTTTCTTAAACCAAAGTGAAACGATTTTTAACGTTTTAAAACGTATTTTGGCTAGCTGGGAAAACAATAAAAATTCTTGATTGTTTATATGTATCGATTTTTGTCCGATGTTGGCCGAAAATTGTCGGTTTGGGGTGACAAAAATTTTGATTTGCTAATTTCTTGTGAGTGTATGAACATGAACACTACCAAATAGTGCCTAATTTTCTATGCTAATTGGGCAACAGCGGTACAATTTTGGTATTAAAAGCATTGAATGGGATCCATGTATTTCTATATTTTCGTAGCATGAGTAGAAACTCAAAGGTTCCGGTAGACTTCTCCGTAGTCCACTTGCCCATTTTGCATACCGGTACTCTGGCTATTACATTAATAAGCATAAAACTCCGATTTGTATTAATTTGTTTGTGTGCAATTGATAGATTTTAACATATCTGATATTTTCAGTCACCGTACTCCCTCTGTTTGCTAGCTTCCCAAGTGGGATTTTTTTACTTGGGCTTTCGCGATCAATTTAAACTGGTAGATTCCAAGATCAGAATTGTTCAATATTAAGTGAGCAATTATAATTATGCAAGATATGTTGCATTCAATATAACTTTTATTGTCACTAACCATCTAATTATATAAACTCTTTATGACCATTTTACTATTGAACAATTTAATTTTAATAAACATCAGTATAATTTTGAGTTCAAGGAATTGAATGCGTTCATCATGATTAATAATAACATATTTTTTTATCAAAATTCGACTATGGCATAGTCTAAGGTTCGGGTGACAATTGATTTGGAAAAAAGTATAATATTCACCTCATTTTCGATTTGAAAAGGCCATATCAATGGGCTGTTCCAGATAATAATCAACCCCCCTATAGAGGGCACCGGAATTCCATACTCTTTTTGTATGTACTTTGGTCTGGAATTCCAGACTTTTTCCCCCAAAACTCTTTACAGTCACATACTTCCAACCTATAGAGGGCGTCGGAATTCCAGACTTTTCCCCCAAATGCGTTAGGAATTTTAGACCTTTCCCCCCAATGCCGTTAGGAATTCCACAATTTTTACTCTTAATTTCTGAAAATCCATTCAAAGTCATATTCTCCAAACCATAGAGGGCGTCGGAATTCCAGACTTTTTCCCTAAATTATTTTGGAATTCCAGACTATTTTCCCCAATGCGTTGGAATTCCAGATGTTTTACTGTTTTGACCAAAACACCTATAGAGGGCATTGGAATTCCAGACTTTTTCCCTCATAATTTTCAGTTCCAGAAAAACTTAAAAGCCATATGTACGATTTCGTTCAAATTTTCATTATGTTATTCTTTTATACCCGAAATGCAGAAATAATATTTTTAGGGTTTCTGTCCATCCATCATAAGCTTAACAAGGTAAAGTGAAAGAAACCCCACTGGCTATTTTGGCCTTGGGTAAAAATAACAATTCAATGGAAATTTCAGACAGTGGCATAGCAGGGGGGCACATTAACTTGTAAATGTATGTACCGACGAAAACATTTTTGCTGACGGACGTTGTGGATTGTTGCCCCAAATTATTTTTCGACGGTTTGAAAAAGTGAAGAGCCAAAAAAATACAGCTAGCAACCGAAAAACAACAAATTTTATGTATAATTCAATTTGTGTCACAATTTCTATACATTTTTTACAGTTTTTATCTTTCTTGTTTCACCACCATGCATGCATCAGGAGTAGCTATGAGGTGCCAAAACTAAATCCCTGGATTAACATGATACCTCCCCACATTTGACCTTTTCTAAATAGAAGTGGTTACAATTTCAAACTCACTGTCAATGGTTATTTTCAAGTGTTTACCTACATACATGCATGCCATGTACACTGTATAGGTATAAAGGCTATGTACACAGTACACACAATTACATTTAAAATGGGAATTTTCATGTTGTTTAACATTTATTTTGGGCTAAAATGCTATACTGTAAAATTGAAAATGGCCCGGTAAACACAAAATTTCACCTTTTAGTTTTCCCGGTAGTTCTTAGCCTGCGTAGAAAATAGCTGTACATGTATAAACATGTGCAATCCACAGTAATAACTACATGTGGATATTGCATGTGTGCAACTTGTGTGCAACTATTACTGTATTAGTGCTTTTTGGAGTTTGAAATACCCGCTATGTGCTTAGCCCTCCCGTTGAACCTGGCACGGGGTCAGAGGCTAATGGTATTTTCAGAGTTTTGACACTCGGGTAGCCATATTACCATGGTAACACACTAAATGAAATGTATAAAGTTCTCTACTTGGGGTGTTAACTATGTATAAATGAAAGTAATTGTTGGGAGAAAAGAAAATATAGGCCTATTACATGTAGAAAAAAAAATTTAGTCAGTTCCAACTTGCATATAAAAATTTTGCTGTATTTTTCGGGGTATTTGGGAGTAAGTGTTTTACTATTGAGGATAAATCAATGTCATGGGCACTCTGTCTGAGTCTGAAGAAATTAATTTCTATTTTAATATTATCTTGCCTGGACCTGATATCAAAATTATTCAGTAGGCCTACTATAGTGTATGTGCGAATTTCATATACATGTCTTTTGTCCAATTATCTTGTTATTAAGCAGGCCCGTAGCCACGATTTTTTTAGGGGGGGGGGGGGCTGAATTTTGAAAAAGTAGGTTTTTTTCCAAAAGGTGGTGCAATTTTGTGAAAAGTGGATTTTCTTCCCCAAATTTGGACCCTTTTTTTGACCAAAAAGCTTTAAAAATCCAATTGTTTTGGCTGGCTATATACGCTCGCAAATGCTTTAAATTTTGGGACTTTTTGTATACTTTTGTAGGTTCGGGGGGTGTTGCACTCGTGGCTACGGTTCTGTTATTAAGGAACTGCAATCTTGTACATTTTTCTGTAACATTTTGTAAATAGGCCTATATAGCTTGTAAATCCACTTAGGCCAAAAAAAATTATTGTTGTGTTGCCCTCAAGTGGGAAAATGGGAAAGTTAGGTCGGACGGTCAGATTTTTTTTTTTTCTTCTTCTTTTTTTCAAACCTTCAGTTTTTAAAAAATCCCCTCAAATATTAAATAATGCTTCTTCAATTAGGAAACATTTGTAAATTTTGACTTCTAAAAACCTGTTAGACATCAATTAAAGATTAGTCTTTCAATAAAATATTAATTTTAAGTGAAAAACATTGATTTTTTGATAATCTCTCACAGAATGATTTTTTTTGTCTAAATTCACTAACTTCTTATCCAGCTGACCTGACAATAGGCTCAATTTTAAAACAGTAGGCCTATATATTTCATTACTTCAGTAGATGAAAGGATTGACAGGAAAAGGAAAAGAAGCCCTATTTCCAGATGGGAAGGGGCACTCTGAATTTGGAAATGACAGGGATGTGCAGACACCAAGTTGAAACTAGGTGTCTTTCAGTGAGAGAATTGACACCAAAAATAAAAGGAGTCATTTGATGAAATCCCCCGGTCATTCTTTGAGACTGCATGGGGAATATTTTACCCAAAAAGAGGGCATGATAAAGTAGCCCCATTCCCTTTTTGGAAGACCTAATATGCAGCAAAACTTGTTTGGACAACCGGCAACCCCCACCCTGGGTTTTGCCCCAAAACCTAATCTATGAGGGTGTGAAAAACCAAACACCTGTATGATGATGCAGATTTCACAGTGAAAATTGCTTGTTTTTATAGGGCACACAAGGACGCACACGCACACGACTAGTCCCAATGGGACATTTACTCCAGGTCACTACAGCTGATACTGGCTGCTTAAAAGTTCATAGTAGTATTTATTCCACAACTCATTTTTCAAGTAAACTACACACAAACTAAATTCTATGACTTGAAACTTTAAAATCCCATTTGCTTCATAATTGTTAAATTTATAAACAGCTATAAAGAAATGTAAATTACTTATTTACACTGTACACATTGACTATTTAGACAACATGTTCCAACTATATTGATGATATTTTAATACAAATCTTCAAAAATACAAAAATCAAATCAAGTTGAAGTTTACTGGCATTTCAATTAATATTGATGACATTTTGGATTCACTATTTTAACAGGGAAGTGCCATTTAAAGTCATAATGTACAATCTAATATGAATTTGGTTAATTTTTTTTAAAACCTGATTTTTTGGCATATTTGTAATGTTTACACATGTAACAACTTGCACCTAAATGGAATCAGGCAAATTTGTTGTGTTTGTAGGTAAACAGAGCAAGTTCGACATAAAGTCATAATTCAAGAAATTATGACTTTATGTCCGCCCATAGAACTGCGTGTTAAACGGCCAAAATAACAAGCAGTGTTTCTTTCACGTTACCTCGTTATTTCAGCTCAAAATGGACAGAAACCATTCCCGATCATTATTACTATATAGTATTATTTCAGCATTTTGAGTATATAATGACACATTTTAAATTTGAAGGAAATCGTACATTAAGCCTTTAAAGCTATAGGATTAAGGAACACTTATAAATTGTTCGATAGATTGGAGATTACCAAATGGTGTCATATTTAAAAAAAAATTATATAAGTCAAAATGACTTCCCATAAAACTGCACTGCATTTTGAATTTAACCACTTGAACCTGCAAAATTGCTCTATCTGTGGTAGATGGCAAATAATACTTTCCATGTAGGCATTGGCAATGAAGAGATCCGACTTGGAGTGACAGGGGTTTCTCTTTGGTGAGGCTTTTTGCGCCACGGTTGAGGACCGGGCCGAGAAAGCAACCAAAGCGAGCACTCTGAAGAAGTCAGAGGCTGCCCTGACCAAGGGGAAGGGCAGCAAGACGAAGAAGAAACGCAATAAGTCCAAGTCTTCTGGTAAGCGTTCCTCTTCGTCGGCTCCGGCTTCAGCAGGTTGTGCACCACTGACTACGCTGGAGCCCGAGGCTACCTCTGCAGCACCCAAAAGTCTGGGAAGCGCAAGAGTAGTGGCAAGTGCAGGATCATCAGACAAACCCCTCAAGAAGAGCAAGCGTTCTTCCAAGGGGAGCAAGTCAGATCGTTCCTGAGGGTACGGCGGTCGACAGTCCATGCCGGCGGCAAGCCATCTCTCCGGGCGCCTGGGTATTGTCGGTAGTGAGCGGGGGTTACAGACTGGAGTTCACCAGTCCCCCCTCGTGCGCCTGCACGTTTCAGAGGTCCACAGTAGTGCCGTCAGACGGCCCCCAGCGTCGGGCACTACTATCGGAGGTCACTCAGCTTCTCAAGAAGCGGGCGATTGTCCCGTCTACCCCCTTTCCCCAAGGGGTTTTGGAGCACATTCTTCTTGGCTCCAAAGAAGACCGGCGACTGAGGCCCATATTGAACCTCAAGCCGTTGAACGAGTTCATCAGGCCCAAGAGGTTCAGAATGGAGACTCTCGCTTCGGTGCTAGCCTGTCCCATCAAGGGTATGTGGGCGGCATCGCTAGATCTTGGCATGGATGAAGGTTCTGGGCCTTATGAGGCATATCCAACTGCACCTTCTCGCCTTTTACAGGCCCAGTCATCACCCGATATCGTTCGCGGTTCCGATGTCGGAGAGGAACTCTGGTGGTGGACCCATCAGCCCAATTTGACCGACGCGTCAAAGCTGGGCTGGAGGGCCACATCCACGGGGACACGGTCCCACATCAACCTTCTCGAGCTATGGGCAGTGGAGAGAACTCTCCAGCACTTCGAGGAGGTGATCGTGGGATCTCATATCGTTGTCCAGATGGACAACACAGCCGTGGTGCATGGTGGCCTACCTCAACAGACAAGGGGGCACCAGGTCACTTCGGTTGTGCCTGCATGCACTGCGCCTGATAGGGTGGTGCAAGTCCAGGCATATTACGTTGAGAGCGATGCACATAGCGGGCGTCACCAACATCCTCGCGGACGATCTGTCACGAGGGAAGGTTTCGGGACCAACAGAATGGTCCCTTGCTCCGCAGGTCGTCCAGACGATCTTCGAGGTGATGTACCACTCCTCGATAGTATGTTCGCATTTCAGCGCAATCATCAACTGCCGGTGTACTGCTTGAGGGTCGCAGACCCACAAGCGTTCGCCGTGGACGCTCTGTCCGTAGACTGGGGAGGGATGACTGCATACGCTTTCCCCCGATCTCACTACTCACGAGGGTGGTGGCCAAGATCAGGAGGGAGGACTGCAACGTCGTTCTGATCGCGCCGTTCTGGCCGAAACACCTGTGGTTTTGTCCGATGGTGGATCTGCCGCGATTCCCCGAGTTACCAGATCTACTCCGGATGCCCAGATGAGAGGTACCCAGTCCACCATTAAACAAATAAATCTGCCAGCCAAAAATTGACTTGCCACCCACAACCTCCTCCCCAGGGCTCATTATTACCATGCATAATGTACCATATCTGGAAGTTAAAATCTGGTGCATTGAAATTCCAGATTTCAAAGATTTTTTAACAATTTTCATTGATGTCCTCTATTGGAATTCCAGACTTTTTATGGAAATACAAGTAAAAATTCCAGGATTTTTTAAACATTTCCATGGATGCCCTCTATAGGCCCCTCACTAGGCCTATACATGGAATTCCTGTTATTTTTTCACACATCGGGAAAAAATTCCATGATTATTCTGATTATTTCATGCATGCCCTCTATAGTGTTTTGATTGAATGCGCCTGGAATTTCATACTTTTTGCGGAGATTGGGTCTGGAATTCCAGATATTTTTTCAAAAAAAATGTTTGCCCTCTATAGGGGTCTGATGGAATGCGCCTGGAATTCCATACTTTTTGCGGAGATTGGGTCTGGAATTCCAGATGTTTTTTCAATAAAGTTTGCCCTCTATAGGGGTTTGATGGAATGTGCCTGGAATTCCATACTTTTTGCGGAGATTGGGTCTGGAATTCCAGATATTTTTTCCAAAAAAAAGTTTGCCCTCTATAGTAGTTCTATGGAATACACCTGGAATTCCATATGTTTTAGCGGAGATTGGGTCCGGAATTCCAGATGCTTTTTCCAAAACAAATTTGGAATTCCAGATTTTTTTCAAAAAAAACATTTGCCCTCTATAGGGGGGTCCTTTATTATCTGGAATAGCCCAATGGTATAAGCTATAGGGATGTTTTAAAGGTCATTATAACAAATAAGTAAGCTAGATTTACAGAAAAGAAAATAACTTGCAGTATGCTACCCCCACCCTAAGAATTGTGAGGGCATGAAAAAATTAATGGATTTTGTTAAAAAAATAAGTCCTTCAAAACTGGGAGGTATAAGGCTAAACAAAGAACATGTTGCTCTTACCAATATCTTTCTCTAGAGCAACATGTTTTTTGTTTAGTCCTAAGTATCTCCATTTTGAAGGACTTATTTTTTAACAGCAAATTTTCGCTCAAATTTGAGGATTTGGGGCAGAAATGTGCCTGTGCAGTGCTATTTGGAAAATTTTCAAGTTGATAATTATGCATTCTTTTATGTTAGATTCAGTTTCTACACAAAATTTCACCCTAGAAAATGTTCCTTTAGGATATCTTTCACTTTAAGTTTCCACCACTCTGTCTGATCTGCCAAACGTAAGTCAAAGCTTGAACGCTGTCATAAGTTGTCAGAGAGATTGGAGATTAAAATAAGGATATGATGTCACAGAAGTCATAATGTGACACAATCTGGTCCATAGGGGCTAAAGGCGGCAAATTTGAAACTGAGATAAAGGTAAAAATATGGAGTTAAAAACAATAACATGCATAAGAAAATAAACATCAAAAATCGTCATAACTTGAAAACCGAGTATGCTAGACCTTTGGTGTTTTCAGTAAATGATAGAGTACTGTATGTATATACGAGGGTCATTCAAAAAGTTCTACCCATGGGTCATAACTTTTGTTTTGTTAAAGGTAGCTACTTGAACATTTGCATACATATAGTTCGTAATGTCACCCACAGGTGGTGAAAAAATATGTCAAAATCAGTTTCAGATTTTTGTAGGTGACCTGAAAAACACAGTAAGATATGGTTCACCGGAAATGGTCAAAATATGTACAATATTTATAGAGGCGTCTCAAGTACAATGTGTTGAAGATCCCATAATTATTGCATTTGGTCATGATATACTGTAAAAACTACAAAACACAAGAATAATCATACAATTATATGTACTAGTTAAAAGGCTGCCACAAACTGAAAATGATGGGCATTAATATGCACAAAACTAATAGAACAAATAGCCAGTGTAATAAAATTAGTATAAATGACCACAAACCCAGTTTATGAAGATATTGACTTTAATAAATCATGCTGTAAAATGGTGGCATTGTGTCGCTTTCTTTGGAATAAAATACCACAATAGATCACAAAGGGAATTAAATTTACTTTTTGACTGAAAATGTGTTATAGTAGCTTTAACTTTTGTATTTTATCTAATAGCGCAGTTAGAAAACTCACACTGTAGAGATGGACACTATGCTGAAGCTGATTATCATCACCTGAGATGTTACAAGATATCCCTCCACAAATTGGAATTCTGGGTAATTTCTGTCCATCAAAATTTAACTTGTTCAGTCACAGATGATGTTTTGGACTGTAAGGTGTATATTCATTCAAAATTTATATTGTTACTAATATGATTTGTTTGTATAAGAGGGAAGTTCGTACATTGGCTGCACGCATGTTTTCAAGTTCAATATCAAAAGATGCATCACCGTTTCCGGTGTACCATATCTTACTGTGTTTTTCAGGTCACCAACAAAAATCTGAAAATGATCTTGACATAATTTTTTCACCACCTGTAGAAGACAGGTACGTACTATATGTTTGCAATTTTTTAAGTAGCTACTTTTAACAAAACAAAAGTTATGACCCAACGGGTAGAACTTATTGAATGACCCTCGTATTATGTAATAATTACAGTAAATCAATTTCCATGGACCAGATTGTGTCACAAATTACATGCATTTCACAGAAGTCAAAATGACTTCCCAGAAATTGCATTTGAAGGTCCACATGTCCAGGACCCCAAATTAAACCACTTGGACGTGCAAACTTCATCTATATGTATATCTGCAGTAGATAGCAAATACTTTCCATTTCCGAATGTGCTACCAGGTAGAACCACACCCTACCCCATGTATGTATTTGTGAGTATAAAATATACAATGGTGTCAGATAGGGCCTACCCATCTCAGGATGGGACTTTCATCCTGTACCTGTATGTCAATCGATCAATCAATGGAGAGTGCTATCTTGGGTTGATACCAAGTTCACTTCACTTGTAGGCCTATTATATAGGAGTCTACAAATGTTACCAAAACTTGCAGGTTCACTACCTTCCTTTTTTATCATTACAACCACTTGACCTTAGAGTAGTCTATACTAGGCCTAGTGGTAATGGTAAATACATTGAAAACAATATTGAACACAATTCAATAAACAGACACATTATGGAGGAAAATGCTGGAAGGTGTATGGCAGCTCTTCTGTAGATATTATAAGTTACCAAACAATGAAACTTGAAACCTAAATAAATATGCAAGACAACAACCAATTTGAGACAATGATGATGCTCAATGAGGACAAATTAACTGTGTTTTATATTCATTAACCATAACATGAGACAATGGTGCTCAATCAGGACAAATCAATACATACCGTGAAGTGAATACAAATTTGAAAGTGAGAGTAGATCTACTCTCACTTCCCAGATGCATGTTAACTCCTCTCCTACTTCTCCTCTCAGTTACTGATCATAATCAAAACAAATAGGATGGGTTTGGGTGGTGAGTAACATTATGGATCCACATGGATAACTCTTCACATGGATCCACTATCCATATAGCAAGTGCCCTAAATTTTAGCCTGGCCCAGGGCACACAAAATGTACATATTATGCTACATTCTGTGTAGATTGTGACAGTCTCCACACTGCAGTGCACACTTTATGCCATGCGCCCATACATATGTATACATGTCGCATTCGTGCACACTATGATACAGAAAAAAACCAGCAAACTAGTCCCAAACAGAAATGTTTGGTAGACTCATAACCGGTGCGATCTTACCTTTCCGATGTTGATTAAGATACTTCTTGCATCGATCCCGAGATGCGGAAAAACCAATAGTCATTTTGTCCCACATAAATGAATAAATAACAAAACCCCGATCCCCGGTGGACTCACCCAAAAGGTGACGTCACACCATATGATCGTCCCTTATCCGACTTGGGATCCCCTACTCGGACCAAACTTGTAGGGGGGTGGCCGGGGTCCGGGATAATCAACATCGGAAAGGTAAGATCGCACCGGTTATGAGTCTACCAAACATTTCTGTTTGGGACTAGACTCAGTACACCGGTCGATCTTACCGTTTCCGATGTTGATTAAGATACTTCTTGCATCAACATCTGAAAGATCGATCTAGCAAGTAACCGACGGATGGAGGTACAAGATTGGTCAGCATCTGATCAGGGATCGGGAGCGGGTAACGATGGTTTTCGCGAGGTCAGAAAATATTTTCCCCCAACGGTCGGGAAACAAAAAAGACCACGCGATCACAGACATAAACCTCCTTACTTAATAAGTTTGGTGGTTAAGAATAGCGACACTGGTTCTTACCATGCTGAGTATTCTGTATAGTCTGAAAACCTGGTACCCGTACACCACCGTATTATGATCGCCCGAACAATGTCCCGGTAAACCTCCCGCCCCGTCTCTGATTACTAACGTAAACGGAAGTATCGTAGAGAAGGGCGAAGGTGGCTTCCGGGACACCGCCTGCTAGATCTCCTCAAGGGACAACCGAACGGTATACCCAAGATGATGAGATAGCTCGTGTCGAGTGGGTCGTGGGACGCGAAACCTTCGCGATCCCCGGACCCCACCAACACCTGGACCAGCCATTGCGACAGCGGCTGGACCGAAAGGCTCTGTAAGGGTGATGAATGCGGTCGTGAGTCCCTCGCAAGGCTTGTGTTCGGAAGAAATAGTGCTGCAGCGCCTTATCGGACACCCCAGCCTATCTTTGGCTTCAGCCGAACCTTGCCCAACCCTGGGGATTGGAGAGGGACGAATGTCGGTATGCACCGCGCCCGTTCGTAGTCACGAGAACAGGGCGCCGAAACAGTGTCGCTCCAGTGTTTGTGAACACGGAAGCTAACCTCGAGACCGTGTGCAACTCAGCACCGCCGTCCCGAAGCCAACGCCAAACCGGAAAGCCATCTTGAGAGTTACGTATTTAAGCGTCGCTTTTGACGGAAGGTCAAAAGGGTGACCCTTAAAGTAATCTAAGACTGTGTTGGGATCCCTTAGGAGGATCACTTTCCTTTGTGGTAGACACTCGTTGAACATACCGTCGAGGCGTAGACTAATAAGGTAACCATCGGCTATGATAGTCGACCCGTCTCGAAACCTCGGTGAATGGAGAGGACAGCTGACTTATAGCTGGCCCCAGTGGCCCGCTGAAGTCTTGCTTGGAACTTTTCTGTCAGAAACTCCGGAACTAGCAGCACAGAGGCTCTAGCGGGAGAGCTATTTGTCTCATTGCACCAAGCGTAGTATGGAGCCAGACTCTGGCTATACGTACGGAGGGTAGACTTCCGTCTAGCCCCGGCGATGAGAAAAACAGCTTCTGATGAAAAGTATCCCTCCGCTGCGTGTTCCCTGGTAAGGGCCATGCAGCTAACTGCAGGTGCTCTAGTGATAGACTGGGTACCTCCGCTCCGGGCATCCGGAGTAGATCTGGTACCTGGGAGTGCCAGCGGCCTTGCCGCTAGCAGAATGACAATGCAGTCTTCCCACCCGATCTTGGCCACCACCCTCATGAGTAGTGAGATCGGAGGGACTGCATAAGCTGTCATCCTCCCCAGTCTATGGACAGAGCGTCCACGGTGAATGCTTGGGGTCCGCGACCCTTGAGCAGTACACCGGCAGTGGATGATTGCGATGAGATGCGAACAGATCTTTCGAGGGTGGTACATCCCTTGAAGATCGTCTGAGCGACCTGCGGAGCAAGGGACCATTCTGCTGGTCCCGACACCCTTCCTCGTGACAGATTGTGCGCGAGGATGCTGGTGACGCCCGCGATGTGTATCGCTCTCATCGTAATCTGCCTGAACTTGCACCACCCTATCAGGTGTCGTGCATGCAGGCTCAATCGTGGTGGCCAGAGTCCCCTTGTCTGTTGGGGTAGGCTACCACGGTTGTGTTATCCGTCAGGACAACGGTATGTGATTCCACGATCACCTCCTCGTAAGCGAGGGAGGTTGATGTGAAACTCTGTCTCTATGGCCCCCATAGGCCCGAGACGGAGTCTCCGTGGATGTGGACCCCCCAGCCCCGTTTTGACGCTATGGTCGTCACTACGTGACATACCGGGGGTGCAGGAAACCTGACACCCTGGGTCAAATTGGGCTGATGGGTCCACCACCAGAGTTCCTCTCGCGCGATCTCCGACAACGGAACCGCGAGGGATATTGGGTGACGACTGGGCCTGCAAGCAGGCTAGAAGGTGTAGTTGGGTAAGCCTAACGTAGAAACGGCAGTACAGTACGAGGTCTACCATACTGGCCATTAGGCCTACCACCTTCATCCATGCCACAGCGGGTTTTGCCCGAGACTCGGCCAAGAGTCAGGCACACCGCACCATGTTCGTCACCCGCTCGGGTGAGAGCACCGCGAACCCCTCCGTGAGGGTGATCTGGGCCCCTACAAATAGTGGTGTCTGCGTCGGGACCACGCTGGACTTTTTGAGCTTTTCAAAAAATCCAGGGTCCCGCACCCTACGGACTATCAACCCCATGAGACCCGTAGTCTTCAGTGGAGTGCGTCCGTATCTGAGCCAAACGTCCAGGTAGCAACTGATGTTGACACCCCTGTGCTTCAGGTACGCTGCCACCGCTCTGACCAAGAGTGTTAAACACCCTGGGAGAGATGGACAGGCCGGATGGCCGGTATCAAAACTGGTAATTTTGATCCTGTACCTAGAAGCGCAGATGCCTCCGATCTTGAGAGGCGATTGGCATATGCAGATAGGCGTCCGAGAGATCTAGCGATGCTGTTCCCATGCCCCTGATGGGGCAGGCTAGCACCGAGGCGAGAGTCCCCATTCTGAACCTCTTGGGCCTGAAGAACGTGTTCAACAGCCTGCGGTTCCGGATGGGGCTCCCGTCGCCGGTCTTCCTTGGAGCCAATGGCTCCAAGATCACCCGTAGAACGGGGGTAGACCGGGACAATCGCCCGCTTCGTGAGAAGCTGTGTGATCCCTGTCAGTAGTGCCCGACGCTGGGGGCCGTCTGACGGCACTACTGTGGACCTCTGAAATGTGCAGACGAATGTGGGGAGACTGGGTTGCCAGTCTGTAACCCCCACTCACCACTGACCATACCCAGGCGCTCAAAGAGATGGTTTCCCACCTCTGGGTGAAAGCCATAAGCGGTCGTCCACTGGGAGATCCCCTGTGGAAAAACCGCTGAGCCCCCAGGAATGCTCTGCCTAGCTTCCCTTGGAAGAGCGCTTGCTCTTCTTCGGGGCTTGCCAGCTGTTCCTGTGCTACCCTTGCGCCTCCCAGAAATGGGTGCTGCAGAGGTAGTGGGCTCGGGTACTGTTGGTGGTGCACGGCCTGCTGAAGTCGGAGCTCCTACCCATGGTAAGGGCAGTTTCCGACCTCTTCAGAGTGCTCCTTTGGTAGCTTCTTTGCACGGTCCTCCACCGTAGCGCAGAAGCATCCAAAGAGAAAAAGGACCCTGCCTTTCCATCGCGTTGAGCGATTGGAGTGGCAGGCCCCTCCCCCCGGCGCTGAGTGGACACCCTATGGGCTAGGCCCATGGAGCTCTCGTTGAGGCTAGCTGTTAGCACCGCTAATAGGCTCACCTCGCGGAAGAGCTCAGATGTTGTCTGAGCGTGATACGCTTGACGACATCTGGGTCCCTCTCGGATCCCCTCAGGTAGGTCCCGTGGTCCTCCCGCGTTACACGCAGAGGAAGCGTGCAAGCACGCGGCGTCATAGCTCTACTGAGCTCGACAGCCCTACGATATCTACCCGTGAGGTTTGCCGGGAATGAGAGTGCAGGCGTCCCCTGTGAGGAAGCAGCAGCTGAGCATCCTACTGAAAGGATCCCTGGTCCTCCTCCATGGACTCCCCTTAGGGGGTGTCCGGAGGAAGATCAGTGCTGTTGCTCCCCTCGCGGGGCAGCGGGGAAGGAGATTGTAGTGATGTCACTACCGGACTCAGCTTCCGACTCCTTTCCCTCGCCCACAGTATCCGTATCATGCTCCGATGATGACGGTAACTGAGGACGGGCATCTGAAAGCGGGTAAGAAGGCATAACCACTGTGTGGCTCGCCGACTACCTGCCAGCAGAAGAGGGAGTACTCCCGCAAGACCCTGAGGTATCCGCCATGGCACCACTGGGTCCGCATGCTCTCGCAGCCGTCGTCCTAGCGCTAGCAGCACGGGGCCTACCCTGATCAAGATCTGGGTTAGCCCCATGCCGGCTGGCCTGGTCAACAGCTGATGTTGGTACTGCGTGGCCATCGCTAGGCGACACTTGCCACGGTGCTAGGCCGTGGAAGAAACACCCTGCGGCGGGTACCACGGGGCATACCCAGCCGGCAGCTGACCCTGAAAGGATCCGCCACCAGGGTAACCCCATGGTACTGCAGTACCAGCACCGCCTCCCCCTGTTGCCACAGAGACTGTGGCGACTAAAGGCGAGTGCTGCGGTACCGGTGCGGTATCAGCGTGGGTACCCGTGAGGGTTCCCAACTGTGGACCGCTGTACCCTCGCCACACTGCGTTCCCTGTTTGGGGGATCAAGCTGTGTGCTGGCGTGGTACCGGCGCGGTACTAGCATGGGTACCCGTGAGGGTTCCCGGTTGTGTACCGCTGTATGCGTGGTTCCAGCGTAGGTGCCCGTGAGGGCTCCGGCTGTGTACCACTGTACCCATGCCTCACTGCGTTCCCCGCAAGGGGATCAAGCCGTGTGTATGGGTACCCCGCTATACCGGCTGTCCCTTGGCTAGAGGGAGCTTGCCTAGTACCACGGGTAGCTGAGCGTGCATACCCCGATCAATCACCTCGCCACCTGAATAGGCAGCGTCAATCAATGGAGCTATGCCCTGTTGATTTGACAGTGATCGATCAAGAGAGGGTAATTGACCCATTGACGGTAATGGATCACCCACGCTCCGCTGGCTCTCGAGGACATAAGTGGGTTGTTGATCAGCTAGGCTGTTCAAGCTACTTACTGTACCCTCTAGAGCTTCGCCCAAGGTCGCTGTGTGTGGCGGACCACTCACGGCAGCTATGGGCGGGTGCATAGCGGCTACCACTGAAGTCAAGCCGTAGCTCGTCTTTGTAGCTGCCACCGAATGCACCTGGGTCGCTGTCCCGTGAGAGACTGCGAGCCCAACCCCTGAATAATCGCCAGCCAGTCCCTGTGGACAGCCAGCAGCTATTCTAGGGCCCAGGGTATCACTCGGCGGTCCCGCCATGGAACGCTGCCGTGTGACAACCCCAGTTGGTTCTGCTAAGACTACACCCACAGCGTTAGCCGCGGTATCGTCTCTGCTGAACCCATGCATGCTAGGGTTCAACCCAGGCAAGCCCGGGGTACCCTTGCATGCTGCCCGTCGCTGGCTACTACTGTGGCTGTTTGAGCCCGTAGATATGCCTGCAACAGACGGGTGTCCTCCTGCTAAAAACCCGTGAGGATTTTCGCTAGAGGACTGGTATCCTCCTGCTACAAAACCCGCTAGGGTTTTCGCTGGTGGTTACCGCTCTGCTGCCTGCTACTTTGCTCCGACGTATAGTCAGTGCTTTCGCTGGCTGCTGAGCCTTTGGACGCGCTAGCAGTCCCCGAAGGAACCGCCTGCTTGTCCGGGGACCGGAGCCCCCTTGAGCAGACCTGCCATGACCCATAGGGGCTGTCACAGCAGAATCTACCGTATCGACTGGTATCCTCCTGCTGCAAAACCCGCTAGGGTTTTCGCTGGTGGTTACCGCTCTGCTGCCTGCTACTTTGCTCCGACATATAGTCAGTGCTTTCGCTGGCTGCTGAGCCTTTGGACGCGCTAGCAGTCCCCGAAGGAACCGCCTGCTTGTCCGGGGACCGGAGCCCCCTTAAGCAGACCTGCCATGACCCATAGGGGCTGTCACAGCAGAATCCACCGTATCGACCTTACCAGTGCCCTTGGTAGATTTCTTCTTCGTCTTATGGCGATGACGGAGCCTATCCCAATCGTCAAGCTGGAACTCGGAGAGTCCTAAGCAAAAGAAAGACATCTAGAAGATCGTGAGCACTCCCTGTGGGTGAAACAGAGCAGGTGTGGGTCCCGCTCCGTCACCAGGGAAGGGCAAGCCCGACAGGGCCGAGGCGAAGCGAGGAGAAAGGGAGGGGGCACTACCCCCCCAACACGCGACTCAAGCCCAGTAAGCAAACCTGAGCACGGAGGCTGGTCGCTAACGTTAGTGGTAAAGTAAGGACTGGCTAACTTTATTACTAAAATGTCAGACGGGTCCCTACCAATCCCCACCGTATGAATATCTGATTAACTCGTCTTTATTGGACGGTAATGAAGACATAACGATAGAGTAATCACCCTAACATAGCAACAATAACCTACCGTACATGAAATACAATGTGTATGTACAAACATCTATTGTAACTTACAGGCTGCAATGGTTGTTTTACGTGGGAAACAAAATGAATGGCGTCAACGAGCGGCCATTTTGAATTGCTCGTGTGTCCCGTATACAAACGGAGGCACGATATGTAGCTAAGTTTTGGATCGTTTTTGTCACTTTTTCGCCAGAAAATGCCGTCAAAACTATCCTCAGCCGAACAATACCGGTTTGGTTTTACCTAAGGTGTGAAACTACAACCGTATATCTCGCCTTGGTCGAGAATTGATACACAGTGCTATGAACAATCGATAGGCACGTCTGTGTCAGTCGGAGACCCAGGAGGATAAGGGACGATCATATGGTGTGACGTCACCTTTTGGGTGAGTCCACCGGGGATCGGGGGTTTTGTTATTTATTCATTTATGTGGGACAAAATGACTATTGGTTTTTCCGCATCTCGGGATCGATGCAAGAAGTATCTTAATCAACATCGGAAACGGTAAGATCGACCGGTGTACTGAGTCTGGAAAAACATTTCAAGAATTGTCCTTTGTGGTGAATTTCAAGTTATCATATTTAATATCATTATTATAGCTTTTATTCATCATTTATTTCCCATTCCAATACACTGACTCTCCTGCATGCACAAGTGCACACATGAAGAACTACATGTCAATGTTTGTGTGAGCATATAGCTCTCCGCCACATGCTTGTGCATCGGAGTCAAATGAATAGAGTTCCTTTACCGCCATGTTTACAGAAATTTATGATTTACAGAAGCTAATAGGTAAAGTATTGTAAACTTGGATATAGTTGTCCAGATGTGCATAATTAATGATATTATTAATCATTGTGTGTAAGAAGTTGAGATGTAACCGGAAGTCTGGATATTTATACCGCCTGGTCCTGTCCAGTATTACCTTAGAAGTAGAAGGGATGTGTGGATGTGCATGAAATGAACATGATGAAAGGCTCTTTATTCGGAAAATTGACAAAACAATTAAATTGGATGAAATTACTAAATGTATGTTGAAAATATTATTTGTGCAGTCTGTGTGTCAATACACATGCAGACATAGTTTTTTTTCACATGATGATTTTCACATCCCAATATATTGCTCGATTCACTAAGACCACATCAAATCTCTTTTTGTACTTGATTAATTCCACCACAGATCCTGGAAAAGGATCTGATTCCACAAAATTAAACCAGTTCTACATTTTTTTTTGTAAATGAGAGTACTTAGCAAGTAAAAATGTCTCAGGAACTCATGGTTCATAAAACAACTTAAAACTTATGTTGCATATGATTATGACATAATACATTTCTCTTTATAAATGTTTGTTGGTGCGGAATGTAGTTTTATTTATTTATTACATCAAGAGTGTATTAATAGCAATTAACAACAAATTAATGTTTACACCAATAGTAATAGTAGGTATATCACCTCAAAAATAAGGGCAGTAGAAACACGTTATTTAATGTTTCTACATGAATGACCTTTATTAAAGCATCAAAATCAAAAACCGAATTGAAATCGGTCAATGCATTGTGACGTAGTGTCAATTTTAAGATACTCATAAATGGAATGCAAATCTGCCACAAATTCCTAAAATGACAAAATTGGCACATTTCGAGATTTTGAAGGTTTATTTGGACACTTGCTTGAAAAAGCAACGTTAATTTAAGTATCACAGGTTAATTGCCTATCTTTTTAACTTCGTCAAAGAAAACAAAATTAAAAATCTATCATTGAATAATTATAATAAATTAACCAAATATACTATTTTAGCAATTCCGGCCAATCTGCAGACAAATAAAAGTTGAAAAAATGACTAAGTTCAGCTAATTAATATGCAAAATTGATGCCAAAAGAAGACCGTACATGATATCAGGGTGCCGTTTTTTTCACAAACATATGTATACAAAGTTCTTTCAATTGATAACAAAAAAATACACTAAAAGTAATTAATTATGCAAATTAGGTAATTACAGCTAATTATGTATTTATGCTATTATTATGCAAATTAGGCATGAGTAATTTTAGGTTTTTTTTCAATATTTAATGAACGTCTGTTCATTCATCATAATTTTTTTAAGTATGATCCTGTTATGAGGTTGAATAAATGAACTGCAGTTAATCATTTAAAAACAATACAAAAAAAAATAAAAAGTTTGACATTTTGACGGTGTCTAGAATATAATTTTCATTTTTACTGTAAACATGGTATGTGTCACCATTACTCAAAGCCAAGTCCGAAAAGTAAAATTAAAATTCAGTTGCAATGAGACTTTAAATTAACATTTTGTCATCTGGATTAACATGGGAGAACAATCGGTAAAGTGAACAGCAATTTTACTGTACCGCGTATACAAAAATAGTATGGCCTTGGACACACACAATGGCTTAGAGCTATTGTGGTTTGGAAAATTACTCCCTAAAAAACATTGATTAATGTTTTGCTTCAACTGGTTTTAGGGAAGTGTTTCATTTGTTGTCGACGGAATTAATTTACATGCTAAGAAAGATTAGTATTTCAGCTAAATGGTGGTAGTTCCTTTACTTCAATAGGCCTATATTTACTGATTTATGAGCGATCTTCAAAATCCATAAAAACAGGCAGTAGCTCTTAAACAAAACAATTTTTAATTTTTGAGGACCCGATGTTAGCCTCGGAAAGGCTTCACACATCATATATTAAAAATTTAAACAATTTGGATAAATTAAGCATATGAAGAAATTCATTTATCGACATGGATGTTTTCTAAAATTGGCCAAATTTGAAGCGCGCCCTTTTCAACTCACTGTTATGCTTGCATGCACAGTGTAGCAGAATTATTGTGCAGCCACTGTGACATACCTAGTAATAGCTTTGTTTATACCCATACCCATAATGGGACCCATACAAGTATTAATTAAGTCCCAATTTCCGTACCTGATGTACCCATGGCCCGTATCCTTACCCATACTGGGACCTGTAGGCATATCCGTACCCGTACTAGAGTCCCAATTTTCGTACCCATACCCGTACCCGTGGCTCCGTATCCGTACTCGCACCCTATTTTGGGTTCGGACCGTACCTGTACCCATGGCTAGGGAGCCGTACCCATGGCCTGGGACCCGTACCTGTACCCATGGTCTGGGCCCGTGCCCGTACTCATGGCTTGGGACCCATATCCTATTTACTCTACATATCACCTATCATCAATTAATAATATAATGCAGAAGAGATCAGTTACAGTCCTGGGTTACAGTAGACACCCTTGACACACTCCTCTCCCATCTACAAAACAGTTCAAAAGTTTAAGTGTTTTTTTTCAGGTTTTTTATGTTTGAGTGGTTTGGTGTACCTTAATTTTTGTTGGTGTCCCCGTATGTTAGTGTATGTGTGCAATGAATGTGTGCGTATGTTAATGTTGGGTGTGATGGGGCGGGGTGTAGCGCACATGTGTACTGTTTGTATATATATTGTGGTGTGTGAGGTTGGGGTATGTGAGTTTGTTGATGGGGTGTCGTAAGTTGATGGGTTGTGCAGGGTAGGGGTGTGTAATAAATATGTAAGTCGATATCCCATTGAATTAGACCTATCAATGCATTATTTCAGTGTAACCGTAACCTTGGGGGAATAATACAGAACATGAAATGCTTTATCCAATTGGTAAGACATGGTTGGGTGTGTCATTTTGGGTGCCCGAGTGTTTTGTGTACACCGGTGTGTGCACAACTATATGACATGTAAGCTTGAACTTTTAAGGTTATTAACAATTTCAAACTGTTGCGATTTGGTAGTTCAAGGCATCTTGCGAATGATACTGAGTGAACTTTGGCAAAAACTGCATTGCTCATTTCATAGCGAGCGTGTAGAAGAATTCAAATATCACAGATATACTTTTGTAGGTCCTGTGGTTCTTGAGTTATGTTGTAAAGAGCGCTGAAACAACAACACTTTAGTAAAACGTACATAACTCATTAACAACAATAAATTAAGCAAGTTTGCAAAGTATGCAATTTGTAGAATGAACTTTTGCAAAACATCAAGGTGTTATTTTTTTTTAATTTTTTGATCTAGATAATGAAAATCGATTTTTAGGTTGCTTCGACCAACAATACCTCGTCTACCCTTAATCACATTAAACATACAGAGATAATTGATGTGCCATTTTTTCAGAAATAAAAGATATCGGTACTTTAAATGATGTCTGTGTATGTGGAGTGGGGGTTGTTGTCTGTTGTGGTGACGGGTGGGATGGATGTGTGTGTGTGGGGGGGCTGAGGTGCGACGGTGTTGGGGTGACAAGTGGGGGAGGTGAGTGTTTTGGGCCCATATATCTGGGTATGTTTAGGGGTGCATGATGTCCCTGTGATGGTTTGTTTAAATTGCCTGAACTCATTGAGATTCAAAATTTTCAATTATATGGACTTATTTGGAATATTTGGGAATTAACATGGACTTTTAGGGACTTACGGGATATATTAGGAGTTATTTGGAATTAGTTTGAATAATACGGACTTACAGGGATTTACCGGGTTTATTTGGAGTTACTCAGAATTAGAGGGATACTTGGGAATTACGTGGACTTATATGGACTTACTGGACTTATTAGGAGTTATTTGGAATTAGTTCGGAATAATATGGAATTATAGGGACTTACCGGACTTATTTGGAGTTACTCAGAATTACAGGAATATTTGGGAATAATATGGACTTATAGGGACTTACCGGACTTATTCGGAATTAGTTGGGAATAATATGGACTTACAGGGAACATTTAGGAATTACTGGAATAATGGGAATTACACCCTGTCATGGGGCCTACGTGGCACACTCTGGGATTCGCTGAATTTTTTTGCATACAGCGGTGTACATATTGGTTTGTGCCAGCGATAACACAATCTTCTGTGAAGAAGCAAGACGTATAGCGACATCGATGCAAGTTGCATCTAACAGCATAATGTAGAAAATATGTCAATGTTAGAGCAACAACGTCTGCTTCTGAGGAATTTAAGAAAGAATCTGAAAACATCTGGTTTTTTTTATCCAGAATATCCCTTCACAAAATCTTGAGTACGTGCTTGTGCCAAAAAATAAGACTTTCTAAAGTCCTTTTTTGTTTCCAGACTGCCAACAAAAGAACCACTTTGTTTCAGAAGAGTGCTTAGTTGCAGTTATCTATTGTCATTTGGTTGGTAGATAAACAAGAAGAGTAGATTCAAACTGTCATTCAACACAAATATATTGAGATATTTACCACACTATTACGATGTGTACAACACACATCTTCATCAGGAGGGATCCGATGATGAATGTCCTGCTCTCGACCTTTGATGTCCTTTCTGTTGATCGGATTAGGGCACTATATAATGAAGGAAGCTCATTCACCTTGTTTCACAGGGTTGTTTTGGTATCTAGTCCTCTCAGCCTTTCTTGTAGCTTGCCCAATTCACCTTCTGTTGGTTGACAGCGCTTCTGCATGGTTTTTTTTATGTGACACGGCATGCTTAGTTTTCTTGGCACTATCTACTACTGCACTGCTCGTACCACTGCCACAACTTGGAATATCATCTACTAGTACAAAGCTGGGCAAATATTCATACTCACAAAATATCCGAGACATTTTTCAATAGTTCTGTGTAAGAAGCTTCTATTTTTGTAGGTTGCCCACATAGTTTTACAGATGATGCTGGATTCGTAATTAGTTCATTTCTGGCCGACTGAAAATTGAAACAAATTCCAGTCATGTGTATATATACTGGTCATTTTAAATCAAATAATGCTTGTTGCTATCAATAGAGTGGACTGAAAATAATAATTAAAAAACCAAAACGTGCATTATAAAGTGTGTCTCCAATGGTGCTAAAAACTAAGGTAGGTCTATATTGAAACATAAGTTGTGATGTTTATCCTTCTACAATATAGCCAATGAAAGGTACCAAGGATTTCACATTTAAAATCCTTGTACCCTTTTCAAATTACCCCCTATCACATAAACAGTGCCAGAAATGAGTTTCCCAGCCAAAATTAGTACAAATTGATATGTCACTTAAGTTTGTAGCGCAAACGGTTCAAAAGTTGTAAAAATGCCAATTTTAAAGATGGCGGCCAGCGGCCATCTTGGATTTGAGGGTCAAAATGGCCACGGATTGCCAAAACAATGTCAAAAATTAATTTCTTACCCTAATTTAAGCCAATTTTAAATGTTTACACATGTCTGTAGGAGAAATGGTCCAAAAGATAGAGACTACCATGTTTTGGATACTAATTAGCATAATTTATGCTAATTATGGGGTTTTATGCATAGAGACAGAGTGTCTCTTTGGATAAATCTTTTCCTCTTGCCCCAAGGAACATCCATACCAAGTGGGACCTTTGTACTAAAAAATGCAGCGTTCACCCTATTTTCACCCCTTAGCAAGTCTACTATAGTGTATAGCTGGATAATTACATGCATGACAGTAGATTTAGTTACAATACACTGATATACATCAAGTACTTCTCCCAATCCTATAAGCTCAGGATTACCCGAGTACGCTGGATCGCATATTACATAAAATAATAAGTCATGTAGGAGCTTGCAGCAAGATGTGGATTTACGAGGCTTAATGTATGCTTTCCTCAACCTGGCACCTGTTTTATGCAGTGTTGCTGAACATTGATGTCCTGGGTTGGTCTACGGGCGCGTTGCAGAGCGTCCCTGTTATATTAACCATGAAAATACTAGTATTTCTTTTCGTTTTGAACCAAAATTAATTGCCTGGAAAATGTATGCGCAAATTTCATAATACGGAAGTATACAAAAATAAAATGTTCTCCTTAAAGTAGAAGTAGTTTTATCCGACCAGTGACTCATTTAGCTTGAATGCATTCACAATTGTGTTAGTTTGGTATTGTTTTATTGCTGGTATTGTTCGAGTTGGAATATAAGATTACATTGATGGTAAGACTGTTCAGATACAGCTACACAATCTAAACAGTTGGCTATTACGATTTCATTGTAAAAAGGGAAAATTTTTGAAACTCGTTCGTCCAAATAATAAAATTATGCTCAAAACCATGCTGGTAAATCAAATTAAATCTAGCACAAAATTTTAATTAATATTCTGCATGATCATATTGAATAATATGCTTCCAAAAATTTTAATATTATATATTTCTTGATCAATAAAAGCAATTATATTACCTCCGCGAGATTAATTTCAAATGCGCGGTTGGTTCAAGGTATTGCAAATACTTTACTTAATAAATCTTATTCAGTTTGGAGCACCCTGCCTGCGATTTGAATGTACCTAATTTCTAAGAATGTAAATCGTTTGATTTGTTTAGTACTTGGATCTGCCCATTACTTATCATTGATATTGATTTAAGAAACTCTTCACTCAATTCAATTGTGAATACTCGGGTGATGAATCATGAGCAAACTTCGAAAGATTCCGGATTGCCCAAGCTTATTCGTCCGGAGGTAGACTAGCCTCTTTACCCCTCTGGTATGGTGGGTTTAGAAAATAGCCAATATCATGCTGTTCAAACACCGCATGGTTCAGGCGATTATATCAACAATACAAACAAAGTGCTTTTACATATCAGATAAAGTCGACCCTAAAATGTAGTGATCGCGGTGGAAAAAATAAATAGCTAAACAATTAAATATAATATTTACGAGCATTTACATTAATCAAGCCAGTATATTCCACGTCCATATCGCACATGAAATACAAATAAGCGCTCAATTTCAAATCACTAGTGCTGTAACCTGTGCCAGGTACAAGCTATTCTCCGACGCTTCCTACTAATGTGATCATCTCTAACCTAAAGTGCAGCGCGCAATCAATACCGTAACTGCCAGCTACGTTCTAAAGTTGTATATCATAATTTAAAAGCAATATCATTAGATTTTTCGACCACAACATTTTTATTCATTTTATTAAGTTTCCCAGTGATACTGACTTTTTAGATAGTCAATCTACCGTGTTTATGTGTGGACTGGGATGTATGTGTCTGAAAGTGAAATAAACACGTTGTGGAATTTACTAAACTTATTTTATATTTATAGACTATATAGAAATATGACAGTACATCTTTATATTAATGAACGTATGTAATTTTTAAGTCTACTTATACTTGGGAGTCATATTCTTTCAAACAAATTATGGCCCACACACAAAACCAACAATAAACAATTATATTAACAACCAATATTCCAATAAGAAAAAACAGAATAATAACAAATGAGAACTTTCTTTTAAACTACACATGGAAAACCAATACACTATAATACTTGGTATCATTGTCATTGACTTAATGCCATTGACGTTGACGTAATACCACCCTCATCCTGAAACATAAACTACGACATGGGGTTTGTTGCACCCCATAATTCCTATATTCCTATACGTCATGTACTGTTTATTTGGTATCAATGTATAGCTATGGGTGTTTACTATCCAGTGACATCAAATGAAGTATAAACACTTTTTCACGTAATGTCACTATGACGTCATACAGATTTACTTTTCGGCGAAAAATCACATGAGAATGTAACTTTGTACCAAATAACAATATGTATTTACACTAACTTCCCAAGTACCGCATAAATATCTTTTTTTTTATTAAAACATTTTACAATTCTGATGGTCGCATATAGTCCCACATATTGCCCCGCACATCAGTTGTGGACAAAGATGCCAGCCTGGTTAGAATTAATCGTTATCACCGGGTTACGTCTTTGAGTGTGATTATATGAATCGACTTTGCTACATTTTGTCATCGTCTTACTCCCTGGTTTGTCATTTAATGTACGAAAACTTAATTTAGTGTTTATTTTAGTATTTATTAGAGTTTATCACTGTAAGCAATGTGTGAATTAAGTCGATATTATCCGGCAAAGAATGAACATTGATCATAATTTACCAACGCACTTACGGCCACTACTTTTTTTAGGGAATTATTGTCCAGTGTTATAATCCGGTTGCGTGAAATGCAGGAGTTGGGCCGATGAAGCCGATGAACAGGGGCCTGAACATGATATTGTCACCAGACACATCTTTTGTTAGTGCATAATGCTACAGTATTTCTCAGCGTAGTTGCATCGTTTCGGATCAGCGTCTTGGGTTCCGGGCACGCCGACGAGTTAGTCGGCGAGATTTTGGACTGAGTCCTTTTAAAAGCGTTTTAAAAGCTTAAAAGCGTTTCTAGTACTTCGTACATGTAGTACTAGGTTTAAATGATCATACCAGATGATGTCCAACTATTGGTCATTGCACAAGATATGATGGATCATGGTTCACGATATTACACCAATTTACTAATTAAATTATAATTGGTTACCTGTCGTAGTGAAAAGTCGCGGTGCACAGACCGACATATTAATCCACAGGAAGATTCTTCAAATTCCTTAATAACTATGGAGTTAAACGATTTACAATATGGCCAATAAGTAGGTCATCATGCTGGTTATTTCGTCCTAAGAAATGTCCTAAATCCGTTTTAAATGCCGTATACTATTTGAAGTAATCAAATGTATAAGAAACTTATACACGCTACAATCAAGTGTTAACTTTAGTCGGCAGTCTTAACCATGAGATCGGTGACAAGTTTCGTTTAAATATTTATTCGTTTTGGATGGGTAAACACCACAGGAAAGATAAATTCTTGTTTTTTTCTTATACTACTACAACTGCTCTTTTTAAACTATGCATGGAATTGCCTCCCCTAAAATGCACCGATGAATTTTGGTACTTTAATAATGTGAAACTAATGCATTTTTTGCAACAAAGTGCTCCAATTGCGTAATATTTACTGCGGGTCTAAAAGCTGTTTTTTTTCCTGTTTTTAGCCGACTCTTGTTAAATGCTCTCATCTGTCTTCCACATCATCATGGACACGTGTTAAAATTAAATTACTATGGTGTTGGGTCTCTGCTCTTTGCATAGCGTATTCAAATATCGCAGATAATTGTATAACTATGTATTTTGTTAAATCCATAATAAATCACGAAACAAATCTATCTAAGAAGTTACTTCCTAGCTTCTTACTTCCTGTAATCTCCGCCACACCAAACATTGCTTTCCTACACTAGTTCAAAAACATAAGTATACCGATCCACCATTGTGCTACCTTTGAAATGCGTTATATTTCTCAGAACGATATATATCACTATATACTTGGTCTATTTACACCCGATTTAATGAAAGTTGTACGTGATAGTGTTTTTTTTTTTCTTCCCTAGTTTCTGAATAAGGGCGACATTTTTCGCAGGTTGGTATGGATATTGGCACAATAACCCCGATATAGATGCTACGTGACTTTGGGTATGATCAGGATAGCTTTATTAACCTAAATATCTCCATTTAGTCTCACCAAAGAAATATGCGGGCTACAGAGTACTAGAATTATTTGAAGGCAGGTTAGCAGACATGCCCTTAATAGGTTGGTATTCACAAATTTTGATGAGATTCGAAATCACTTTATTAATTGCTATATTTTCACACTTCAATAATTATATTTGGACACCGAATTCAGCAGACTAGTTTGCGTCTGACGTCAGGGCAACGGCGCGATGTGATTGGTTCCTGACCTGTGCAGTACGGCATTTTGGTGTGGTTGACATGACTTCAGACTCAAACTAATCTTTTAATTCGGTCTTCAATTAGAGTATATATCACAGAAAATAAACAAACAAAACCCATTGACCTGTTGTTATTTACGTTGTGTTTTACCGTTGATGTTTTTTTCCCTTTGCGTTCACCCTTTAATTACTTTTGTCACCAGGTATCTGCCCCTAATTACTCAAGGTGTGCTATAACCATTACCGAATATATCGCACGTGTCTCATTGCACTTTGCAAACACCAACACATCAAAATGATGCGCATTTCGGCTTACCTTTCGGCTCTTACCTTTCTAATGTGAGATTAAAGAAGTGGGTCGATGAGAGACGTCCTGCCTGGTGATGGTAATCCCGGCCCCAACTCAATACAAAAGTTGACAACCATGAGAGTTACCAAATCTTTCAAAGGCCCCCTTTGCAATGATTTTTCATCAAATTTACCCCCTTTTTCATAAATATTTTTTCACAAAGCAACCCCTTTTTGTGGTTTTCAATGACCAGAATTTCAAAAACCCACTTTCAATGATTAGAATTTCAAACATGCCTTATCAATGGCACTTAATATTGACATAAAATATCTTGTTACAATACAATGAAAAACAAACAAGACAATAGAATATAACGACATGTTAGCATAATGTCAATTCAAAGAATACAATACATATTTAAACTCTGTGTCTTGGTATTTAGGGCTTTAATGACCTAATTCCTTCCTCGATTCATCGATTGCCATCATTGTTATTGTTGAGATATGTCATCTACCGCAAGGTCTATTCATAATGATTGCTGTAATTAGCCAAACTCACCATTTAATATCATCGTTATAATTATAGAGTTTGTCGAATGCTAAAAAAGCATTATACTAATCATACAGAATTTATATTAATGCAGATTTCTAAAAGAAAGTCAATGACTCATTATAACATTTCGGGCAAAAAGAACTGCAACGGTACCGTGTTTTCGAAAAGTCACACAATGAACTTGATAGCCAGAAAACATGGTGTAGAGAAACGCTCATGTGACATGAACCTACAAACGAAAAAACATTTTGTTTATTGTTTTTAAAACGTAAGTTACTACGTGAAATAGAAACACACGAGTAATGTTATATACTCCCGCGTTGTAATGTCTTTCCGCAACCCCTATTACCACAAAAAATGATAAATTGTAATGATACTACAAATGGAAAACATATCAAACCTAACTGTCACTCAAATATAAACCCTTTAATCAATAATAGTCATAATTGCAGGAACCGGGAACCATCATTTATTACAAAAATAAATAAAGAAAAAATATCCTTATTTTTCGGTAAATTTGAAAAAAGTGGCGGCGCTATTTAATGAAGCTCATTATGACGTCAATACCCTGTTGCTATCAAAAAGTTATTATAGTCGACTTGCAGTTATCCCGACTGCAATGCTTGTCATTTTCAACAATGTTGGATACAAACACTATTTGGTGTGTTTTTTTTCTGTTTTCCAGAGTTTTTTTCTCAACTTATATCGAACAGATCCCTCGTCAATGTTCATTAATCTTGCAATTTCACGGTTAGATTTTCCTTCACTATGATATGCTTCTATCATTCCCTTCTGGTGATTGGTAATTTTTGGCATTTTGCGGAAAGACATTTCAACTCGGGAGTACATGTATTAAGAAGTTAATCTTTGATAAAGCTAAACATTTTTTTTAATTTTCAAATTAGGATTTATTTTAAATTATGCCTCAAATCATATATGGTCGAATCCAACGAAAAGTGTACACGGCATGTTCAGGGCCATAACTTAAAAGTATTAATCAATTGGCATTCATTTTTTGTATTGTGTTTATTCGCCTTGATCATACGCTTCGCGCCATATATAATAAGGCCCCCTTCTGTGAAAAACTTAGACACAGAGACCCCAAAACATGCTATTTTTACCCATTTTTTCAAAATATTTCTTAGAGTATTTTTAAAAACGTCTAAATCAGTTATGAAAAGAAGTCATTGGATTGAATCTAAATTGATTTCCTGAAAGGCGTGTATTCAAAGATTGCCTGTTCAATATTTCACACATTTGTACATAATCATGAAATTTTTGTGATCATTTTTTGAGTGGTATTTTTTTACATTACCTACGAATACAATTTTTCATAGCACTAGATATATCTTTAAAAATGGAAATCACTAATAAATGCGCAATTGATACAAGCTTTGATATGTCCAATACTGAAATGCATTGCATTCAGGCATCTTTATTATTGTGTTTAGCTGCCAGAAATTCTAAATGGCACAAAGGTAGGTTTGGTAAAAAATATGCATTACCTCCGAATACATGTTAAAAGCTGTGTCATTTCCACAAAGTGAGAGAATAGTAAACAATAGTTAAGCAATAGGTGCAGGGTAATACACTCTTTATTTCTACCAAGTTTCAATGGCCTGCGTTTAAATAGTTCTGAGATGTCAACAATAAAAGCAAGTATTCGTAGGTAAATTTCGGTAACCGAATGTTACCTACGAATACAATTTGACATCATGACAGTATTGTGAAACAGCGCCATTCATGCCAATGCCCATATTGGTACATAACGAAGGCCTGTATGTTTGCTATCAAATCATATGTCAATGAAAGTTGCGAATTCACATACATGCCCACCATGCAAAACTGAATATGGCTTAATTGTTGAAAATATGTACTGAAATAGACGACGGTCTGCTCATTTGAAAGAAAAATCAGATTCAAAGAAGATTAGAAGGGGATAAATACTTGGATTTGTCAACTGTCATGTGTGCTTCATTTTAAATGTTTACCGACCTTCTGGTGTCTGAGTAATTTGTGTCAAATTGATTTATTCGAAGGTAACTTTTGACGTTTTCGCTAAGGTTACCTACGAATAAAATGGAAAAAACGACTGTTCTCATTGTCTCATGATCTAGACAACATAATGATGGACCCTGGTGTAAAGCTAATTGTAGTTGCCCTCAAACGAAAGGCCACAAGACGTAACTGACTCCAAGATGGACTTCACAAGTCTGCAATAACGGTTTTAAGCGAGTTGTGTGCAATTAAGCAAATTAAAGTCACTTTAGTGCCTTTGTTTCTTACTTCAATACTCTTTCAACCGCTGTGAACCGACATTATTAATACATGATAGGGTCTAAAGTATCAATAAACGCACATAAAGAAAATGATACATTCAAAGTGCTTTATAAAATGAAGTTTTGATTGGGATATCCACCAAAAGTCTAATTCTTACCTACAAATACTGAAATGTTACTTACGAGTACAGCATAATACGTGACATGTGTAATGAAGTGTCGCTACCAATGGAAATTAATTGTCAAAAACTTTAAGCGGTACCCCAGGACACTATTATTACCCATATACGGATTCATTCAACAATTATTTATTATGTAAAATTGCTGATTAACTACTTGTATATCAAAATGAAGTGGTCAAAATCTTGCTAAAAGCATCAAAACAATTTTGATCTAAGGTAATAGCATTTATTCATTTGGACGTACCATCTGAAAGAGATCTAAAAACTACCATTTTATTAATTCATTACCATAATAGCAAACTTTAAACCTCTAAACTCAATATAGATATTGTTAAATCGCTCATGTTACCTACGAATACCCGGGTTTGTTCACCTTTTCATTGTATAAAGCGTTAGGTGTATGCTTATAATTCCTAATATTCTTGAAAACATATATCCTACTCGTTCTTATATAATGTGTAAATTGATTCATACTCATTTGATAAATAAAATACAGAAACTGACCTAAACTTCATTTTCAAAAATAAACTAGCATAAATTGACTAAGATCATATTGATCGCGTTATAAAAATAAAAACAAATATTATCTGGTTGAGCTAGCATTTTCCTGACACTCTGTGGTCTACATTACACGAAAAAAGCGTTAATGGGAATATTCCATATGTTTTAGGTTGATTAGTATTGCGATAGTGAAAGCATCCTAGTGGTATTCGTAGGTAACATTGGGTTTTAATATCACATTTACTATCACACGTCCTGGATTTATTTTTCAAGATTAGTAATGGCACTTTTGGTTCCTATAAGGCCAATATGTCATCAATCAATGGGCAAAAGGAAAAAATTGTGGAGACATTTTTATTTCGGACTTTTATTTTTGGCCCGTGGACACTTTTGGTTGGATTCGACCATATATGCTTGGTCAATTCTGTGCAGAGTAGGTTAATTATGACCATTACAAGTTCTAGGAAAATTATTCCATTTTCTTGTTTAAAAAAATTGAGAAATCAATCGTTTTGCTAGAAATATCTGGAATTAAAAAAATGCGGTAAAATAGCTCCCTCAAACGTAATGCGTTCGGCCTTCAGGAGACAAGTTTTTATTAGCACAAGCACATATCTATTGCACATAAGCCATGTCATAGTACATTAGACACGTCATAACTAGTCCCGATGGCACTGTTACAGTAAGAATCCATTTAACACATCCAAAATTCTATTAAGTAACACTCGTTTTGCAAATAACAAAACATAGCAACACTCAACATGAATCTTTACCTACTTAAATAAATTAGGTAACAGAACTTTGACGATAACTAGCGAAAAATGTAGCACATTGCTGCTGGCAACAATCTGTATTAACTGATATTTTTTACGCTAACTATGTTGTGGTGTCTATAAAATGTGATTATATGATGGCAAAGAATGAGTCACTTGTCGAGCATGCTAAGAACAAAATAGAATTCTTGTGACGTCTGCTGGCTAATGTATTAATGCATTTTTTTATTGTCAATATTCTTTAAATGATCAGTTTTTGTTCCAATCCAAAGTTGCCATACTTACGTGTCTTTAAGGGTAGACGAGGTATTGTTGGTCGAAGCAACCTAAAAATCGATTTTCAGTATCTAGATCAATATATTATTGAAAATTAACACCTTGATGTTTTGCAAACGTTCATTCTACAAATCGTATACTCTGCAAACTTGCTTAATTTATTGTTGTTAATTAGTTATGTACGTTTTACAAAAGTGTTGTTGTTTCAGCCCTCTTCACAACGTAACTCAATAACCGCAGCACCTATAAAAGTATATCTGTGATATTTTAATTCTTCTACACGCTCGCTATGAATTGAGAAATGCAATTTTTGCCAAAGCTCACTACCATTCGTAAGATGCAGTGAACTACCAAATCACAACAGTTTATAATAATAATTAATAACCTTAATTAGTACAACTTGAAAACGCGTTCGAGACGCAAATGCAATGATAGCTATTTTCCTCTCTAGCTGCCCAAGGAGTGAACCAGTTTCGAATCTTAAATCCAGATTCGATTTAAATTTGACAGATCTGCAGAATG
Source organism: Amphiura filiformis (assembly GCF_039555335.1). Classification (NCBI taxonomy): domain Eukaryota; kingdom Metazoa; phylum Echinodermata; class Ophiuroidea; order Amphilepidida; family Amphiuridae; genus Amphiura; species Amphiura filiformis. Next base: position 3,711,243 of record NC_092637.1, read on the forward strand.
AAGGTATCTCTGACTAAGCTTAAAACATAAAATAACAAAAAATATAACAAAAAAAAGTGAGGTTGTCAGTATCAATCGATAGAGAAACATAACATTGCGTCAACTTGCCATTGATATTTCTGATTTTTTTAAATGGAGCAGTTATTTAGGTTAAAGAGAATACCTTGATCATACATAATATCCATTTTATGGATTTAATATTTATAGCGGTTCTATTACGCTATATTCCACACTCTGTAACAATACGTTTAAATAGAAACGGGAATAGAACCAGATCGGATATCACGCATTAATTTAATTAAAGTGGTTGTATAATAATTGCAAAAGTGTATGGTAATAAAATATAATAATTAGGGGAAATATGATGCCATTAAAGGGTATAAAAAATAATGGTATTGTAGATAATGGAATAGATTTAGAAAAAATGTCATAAACATACAAAGACTATCGTGGTTATGTACCTAATTAACTTTTTATTTTTATTTGATGATACCTATTTAATTTTAAAGTTAAATATTTAATGTCAAAATGAAACGGTTACCTCCGGGTCTTAATTGCTTCCTTTATTGGAGCAGTTTTACCTCATTTCGTTTTAAAAATTATATTTGAGAAACCAATTCACGTATTTCTGCACTGATTTGACAGTAAATATTTGTGATTTTATGACTTTGAAAACTAAAATTACGGAAGAATTAACTAAAATTACGGAAGAATTAAAAAAAAACACATTTCGCATTTAAGTTTGAAGCCAACAGCAGGAAACTAACATTTTTAATTGTCCCAAATTTTGTGTACTAAAACAATTGAAAATGACAGCCATACTGAACACATCTTTGAAAATGATAACTAATCACCTGTTCCAATCATGTTGATATGTTCCAATATCAAATCTGAATCCAATCTGTCGGATGATGCTTTGATAATGTAGTTCCATATATGGTATATTACACTTCAAATATCTAGAAAATATTAATATTCAAGCGATATTCAAAATTAATATTTAAACTTACCATGCTTACCATACATTCGTATTAGCCAGCACATTATTTGGTGACGTGATGCAGACGCCATTGGCGGACCATTTCTTACCAATTGAATGAATAACACCTTAAAATGACCTCATACTGCTTCCTACGTAATATGACTGGTAAAGAATGGAGCATTTACCGTCAAATCGGTCACCTATGGTTCACAGCTTGGCAGAGTAAAACAAGTCTCGCGGCGAAAACTTATTGGTTGGCTTCTTAAGTGAAGGGGCACAATACGCCGTGAAAATCAGGGGAAATGATTATTTCGTTCTTAACGCATGCCATTTAGTATTTCTCATGCTAATCTGGATGATAATCTCATTTAGAATGTTTAGTAACATAGAGACGCTTACCGCCAGATACTTTGATGGACTTTCACCTATATCATGATATATAATTATAGAACTAATACCAAAATTCACTACATTTAAATATAATTATAGAACTATGAAGTTGATTTTTTTTCACTTTTATGCGCATATTTGTACAAGCGTGACAATTTTGAAAAGACAGTAATTGTAATTGTCATGATTTTTGAAGCATATAACGTTATGCGTTATTGTGTAAACGATGATTAACTTGTTAGGCGTGTGAGTATCACACATATTTGCGGACACGGCATCAAATTATTATTATATCCAAAATTCCGCCAAGAAATTCCGCATAGAGGTAAACTGAATTCATCACATGTGTCCATGTGCATTTTCAGAAATATTTATATTTCATGTGTCTTAGTAGTGTGATAAGTAAGTGTACTGAACTTTAATCAGCCTTTGATTGTTATATCCCAGGAAGGTCGAAACATCAAAATTATTTGTATGATTTCTCCAATGAGGTACAAACATAACCAAAAATATAAAGGTATGATCAGACGTGATATGACTAGGCCGAAAATATATTGTCATTTGAAAGTAAGTATGGCTAATTCTTTAAGCGCCACACGACTTGTATTTACGTTTGATTCATATCGGATGGAGCATTATGGCTTCAAACATGGATATTATCTGTTCTGACAACAACATTTCATTTTTTTTTTTCAATCAGCAAATATCTCTTGCAGAGTTCTGACAGGTTAATTTTACATGTTTCACCTGCATAAGTCAGACTAATATAAGTTGATACCTATACATGAAGTAGAAATAAATTGTCAACTTTTATCTATGAAATTGAAAGTGAATTTCAACAGATCTGCATCTGCATTGTTGGACCTAGAACATTTAAAGTTTTAGAAAGCCGAGTAGTTTATTAATACCTTTTTTGCAGGTTTTCCGTGCATTTGATTGAGTCCACAATCTGTATGTATAGCAGCGCGTGTGAATGAAGTCATATGTTTACACCTTACAGCAACACTTCGTATGTTAATTATCCTTGACTGTCTTTAATATATTGTTAAGTGGTCAATTTCTGTGCATTTCAAAGCTGTTTCCACATTCATTTTGTAGCTAAATACGCGACCTCGCCTCGATACAGGAGAGTGATTTTGAATAGATAGATACGTACGGGGTTAACTGGTGTACAATAACGGCGTTTGGAAATCACAAGGCATTCTGTCACAAACCTCTGAATCAGTGGCGATAAGAGTAGCATGGCATCAAAAGCGCTGTTGAACCAGAGTAACGCATTTTGAAACTAAGACTGACAACTGCCCTTGGCGCAACGGACGGAATGACTTATCTCGTCGCCGCTTTGATAGACGGCAGAAATAAAGGCAACATTTGACCCAATATAATCACTTCGCATTGAGTGCTAACGCTAGCGACCTACATCTGCACTTATTACACTGCTAGCTTTGTAGGCAAGTTGTCAATTTATATTTATATAGGTCGAGGAGCCAAAAATGATCGATTTTCATTATCTAAATCAATATATTATTGAAATTCAGTCTACAAATAGTATACTTTGAAAATTGCTTGATTAATCGTTGTTAATGAGTTGTGTACGTATTACAAAAGTGATGTGGTTTCAGCCCTCTTTACAACATAGCTCAAGGAACACAGGACCTACAAGATTATATCTGTGATATTGGAATCCTTTTAGACGCTCGCTATGAAATAATCAATGTAATTTTTGACAAAGCTCACTACCATTCGCAAGATGCTTTGAACTACCAAATCGCAACAGTTTAAAACGATCATAAGTTACACTATTTGTTTACTATCAGTTTCTGACTACGTACGAACACCATTATCCAGATTAATTGCGTATTGCGTTATTTTGCTTATTCACATGAATTCTACTGTTAGTACTGAATGGATAACAAAGTAAGTGTGTCCTCCAATGTTACCCAAGAAAAGTAACCTTAAGTATAAATTGGAATTTACAGTTAATTGAAAATGTAACCACGGTCCACCTAATTCCACCTTGTAGCTAGACGTAAATGACGGGATTGATTAGTCCTATGGTTTGTATATCCAACATCAAGAGCATGAAAATTGTATTAAACCTAGCCAAAAATAACAACCACATTTGAAACTGACTAAATAACTTTAATATTTTAAATGTATGAGCATTGGGTTAACATTAGATTAGGAATAAAATGTTATGCAAATCTCTATGATGCCATAATATGATATTGCTTTGGGTTGAATAACATTTATGATGTAATATTGCTAAACAAGTAGTTAATACACAAGACTAACACTTATCAGTGTCAATATCAAAAACGTCAAGGAAGATGTTTGCTAAAATGTTAACATACTCCTGAAGTGTTCTATAATAATAATAAAAAAACTATTGCAAAATTTGCTCAGTTGTGCTGAATGCACTATGGACCACAATGGCCTCATCCCAATGACAGAGTTCAATGGCCTCAAAGAAACAATCGTAGTACAAAATTTGACCTCAAGTTGCAGAGTATGAGATTTTGTACCCAAATTTTCAAAGGTCATTCAATGAATGTACAAATGTATTGGATTTTAAAAGAACTGTGCCCTGATAGAAGAGCATATTGTGGATCCTAGTGATGGCTAATAAAACACCTACTCTAGTGTGTCTTAATGTAATTTGGTAATGTTTTATGGTAAGCTTTATCTGACAGTAGTCTACAATTTTTGAAACATTTAAAAGCAAGGGGACTAATTATGCAACACACTTGACATACTAGTACACTGAATTCCATTTATTTGGAAACACTAATGTGAACATGTTATTTCAAATAATAACTGCAATCTTCATAATATATTCTAATTTACATATAACTAGGAAATAAGACGCCAAAAGTATCTCAACTGAGCAAGGTAAAACCTGGTTTGGCAAAGTGACATTTTTCTCTCAACGATTGAACATGTTATTTTAAATAACAGCTTCAAACTAAATTGGTTCCATTTATTTGGAAATAAGACACCACGAATATGGAGCTAGGTAAAACGTGGTTTCACATCCTTCAACTGTTGAAGGGCAAAGCCTTCACCTTACAAATGGTTGAAGTTCAATAATGTGTGTATTTAAAACACAAGCCTTGCAGGGTTTCCTCGGAAAACGTTCAAGTGTAGGTATTTGTCAACATTTTATTTGCATTCAATGCAAAAACACTTTTTACTGGTGTAGAAACTGCCTTAAAGCGTCTATACCTTTTTCAATACAATCTGAAATAACAACTATTATGCTCTATGAAATGAAAAGAGGCAATATTTTGACTTAAAAATCCGTCGCTTTATCCTAGCTCCCTGCAGCTTTAATTGTGAAGGAAATATATGAACTCTATTATGTAATACATTTACCGCATATATCATTGAAATAAAAATGTGAATCGCCATTTAATGTATCAGATTTATCTGAACAAATGTATGTAAAAATACTTGTTTTGATCTTGCTGATCAGAATGTAAATGTGCTTCAAAGTAACAACAAGTCTAATATCGTACCAATATTATAATCCCCAGTACCACAAATGTTTTTGCCGATATTTGTCTTATTTTATACACATTTTATTTTATTTCCAAGCTTTCTCCGGTTACATTGGTAACTTGAATTCCAGTCGTTTTCAGGAAGCAAACCTTGTAATCCAGACATATCTTTTATTGAAAATGTACTCAGGTGTGCACTTATTTCCTGCAATAACACATTCATTTAAGCGCAGCCGTTTCGTGGTCTTGACAGAAAAAAGTTTGCTGTTTATGTTTATATTTTCCTAACAAGAATAGTGTTCCTAAGTTCAAGGACGTGCGTATCTTAAATATGATGCCACTTGTATTCGTTTTGGGAGAACAATATTCTAGAAATCTCTTCGAAAGGTGTTGTAAAACACATGATTAATCGAATCTGCTCCTCTACTTCCAATTCTAAAATAAAACAGTACTGCAGCAATAAAGGATATCATGCCTTAAAACCTGGTAACCTTGAAGTGTGAAAAAGTAAGAAATTAATTTACTATAGACACTTGATACAGAGCTTAGCATATGCGATCGAGTTTAACACGAGCTCAATCTCCCTAAAATAATGTGCAAATCAACGTGACTGAAAATTCACCTAAAATTAAAGGATGTAACTAAGCAACCGATAACGCCTTTTTCTGCTATTAGGGAAATTTTAACCCCATTAAAGTCAGGAAGATTAAGGCGGAACTTATTACTGCCGTCATAAATTACGACTTCTGGCATTTTTTTGCATTCAATCACATTTATAGTATCTAACAAAGACCTGATATCGAGCCCAAGCAATTTAAATTTAGCAACGCTAAGAGACAGGTGCTAGGTGCCAAATTGAGGAAAGCGTACCTTGGTCTCGTAATCCACGTGTTCCTGCTAACTCACACATGACAACCATAGCTTATGTATTCCTATTATAGTATGTAACATGAGAAGAAGTGTACTTGCGTAATACTAGGCTTATAGGATATAAAGTAGTACTTGATATCTACCAATGTAATGTAACTGAATCTACAGCAATGCTTGTAATCACCTAACGTCGGATTCGCTAGTGTCATGCGACATACCAAACGCTTGTAAAGGCTGCAAAGTAATTCAATGGAATTTGTCTAAGTCAATATTTAAATATATGTGATTGAATAAGATGTTAATTAAAATTGAGATTTGAATTATTTTTTATCATTTACTTTAACATAATTTGTTTAGAAAAACAAACTAAAAACCTGTGACATAAAAGAATACGATTAAATTTCCAACTGGCTTATGCATAGTTCTGACACATGGATGGTCAATAAGCAGTGCATCGAGAGACATCAACACTCACAAGTTTAATATCCGAAATGAAGATGATTTTATCTATGGAATATTTTGTAAGATAATTGAGTACTGACTATTGACTAGCAAAAGAAAAGTCCCCAGATATCGATTCGTTAATATGTAAAATTTATATTTTATTTCTCGGAGACAGATATAAACACATTTCGCAAACTCTCAATTTGTATATTTGGGTAATCCTGCGTAATTGTGTGAATTTCCTTATCTACACGATTGCCATAGTTTTTCTTAAACAGATAACACATTGATGCCCCTGTCAAACGAAATTTATATTACATCACTGAGTGGTAGCGACTGGGTTTTAGCTAACGAGATAGAGCCTTATCTATTTCGCTGAGAAAAGTGCGCTACCTCATTACCCACAAAAATCAGTGAGGATATAGAATTGAAACCTCCAATTGAATGAAAATGCCTCTACCTAATTCCACCCTGCAGCTTGACATAAGACGTTATTTGTTTATACCGAATGTCAAGGGCACAAGCATTATACAACCTAACAAGACAACAACAGCCATATTTGAAAATGAGTTAGTAGTACAACTTTTATGAGCATTGGGTTATCAATAGACTTGGTTCAGAAAATATCCACTAATCCTATTATCAGAATCACAGCATTAGTAAACGCCGAAAAAACACCTTAAAAAAATATTGCTATGGCTTAATTATGTTTCAGGTGTGATGTTAATCCTAAATAAATAGGTAATGCAGAAGAACCACACTTAGCAGCGTTAATCAAAACAGTCAGGGAAGATTTTTGCTAAAAAGGTCTACATAATCCTGACGCATGGTATTTCAGGTAGCAATTTTCCGCTTTAATAAATTACAGTTGTATTAAATGATCAACATTCTTATTCTTCGTCTTTTAGCCTATCGTATCTATCTAACGATAGCTCTCATTTTTACTGAAATTAACAGCAAGGTGACTTATAATGTGACAAAAATTAAACTTGAAATTATAGCACATAATAATAAATAATATATTAATGTAAACATGCTATTATTTTAATTAAATTATCTTCAGATTATATATACTTTTTAAATTAAGAATTAAGACACCTCAAATATCATTTCCGAGCAAGGTAAAACCCCGGGGGAGCACATCAAAATTTTTGGTGGGTATGCTCCCCGGAATTTTGAGTGGTGGGTCTTTGGGAGCTGATGGCGTACCGGTAAAAGGGGTCTTTCGGAGCTGCAAACCGGGCTGTGAACAAGTAAAATGGGGTCTTTTAGGTCAAGGGTCTTTCTTGGCTTTTTGGTTGAAAATCGCCTAAAAAAACAAGAAATATGAGGAATGAGCAATTTGTGGGTCTTTTAGAGCTAAACTTATCAAAATCAAGGGTCTTTCGGAGCTGTATTTTGGTCAAATATAGTGGGTCTTTCGGAGCTGTGAAACCCCAAAAGGTGGGTCTTTCCGGGGGAGCATATCCGTATGGTCATTTGTGTTGAGTGCCCCCCCCCCCCCGGGGTAAAACGCGGCTTGAAATTGAAAAAGGTGACGTTTCCCTCAATGATTTGCGTACTTGTGTCTTGAATATAATTGTACAAGTCTGTCCTGGGAAAACGTTCATAGGAAAATGTACTAATAATTATATCCTCGCTGAAATTACAATGGGAAAGATTTGTGGAAACGGAATTCCGTCATTTTAACCGAGCTCGTTACAACTTGGATTTATTGATGAATTTACGACTGTTCTAGCAACAAAAAGGTTCACTTACGTGAGCTTTCGGCTTGCGGTCGATAAGCCTTTTTCAAACTGGTGTTATTAATCTTGATGAGTGTCACATGACGAGTTGTTGTCAACAACGTCATGTGACAGGATGTTGCGGTAGACAGGTGCTAGGTCGTGTCGCCCCTTGTACTTGGGTTTAATTTAAATTATTAACGTTATAACCACTTTGAATACTAACTTTTTAAATTCTTCTTCTTTGGTTTGCGCTCTTCCGTAAAAATGGAAGAGGGATGCTAAGATATTGGACAGGGAAGAAATGGATAATATAGCTTCATAAGAAGGATTTTACCTTGAAAGTTTTAGATTGTGAATGAAGCGGGCTTTGAATTATAAGGAACATTTATTCCATTCCTTTTCAATCACCCCTGTATACCAAATTAAAATATTTCCAATTAATGAATCTATAGCTGTGAATAAATTGCTCTCTCAATTTTTTAATCATTTTTAGATAACTACTTTTTGGAATCAAGTTCAAGTTATATCTTTTGAGAAACTCCCTTGAGCTTAATTTGAGCTTGTTTGTGTATTGTAATGTATTTTCTTTGTATACAAATGCCAGAATCTTTGGTCTCTGTGAAAGATCAAAAGAGCTCATTACAAATTATCGCTATAAATACGAAAGTTCTGAAAACAAATTAATTGTTGCATTTCAAAACAAGATATGAGTCGCACTGTGTGGTATTAGATTTTGCAAAACTAATCTACGTAGTTAACGTAATTAAACAAGAAAGTAACTAGATAGAAGGTCTATTAATCCGAAAGGTTTTGAGCGTCGCTTGTTCGAAACCGTGTGTCTGTTACTTTTCTTATGCTGCTTTATTTTTCTCCCACATTATAGCAAGATTCGTTATTCCGAAGGGTCAATACGCTAAAGTCGTGTTACTCTGAATTGTCATTACTCCTAAATTCGGAGGGACCCTTCGGCCTCGGAATAACGAACCATGTTTTTAAGTCGCAATATTTGACCCTTCAGAATGACGAACCTTCTGAATAAAGTCCTTCGGAATAACGAAGCGGCACTTTGGTCTTGATGTAACGGTGCTCGGGCTCTGTATTAGTGTCTAGTTATCAGTGGACAACATTTCCAAGGTGGGCAAAAAGCAGCTGACCCGCTACCAAATTGATTTTACCGTGACGTATGCGGCAAATGGGGCAACGGCTGTTTGATAGCATCCGCAAAAGAGTAACAAAATAACAGCAAATAAAATGTTATCATGAAATGTAAGGAATAACTTATATAAATTATTTGGATAAGAGTTCTAACAAAGTTAAATAGGCCAGGGTAAAGTTATGCAGAAATGCAAAAAATCATCTTTAGTATGTTATCACTATATTATTTGGGATAATTAAATTAAAAGTATATGTAAATAGCGCCCCCAATTTGCACATAGATATACAGTTTATAGAATAAATTAAAAGAATTAAAGAAACAGAGCTTAGACAAACTGGCATTAAAATAAAGGAGAGAAAAAATCAGAACCGTTCGGATTCGAACCAGCGTGCACTAACGATTACATGTCGTATAGCTCACCACCACACGCCACAACAGCTCATGGCGGATCTACTGGCGAATTGAACATGTAATGATTTTATTCTCTCGAAAATGTCTCACGGCCAATGTGAGAATTGCAGAACGCCAGTCAATATGAGACATTAAATATTAAATGCGAGGATCCAGAGGATGCATGTCTGAGAAAATATATAATAATTAAAGAAACGGATCCTCGTATTTAATATTTAATGTCTCATTATGCGCACGCTCACGTCGAATCCGAACGGTTCTGATTTTTTCTCTCCTTTATTATAATGCCAGTTTGTCTGAGCTCCGTTTCTTTAATTATTATATATTTTCTCAGGCATGCATCCTTAAAAAGTATCGGAATCCAGCACTGTCTCTTCCAAAAAGAGATCCAACAAACTTCTTACAGAAGGCCAATGACTGGGAATTTCTGATGGATGAGGTACATAAGCAAGTAGTATTTCCTTCCATAATCACAGAGACTGCAAAACGTCCTGATATTACAATATATTCTGAAAGGACCAAAACAGTTATCATCATTGAGCTTACAGTAGTTGAATCATTTTCTTACGATCCGTGACCATTCATAGCATACCTTTGTTTCTCTGAGGATTTGACTAGATGGACATATTCTAAGAAAATATAGCTCCTATGTCCCTCCCAAAAATGGCGGGAAAATCTATTTATAGCTCATTTTTCAAAATGGCCGCCGGTGACATTTTGAAAAACATGAATATCTATATACCATGTTCTTGATAGGCTATAATGACACATAATATGTCATTTTCGACTATCTTTGGCATGCCCAAACTCTTAAGATAATATTCAAAGTATTGAGAGGTCGTTTTGACCCCTAAATCCAAGATGGCCGCCAGTTCCATGTTGAAAACCATGAAAATCGATATATCATGAAGGGAATAGGCTATAATAACAAACAATGTGTCGTTTTCAACTATATTTGGCATGAAAAACCGTTTAAGATCATATTCAAAGAGTTTGAGGTCACATTGACCCCTAAATCCAAGATGGCCGCCAGCGCCATATTGACAAAAACATGAAAATCTATATACCATGAAGTGGATAGGCTATACTGACAAACAATGTGTTGTTTTCCACTATTTTTGGCATGCCAAATCTTTTTTTGTCATATTCAAAGTGTTTGGGACAAAAACCCTGTTGTTACTTTTGACACAATATGCATGGAGAAGATTCAAGGCATACACTGCAGATATGTTGAAAGAACAAAGCTTGAGCCTCCCAAAGGTTAACATGCTGTAGATGCTCTGCATTTTCACTAGATTATCTCTCGCTTGATTGCTGACATATTGACGCCAGCAATGACCGTGGTATCTGATTTCCAAGCCAAAGGCTGTTTGCCTGTCTGGGATTGACGTTATAAACGTATCTAACCGCTCTCTTGTATCCTCATCTGCAATGTAGATAGTGTGTGCCTTGAATCTTTTCCATGCATCTTGTGTCAAAAGTAACAACAGTGTTTTTGTCCCTGTTACCAGACCTTTGTGGACGCACAATGCCTTATCATGCAGAACACCTATACTTGAACGAAGTTTCTTGGGAGGAGGTCCTGAGAAAGATGATTGCTGACCGGACATCCCAGCCTTTTTTTTTTTATTTCTCAGATTTGTGCTTGCGTTTTGTGGCTTGGCAGTGAGCGTGTGTGTTAGACATCGTGGCACAACAAGTAGCATGCATATGACAACCCTTAGGTCCTTTATCCCATTCCACTGTTGTATTGACATGTTGAAATTGATCAATGCCCTTCCATTGTAAAAATGTGTCCTTAATGTTCTCCCATTTCTCTACTTTTCTAAACTGGCAATGATCTTTCAGCAAGCATTCTAGTTTATCAGTCTCTTGGTTGGTCTGTAGCTCTACAGTGTCTGTTCTGTTCTGTTCTGTTCTCCATCGCATGCTCTTAACGTGCAACCTTTCTGAAAGAACAAAGGTAACACTTTAAAAATCTATAGTATAAGTAATTGAGTAAAAATAAGCATTGGCCTCATGTGTGTCACATCTTAAATATCGATGTTCATGTTTTTCGACATGGCTTAGACAGTCATCTTGGATTTAGGGGTCAAGATGCCCCCAAACACTTTGAATACGACATGAAAAGGTTTGGCATGCCAAAAATAGTGTAATATTTGTCAGTATAGACTATCCACTTCATGTTTTTGTCAATATGGTGCTGGTGGCCATCTTGGATTTAGGAGTCAAGGTGACCCCAAACTCTTTGAATATGATCTTAAATGGTTTTGCATGCCCAAAGTAGTTGAAAACGACACATTGTTGGTTATTATAGTCAATCCACTTCATGATATATCGATTTTCATGTTTTTCAATATGGCACTGGCCGCCATCTTGGATTTAGGGTTTAAGATGACCCCCAAACACTTTGAATATGACAAAAAAGATTTGGCATGCCATAAATAGTGGAAAGCGACACATTGTTGGTCAGTATAGCCACCACTCATGGTATATATATTTTCATGTTTTTGTCAATATGGCGCTGGCGGCCATCTTGGATATAGGGGTCAGTGTGACCCCAAACTCTTTGAATATGATCTTAAACGGGTTTTCATGCCAAATATAGTTGAAAACGACACATTCTTTGTTATTATAGCCTATCCACTTCATGATATATCGATTTTCATGTCTTTCAATATGGATCTGGCGGCCATCTTGGATTTAGGGGTCAAGATGACCTCTCAACACTTTGAATTTTATCTTAAAAGGTTGGGCATGCCAAAGATAGTGAAAAAGGACATATTATTTGTCATTATAGCCTATCCAGAACATGGTATATAGATATTCATGTTTTTCAAAATGTCACCGGCGGCCATTTTGAAAAATGAGATATAAATAGATTTCCCCGCCATTTTTGGGAGGGACATAGGAGCTATTTTTTCTTAGAATATGTCCGTCTAGTCAAATCCACAGAGAAACAAAGGTATGCTATGAATGGTCACGGATCGTAAGAACATGATTCAACTATTAGTACTTTGATCTGCCCATTACTTATCATTGATATTGATGTAAGAAACTCTTCACTTAATTAAATACTCGGGTGATGAATCATGAGCAAACTTCGAAAGATTCCGGATTGACCAAGCCCGGGACCAAGCTTATTCGGCCGGAGGTAGACTAGCCTCTTTACCCCTCTGGTATGGTGGGTTTAGAAAATAGCCAATATCATGCTGTTCAAACACCACATGGTTCAGGCGATTATATCAACAATATAAACAAAGTGCTTTTGGGCTTTTACATATCAGATAAAGTCGACCCTAAAATGTAGTGATCGCGGTGGACAAACATAAATAGCTAAACAATTACATATAATATTTACGAACATTTACATTAATCAAGCCAGTATTTTCCACGTCCATATCGCACATGAAATACAAATAAGCGCTCAATTTCAAATCACTAGTGCTGTAACCTGTGCCAGGTACAAGCTATTCTCCGACGCTTTCTACTAATGTGATCATGTCTAACCTAGAGTGCAGCGCGTAATCAATACCGTACCTGCCAGCTACGTTCTAAAGTTGTATATCATAATTTAAAAGCAATATCATTAGATTTTTCGACCACAACATTTTTATTCATTTTTATTAAGTTTCTCGGTGATACTGCTTTTTTAGATAGTCAATCTACCGTGTTTATGTGTGGACTGGGATGTATGTGTCTAAACACGTTGTGGAATTTACTAAACTTATTTTATATTTATAGACTATATAGAAATATGGCAGTACATCTTTATATTAATGAACGTATGTACTTTTTAAGTCTACTTATGCTTGGGAGTCAAATTCTTTCAAACAAATTATGGCCCACACACAAAACCAAAAATAAATAATTATATTAACAACAAGTATTCCAATAAGAAAAAAACAGAATAATAACAAATGAGAACTTTTTTTTAAACTACACATGGAAAACCAATACACTATAATACTTGGTATCATTGTCATTGACTTAATACCATTGACGTTGACGTAATACCACCCTCATCCTATTAAGCAATTTTGTGAAACATAAACTACGACAGGGGGTTGGTGCACCCCATAATTCCTATATTCCTATACGTCATGTAGTGTTTATTTGGTATCAATGTATAGCTATGGGTGCTTACTATCCAGTGACATCAAATGAAGTATAAACACTTTTCCATGTAATGTCACATATGACGTCATACAGATCACACGAGAATGTATATATATTTACACAAAGAGCCGCATTTTTTTTCTGTAGAAACTTTAAATTTTGATGGTCGATACTACCCCCGGTAAGTGATTGGTAATCATTTTTATCAATTAAATGGGCCAAAGAGTGGATATATACACGATTAGTTTTTGGTCATTTACGTATAACCTAAATAAATCAACGTCGTCTAGAAGCATTTTGATGGGTATCCGGTGTCTTGCATTTTCAAGACTTTGTGGCCACATAAAAAAGTCCCGCACATCAGTTGTGGACAAAGATGCTAGTCTGGTTAGAATTAATCGTTATCACCGGGTTACGTCTTTGAATGTGATTATATGAATCGACTTTGCAACATTTTGTCATCGCCTTACTCCCTTGTTTGTCATTTAATGTACGAAAACTTAATTTAGTGTTTGTTTTAGTATTTATTTGAGTTTATCACTGTAAGCAATTTGTGAATTAAGTCGATATTATCCGGCAAAGAATGAACATTGATCATAATTTACCACTATTTTTTTAGGGAATTATTGTCCAGTATTATAATCCGGTTGCGTGAAATGCAGGAGTTTGGCCGATGAAGCCGATGAACAGGGGACTGAACATGATGTTGTCGCCAGACACATCTTTTGTTAGTGCATAATGCTACAGTATTTCTCAGCGTAGTTGCATTGTCTCGGATCAGCGTCTTGGGTTCCGAGCACGCCGACGAGTTAGTCGGCGAGATTTTGGACTAAGTCCTTTTAAAAGCGTTTTAAAAGCTTAAAAGCGTTTCTTGTACTTCGTACATGTAGTAATAGGTTAAATAATCATACCAGATGATGTCCAACTATTGGTCATTGCACAAGATATGATGGATCATGGTTCACGATATTACACCAATTTCCTAATTAAATTATAATTGGTTACCTGTCGTAGTGAAAAGCTGCGGTGCACAGACCGACATATTAATCCACAAGATTCTTCAAATTCCTTAATAACTATGGAGTTAAACGATTTACAATATGGCCAATAAGTAGGGCATCATGCTGGTTATTTCGCCCTGAGAAATGTCCTAAATCCGTTTTAAATGCAGTATACTATTTGAAGTAATCAAATGTATAAAAACTTATACACGCTACAATCAAGTGTTAACTTTAGTCGGCAGTCGTAACCATGCGATCGGTGACAAGTTTCGTTTAAATATTTATTCGTTTTGGATGGGTAAACACCACAGGAAAGATAAATTCTTGTTTTTTTCTTATACTACTACAACTGCTTTTTTTAAACTATGCATGGAATTGCCTCCCCTAAAATGCACCGATGAATTTTGGTACTTTAATAATGTGAAACTAATGCATTTTTTGCAACAAAGTGCTCCAATTGCGTAATATTTACTGCGGGTCTAAAAGCTGTTTTTTTTTCTGTTTTTAGCCGACTCTTGTTAAATGCTCTCATCTGTCTTCCAGAGCATCATGGACACGTGTTAAAATTAAATTACTATGGTGTTGGGTCTCTGCTCTTTGCATAGCGTATTCAAATATCGCAGATAATTGTATAACTATGTATTTTGTTAAATCCATAATAAATCACGAAACAAATCTATCTAAGAAGTTACTTCCTAGCTTCTTACTTCCTGTAATCTCCGCCACACCAAACATTGCTTTCCTACACTAGTTCAAAAACATAAGTATACCGATCCACCATTGTGATACCTTTGAAATGCGTTATATTTCTCAGAACGATATATATCACTATATACTTGGTCTATTTACACCCGATTTAATGAAAGTTGTACGTGATGGTGGGTGTTTTTTTCTTCCCTAGTTTCTGAATAAGGGCGACATTTTTCGCAGGTTGGTATGGATATTGGCACAATAACCCCGATATAGATGCTACGTGACTTTGGGTATGATCAGGATAGCTTTATTAACCTAAATATCTCCATTTAGTCTCACCAAAGAAATATGCGGGCTACAGAGTACTAGAATTATTTGAAGGCAGGTTAGCAGACATGCCCTTAATAGGTTGTTATTCACAAATTTTGATGAGATTCGAAATCACTTTATTAATTGCTATATTTTCACACTTCAATTATAATTGAACACCGAATTCAGCAGACTAGTTTGCGTCTGACGTCAGGGCAACGGCGCGATGTGATTGGTTCCTGACCTGTGCAGTACGGCATTTTTGGTGTGGTTGACATGACTTCAGACTCAAACTAGTCTTTTTAATTCGGTCTTCAATTAGAGTATATACCACAGAAAATAAACAAACAAAAACCCATTGACCTGTTGTTATTTACGTTGTGTTTTACCGTTGATGTTTTTCCCCTTTGCGTTCACCCTTTAATTACTTTTGTCACCAGGTATCTGCCCCTAATTACTCAAGGTGTGCTATAACCATTACCGAATATATCGCACGTGTCTCATTGCACTTTGCAAACACCAACACATCAAAATGATGCGCATTTCGGTTTACCTTTCGGTTCTTACTTTTCTAATGTGAGATTAAAGAAGTGGGTCGATGAGAGACGTCCTGCCTGGTGATGGTAATACAAAAGTTGACAACCATGAGACCCAGCAAACACAAAAACGTTTTAAAAACGTTTTAAATAAGTTATATTTTGGGTTTTGGTTTAGGTAAAAACGTTTCAATAACATTAAAATGTCGGGTTATATAAATGTCATGATAAGGTTTTAAAACGTTTTGTTTGAAAACACACTAAAACAATATTTTTAAATGTTTTCAAAAAATGTTATTGTAAACTATATTTGCAAACATTTTTGCCAAATATTGTGTCAATACTTAAATAACATTATGTTAAAATATTTGAACCCAGCAAACACAGAAATGTTCTTAACATGTTTTTTCAAAACCTTTTAATAACATTTAAATGTCGGGTTATATAAAGGTCATGAAAACGTTTTTAAAACGTTATTGAACAATGTTTTGTATCATGTTTTCAAGAATGTTTTTTGGAATGTTATTAAAACGTTTTTATACCCTTTATATAACCCGACATTTAAACGTTTTCTGTAAATCATTTTTGTTTGCTGAGCAGTAGATTATCAAAAAATGTTTTTTAAGGTTATGAAAACGTTTCATACTCTTAATATACCCTTTATATAACCCGACATTTAAACGTTTTCTGACAACCTTTTATAACCGTTTGCGAATGATGTCGAAAACGTTTTGTGTTTGCTGGGGAGTTACCAAATCTTTCAAAGGCCCCCTTTGCAATGCAATGATTTTTCATCAAATTTACCCCCTTTTTCATAAAATATTTTTTCACAAAACAACCCCTTTTTGTGGTTTTCAATGACCAGAATTTCAAACACCCCTTTTCAATGATTAGAATTTCAAACATGCCTTATCAATGGCACTTAATATTGACATATAATATCTGGATTTTCGCAAGTACCCCTTTTATCCAAATTTCGTGGACTGTGCAAATTAAATACTCCTATTTTGCTGATTTCACTGTCAAATTTCACGGACAGTTCAAATTAAATACCCCATATTTTGCCAATTTCGTGGTCCTTGCTACTGGTAAAAAATAACCCCTTTTCCCCGCAATTTGGTAACTCTCATGGTTGTCAACTTTTGTGTTGGGTGGGGGCCGGGATGGCAATTTGTGCAGTTATGTGTCTATGTATGTAGTTCATAACGGTCTGCAGAAGGACTTGTGAAAACCTTTAGATTTATATTTTAGATTGCTCTACAAGAAGAAATCCAGAGGTGTAAGATCTTAGGGGCCATTCCACTTCGTGCTTTAAAGCAATCATGCGATTGCCAACAATTCAGAACGGCGTAAAATAAAGTAAAGAGAGTGGCGAGACTGTGATTTTTATATTTTAAAAATAGCCACCGAGTCCGTATTCACACTTGCTCTACAAGATGAAATCCAGAGGTGTAAGATCTTTGGGGCCATTCTACTTGGTGCTTTAAAGCAATCACGCGATTGCCAAACAATTCAGAACGGCGTAAAATAAAGTAAAGAGAGTGGTGAGACTGTGATTTTTATATTTTAAGTGACTTCGCGCAACTGCATTTTTACAAGGCTCACATAAATAACCACTGAGTCCTTATTCACACTCTAGTGATTTTACAGTTGTGGGAGGACAAGATGTTGATTCATCTATCAATTATTTTGACAAAACCCATCATACTCTTTAATTTTCAAACTGTATATTTTATTTTGATACACCCTGTATATTAAATCTTAATTAAACGTTACCGTGGTCTTTCTTCTAACTTTTCTAAAGATATATGTCAAAGCATTGTTGAACCAATGCTTGTAATAATGACCTGCAGCTGTTTGTTACAATACAATGAAAAACAAACAAGACAATAGAATATAACGACATGTTAGCATAATGTCAATTCAAAGAATACAATACATATTTAAACTCTGTGTCTTGGTATTTAGGGCTTTAATGACTTAATTCCTTCCTCGATTCATCGATTGCCATCATTGTTATTGTTGAGATATGTCATCTACCGCAAGGTCTATTCATAATGATTGCTGTAATTAGCCACACTCACCATTTAATATCATCGTTATAATTCTAGAGTTTGTCGAATGCTAAAAAAGCATTATACTAATCATACAGAATTTATATTAATGCAGATTTCTAAAAGAAAGTCAATGACTCATCATAACATTTCGGGCAAAAAGAACTGCAACGGTACCGTGTTTTCGAAAAGTCACACAATGAACTTGATAGCCAGAAAACATGGTGTAGAGAAACGCTCATGTGATATGAACCTACAAACGAAAAACATTTTGTTTATTGTTTTTAAAACGTAAGTTACTACGTGAAATAGAAACACACAAGTAATGTTATATACTCCCGCGTTGTAATGTCTTTCCGCAACCCCTATAACCACAGAAAATGATAAATTGTAATGATACTACAAATGGAAAACGTATCAAACCTAACTGCCACTAAAATATAAACTCTTTAATCAATAATAGTCATATTTGCAGGAACCGGGAACCATCATTTATTACAAAAATAAAGAAAGAAAAAAATATCCTTATTTTTCGGTAAATTACACAGTAAAATTCCTTTGAAAAAAGTGGCGGCGCTGTTTAATGAGGCTCATTATGATGTCAATACCCTGTTGCTATCAAAAAGTTATTATATTCGACTTGCAGTTATCCCGACTGCACTGCTGGTCATTTTCAACAATGTTTGATACAAACGCTATTTCGGTTCGGGTGTTATTATTATCTTGGTGTTGTTGTTATTTTCGGCTGTCCAGATTTCGGGCGATCGTCCATTGAGCCATGAATCTCCTTTTTTTTCTCAACTTATATCGAACAGGTCCCTCGTCAATGTTCAATAATCTTGTAATTTCACGGTTAGATTTCCCTTCACTATGATATGCTTCTATCATTCCCTTCTGGTGATCGGTAATTTTTGGCATTTTGCGGAAAGACATTTCAACGCGGGAGTACATGTATTAAGAAGTTAACCTTTGATAAAGCTAAAAGTTTATTTCAATTTTAAAATTAGGATTTATTTTAAATTATGCCTCAAATCATATATTTATTTTGTCAATTCTGTGCAGAGTAGGTTATTATGAACATTACAAGTTCTAGGAAAATTATTCCATTTTTTTAAACAAAAAATTGAGGAAAACAATCGTTTTGCTAGAAATATATGGAATTAAAAAAATGCGTTAAAATGGCTCCCTCAAACGAGAATGCGTTCGGCCTTCAGGAGACAAGTTTTTATTAGCACAAGCACATATATATTGCACATAAGCCATGACATAGTACATTAGACACGTCATAACTAGTCCCGATGGCACTGTTACAGTAAGAATCCATTTAACACATCCAAAATTCTATTAAGTAACACTTGTTTTGCAAATAACAAAACATAGCAACACTCAACATGAATCTTTACCTACTTAAATAAATTAGGTAACAGAACTTTGACGATAACTAGCGAAAAATGTAGCACATTGCTGCTGGCAACAATCTGTATTAACTATCTTTTCACACTAACTATGTTGTGGTGTCTATAAAATGTGATTATATGATGGCAAAGAATGAGTCACTTGTCGAGCATGCTAAGAACAAAATAGAATTCTTGTGACTAGACCAACATCAAATTTAGCGGCATTCGTCTCGTTCTTGCATGATTATACCGCCGAGACGTCTGATGTCTAATGTATTAATGCATTTTTTTATTGTCAATATTCTTTAAATGATCAGTTTTTGTTCCAAATCTAAAGTTACCATACTTACGTGTCTTTAATTAGTACAACTTGAAAACGCGTTTGAGACACAAATGCAATGATAGCTATTTTCCTCTCTAGCTGCCCAAGGAGTGAACCAGTTTCGAATCTTAAATCCAAATTCGATTTAAGTTTGACAGATCTGCAGAATGAAGGTATCTCTGACTAAGCTTAAAACATAAAATAACAAAAAATATAACAAAAAAAGTGAGGTTGTCAGTATCAATCGATAGAGAAACATAACATTGCGTCAACTTGCCATTGATATTTCTGATTTTTTAAATGGAGCAGTTATTTAGGTTAAAGAGAATACCTTGATCATACATAATATCCATTTTATGGATTTAATATTTATATCGGTTCTATTACGCTATATTCCACACTCTGTAACAATACGTTTAAATAGAAACGGGAATAGAACAAGATCGGATATCACGCATTAATTTAATTAGTGGTTGTATAATAATTGCAAAAGT
The DNA here is from genome assembly GCF_039555335.1 of Amphiura filiformis. NCBI lineage: Eukaryota > Metazoa > Echinodermata > Ophiuroidea > Amphilepidida > Amphiuridae > Amphiura > Amphiura filiformis. Next base: position 3,731,648 of record NC_092637.1, read on the forward strand.
GTATGGTAATAAAGTATAATAATTAGGGGAAATATGATGCCATTAAAGGGTATAAAAAATAATGGTATTGTAGACAATTGAATAGATTTAGAAAAAATGTCATAAACATACAAAGACTATCGTGGTTATGTACCTAATTAACTTTTTTTATTTATTTGATGATACCTATTTAATTTTAAAGTTAAATATTTAATGTCAAAATGAAACGGTTACCTCCGGGTCTTAATTGCTTCCTTTATTGGAGCACTTTTACCTCATTTCGTTTTAAAAATTATATTTGAGAAACCAATTTACGTATCTCTGCACTGATTTGACAGTAAATATTTGTGATTTTATGACTTTGAAAACTAAAATTACGGAAGAATAAAAAAAACCCACATTTCGCATTTAAGTTTGAAGCCAACAGCAGGAAACTAACATTTTAAATTTTCCCACATTTTGTGTACTAAAACAATTGAAAATGACAGCCATACTGAACACATCTTTGAAAATGATAATTAATCACCTGTTCCAATCATGTTGATATGTTGTTCTCTGGAATCCAATATGTCGGATGATGCTTTGATAATGTAGTTCCATATATGGTATATTACACTTCAAATATCTAGAAAAGATTATTATTTAAGCGATATTCAAGATTAATATTCAAACTTACTATGCTTACTATACATTCGTATCAGCTAACACATTATTCGGTGACGCCATTGGTGGGCCATTTCTAACCAATTGAATGAATAACACCTTAAAATGACCTCACACTGCTACCTACGTAATATGACGTGTAAAGAATGAAGCAGTTACCGTCAAATCGGTCACCTATGGTTCACAGCTTGGCAGAGTAAAAAAAGTCTCGCGGCGAAAACTTATTGGTTTGGCTTCTTAAAGGCCCATTCAGTGATTTGCTCATCCGGACGATCGTAAAAATCATCAAAATTCAGATTTTGGTACCTTTGTAATTGGCATAGATGTGCTAACATAGCCTGCTAGTGGTTCGGTCGAAAGCCGTGTATTTTAAACAAAATAAAGCATTTACATGAATCTGGACTTTTGATACTGACAGTACAAAAAGTCCGACTCGAGATCGAAAGAAGCTCACTCTCCACCATACCAACACGCGTTGCGTATTGTTTCTACTACTTATTACATCAGTAGCTACTATTTTAAACAAAATGCACAATTTTAACTGTTTTTCATATTTGAATTGACCGTTAGTTTGCCTCGGTGACGTTTAATTGCTTATTTTGTTTTCTACTACAAAAATTAAGCGTCTGTTACTCTGTTTTAAATCAATTTAGACTCTACTTCCCCGTGTTAGAAACACTGGACTAGGAAGTTTTTCCAGTCGATTGGTGGCGCACTGTACGAAAAGCTCGATTTTCTCGAGTCGATCTGAGTTGAAGTAGAAAACCTTTCTAAAACTTCTGTTTTTTACTAATTTGTCGATGTATTCAGGAGAAAAGTGGTTTAATGAAATTCTGTAGACTTATTCTTTATTTCTAAGCAACTCTGACACATTTCCATTTTTTTAAATATTCCTGTGAAATCACTGAAAGGGCCTTTAAGTGGCGGGGCACAATACGCCGTGGAAATCAGGGCAAATGATCATTTCGTTCTTCACGCATGCCATTTAGCATTTCTCATGCTAATCTGGATGATAATCTCATTTAGAATGTTTAGTAACACAGAGACGCTTACCGCCAGATACTTTGATGGACTTTCACCTATATATGATTATAGAACTATGAAGTGTCTTTTTCACTTTTCACTTTGATGCGCACATTTGTACAAGCGTGACAATTTTGAAAATACAGTAATCGTAATTGTCATGATTTTTGAAGCATATAACGTTATGCCTAATAAATTGTGTAAGGCCGTATGCAGATTTTTTATTAGACGTAAAATATTTGATGTAACATATCTGCGTTATTTAATCTATTGCCATTCTATTTCCAGTAATGTTTAAGTTCTAACGAATGATGACGTAAAATCGATAATATATTTCTGCCAGATATTATACGTAACATATTATCGATTTTACGTCATCAAACATTCGTTAGAACTTAAACATTACTGGATATAGAATGGGACTAGATTAAATAACGTAGATTTGTTACATCAAATATTATACGTCTAATACTCGGAGTCTGCATACTGCTTTAACGATGATTAACTTGTTAGGCGTGTGAGTATATTTGCGGACACGACATCAAATTATTATTATAGCCAAACTTCCGCCAAGAAATTCCGCACAGTGGTAAACTGAATTAAATCACACGTGTCCATGTCCATATTTATATTTAAAGTGTCTTAGTAGTGTGATAAGTAGATGTACTGAACTTTAATCAGCCTTTGATTATTATATCCCAGGAAGGTCGAAACATAACAATTATTTGTATGATTTCTACAATTAGTGTCTTTAACGTAAAAGGGCCATTCTCCGATAAAGTGTGTAAGTTTGGTCTCAGGAATGACAAAATGCCAACCACGAAGAATTCATGAAAACCATTCAGAATCGTAACCTTTAATAGTTTCAGAACACAAAACGATGCATGGGTGATTTTTCAACAATACTTACTTGTATACGTATTGGGGGTAACGTATCTGTGGTAACGTATCTGTGAAGCCTTTTCCCACCTTTGTCCTAATCGTGCATGTATAAAAACTTACCGACTTAATACCCATCCTTGATCAGTCATCACCCAATGTCCTAAAGTCTGGTATGGTATTTGGCTTCATTTATCACAGCGTTTTTTCCGAGGGGAGTAGAATTTAGGTAACGTATCTGTGACAACATGAAAGTAACGTCATGACTTTTTGCCATTAATAGGCCTGATTGTTTTTACTTAGAAACCATTGTGTTATGTACCACATATCTAATATAACTATGGAGCCTGCTCGATCCATCACATTTGAGAACATTCATCTAGCCAATTATTTTCACAGATTGTTATCTATTAGAAATATGGTAACGTATATGTGAATAATATTGGCGACATAGTCTCAAAGACATGTTGAAAAAATTTAATAACCTGTGTTGTGATGTTTTATACTTTAAAATTAGGGCATGATACCAGCTAATGAAAAGTACCTATAATCCATTATATGCGCGCATGTTTAGCGAGCAAGGACACGTTATACAGAACGCACCTTGGCTGGCGACATGGAGAAAAACAATGGATATCCGTAATCAGATTTATTTTGTTTATACTTTCTAGGCATGTTACATCCTCTAGCGCCACACATTTTAGAAAGCAACTCCTGAGTATAAATTATATTAATAAAAGTTATTTCTTTCTGAAGACACAAGTCTGAATACGACTTGAAACTATGGGCGACACAGATTTGGCATTTTGAACACTTTATCGTAGAATGTGCGAAAAGTGAGGTACACAAATAACAAAAAAAATATAAAGGGATGAGCAGTATGATCACACGTGATATGACTAGTCCCAAAATATACTGGCATTTGAAAGTAAGTATGGCTAATTCTTTAAGCGCCACACGACTTGTATTTACGTTTGATTCATATCGGATGGAGCATTATGGCTTCAAACATGGATATTATCTGATCTGACAACATCATTTCATTGTTTTCAATCAGCCAATATCTTTTGCAGAGTTCTGACAGGTTAATTTTACATGTTTTACCTGCATAAGTCAGACTAATATAAGTTGATACCTATACATGAAGTATAAATAAATTGTCAACTTTTATCTATGAAATTGAAAGTGAATTTCAACAGATCTGCATCTGCATTGTTGGACCTAGAACATTTAAAGTTTCAGAAAGCCGAGTAGTTTATTAATACTTTTTTGCAGGTTTTCCGTGCATTTGATTGAGTCCACAATCTGTATGTATAGCAGCGCGTGTGAATGAAGTCATATGTTTACACATTACAGCAACACTTCGTACGTATGTTAATTATCCTTGACTGTCTTTAATATATTGTTAAGTGGTCAAGTTTTGTACATTTTCAAAGCTGTCTCCACATTCATTTTGTAGCTAAATAAGCGACCTCGCCTCGATACAGGAGAGTGATTTTGAATAGATAGATACATACGGGGGTAACTGGCGTACGATAACGGCGTTTGGAAATCACAAGGCATTCTGTCACAAACCTCTGAATCAATGGTGATAAGACTAGCATGACAGCAAAAGCGCTGTTGAACCAGAGTAACGCATTCTGAAACTAAGACTGACAACTGCCCTTGGCGCAACGGACGAAATGACTTATGTTGTCGCCGCTTTGATAGACGGCAGGAATAAAAGCAACATTTGACCCAATATAATCACTTCGATGCTACTTCGCATTGAGTTCTAACGCTAGCGACCTACATCTGCACTTATTACACTGCTAGTTTTGTAGGCAAGTTGTCACTTTATATTGTCACAGAAATAAGGGTTGACTAAGTACTATAGGTCGAGGGAGCTAAAATTGATCGATTTTCATTATCTAAATATATTATTGAAGTTCAGTCTACAAATCGTATACTTGATTATTGCTTGATTAATTGTTGTTGATGAGTTATGTACGTATTACAAAAGTGATGTGGTTTCTGTCCTATATACAACATAACTCAAGAAACACAGGACTTACAAGATTATATCTGTGATATTGGAATCCTTCTAGACGCTCGCTATGAAATAATCAATGTAATTTTTGACAAAGCTCACTACCATTCGCAAGATGCTGCGAACTACCAAATCGCAACAGTTTATAATAATATACGGCGCTTACTATAGCGCAATACCAAACATGTTCATTGCGCTTTACAAAATAAGAACTTAAACACTACATGGTCTTATGCAACAAGCAATATTAAAAACTACACACAAAAACAACAGATTAATACAAATGTGTCTTGAGCGAGCGTTTGAAAATGTCAACAGATGGAGAAGATCTTATTGAGAGTGGTATGTTATTCCAGAGGCGTGAGCCGAAGACACTGAAGGAGCCATCACCGATACATTTCTGAGATCTTGGAATGGTAAGGCGGCACTGATCTTTTGATGAGCGTAGACCGTCCCGTGACGGTTTGTGGGTTTGAACGCATTCCTCAAGGTAGATCGGTGATAGACCATTCAATGTCTTGTAGATATGAAGAAGAACTTTGAATTGGATACGTTTGTCAACTGGAAGCCAGTGTAAAGAGTTAAGCAACGGTGACGATGAGTGTCGACGGGGAACCTGGAAAATGATACGGGCAGCTCTGTTCTGAAGGCGTTGAAGCCTGGTGGTATCCTTTCCTCTACAACAACTTAGAAGCGCATTTGCGTAATCTAGCTTGGAGAGGACGAGCGCCCGCATGGCATTGGAGCATGCCTCCTTAGTGATGTAACGACGTATTTTCGACAAGTTCCATAAGATGAAATTGATTGACTTGCACACAGATGTTACATGATCAGACATGGTCATTGCAGAATCAAAATGAACACCCAAATTCTTGATTGTGGATGTAGGAGTGATTTCAGCCTCGCCAATCTGAATCTTTGTGTCAGCAAGTCTGTGCATATTGTGGGGAGATGATGCGATAAAAAACTCTGTTTTTGAGTCATTAAGTTTGAGCATATTTTCATTCAACCAATTACGGAGCTCCTCAACACACCTAGTTAATTTGAAAATCGCACAAGCTGCATCACCTGGAATCTTTGGATTACAAAATGCATAGATCTGAACATCATCAGCATAACAATGAAAATGTAAGCCATGACGGCGAATAATTGAAGCAACATTTTGTGAATACAATATAAAAACTATGGGGCCAATGATTGACCCTTGTGGGACACCACACTTAAGATCGTAATAATCAGAGAACACATTACCAACAGATACCCGGAACTGACGAACAGTCATGTACGAATGGAACCATTTTAGAGCGGTGCCTTTGATACCAAAACCATGTTCTAACCGGTGGAATAGGAAATCATGGTCAATGGTATCAAAGGCAGCACTGAGGTCAAGCATTATTAAAAAGGCTGCCTTATTTTCATCAAGGGCCATCGCAATGTCATGTGTGACCTTGAGCAATGCTGTTTCGGTGGAATGCATGTTCTTGTATGCCGATTGATACACCTCATCGAGATCAGTAACCTGCATGTGCTCGTTGACCTGGATTATCGCAGCCTTTTCAATTACCTTGCCAATGAAACCTATGTTTGAGACAGGCCTATAATTTTTCAAGTCGTTCCAATCTAAATTGGTCTTTTTAAGATTGGGGTAACTATGGCCTGCTTGAGATCCTCAGGGAAAGTGCCCTCTTTTAGGGAGGAATTAACAATATTTGTGATACATGGTAGCACAACATCAGTATTGCTTTTCAACAACGGATCATAAGTTACACATTTTTTTAACTATCAGTTTTTAACCACGTACGAACACCATTATCCAGATTCACGTGAATTCTAAAAGTAACCTAAAGTATACGTTTGTGAAGGTTGTCATTCATCCAGGTATAATCAAATATAAAATTAAACTTGTTAAAACTATTCAACTGGACTCACGGTGAGTCCAGTTGAATAGTTTTAACAAGTTTAATTTTAAACCTAAAGTATAAATTGGAATTTACAGTTAATTGAAAATGTAACCACTAATTCCACCTTGCTAGATGTAAATTCCACCTAGCCAGACGTAAATGACGGGATTGATTAGTCCTATGGTTTGTATATCCAACATCAAAAGCATGAAAATTGTATTAAACCTAGCCAAAAATAACAACCACATTTGAAACTGACTAAATAACTTTAATATTTTAAATGTATGAGTATTGGGTTAACATTAGATTAGGAATAAAATGTTATGTAAATCTCTATGATGCCATAATATGATATTGCTTTGGGTTGAATAACATTTCAGATGTAATATTGCTAAACAAGTAGTTAATACACAAAATTAACACTTATCAGTGTCAATATCAAAAACGTCAAGGAAGATGTTTGCTAAAATGTTAACATAATCCTGAAGTGTTCTATAATAATAATAATAAAAAAAAACTATTGCAAAATTTGCTCAGTTGTGCTGAATGCACTATGGACCACAATGGCCTCATCCCAATGACAGAGTTCAATAGCCTCAAAGAAACAAACGTAGTACAAAATTTGACCTCAAGTTGCAGAGTATGAGATTTTGTACCCAAATTGTCAAAGGTCATTCAATGAATGTACACATGTATTGGATTTTAAAAGAACAGTGCCCTGATAGAAGAGCATGTTGTGGATCCTAGTGATGGCTAATAAAACACCTACTCTAGTGTATCTTAATGTAATTTGGTAATGTTTTATGGTAAGCTTTATATATATCTGACAGTAGTCTACAATTTTTGAAACATTTAAAAGCAAGGGGACTTATTTTGCAACACACTTGAAATTTGAAATACTAGTGCACTGAATTCCATTTATTTGGAAACATTAATGTGAACATGTTATTTCAAATAATAATAACTGCAATCTTCATAATATATTCCATTATGTATATATATAACTAGGAAATAAGACGCCAAAAGTATCTCAACTGAGTAAGGTAAAACCTGGTTTGGCAAAGTGACATTTTTTCTCTCAACGATTGAACATGTTATTTTAAATAACAGCTTCTAACTAAATTGGTTCCATTTATTTGGAAATAAGACACCACGAATATGGAGCTAGGTAAAACGTGGTTTCACATCCTTCAACTGTTGAAGGGTAAAGCCTTCACCTTACAAATTGTTGAAGTTCAATAATGTGTGTATTTAAAACACAAGCCTTGCAGGGTTTCCTAGAAAAACGTTCAAGTGTAGGTATTTGTCAAAATTTTATTTGCATTGAATGCAAAAACACTTGAGTTTAACTGGTGTAGATACTGCTTTAAAGCGTCTATACCTTTTTCAATCCAATCTGAAATAACAACTATTATGCTCTATGAAATTAAAAGAGGCAATATTTTGACTTAAAAATCCGTCGATCTACCCGAGTTCCCTGCAGCTTTGATTGTGAAGGAAATATATGAATTCTATTATGTAATAAATTTACCGCATATATCATTGAAATGAAAATGCGAATCGCCATTTAATGTATCAGATTTATCTGAACAAATGTATGTAAAAATAATTGTTTTGATCTTGCTGATCAGAATGTAAATGTGCTTCAAAGTAACAACAAGTCTAATATCGTACCAATATTATAATCCCCAGTACCACAAATGTTTTTGCCGATATTTTTCTTATTTTATACACATTTTATTTTATTTCCAAGCTTTCTCCGGTTACATTGGTAACTTGAATTCCAGTCGTTTTCAGGAAGCAAACCCTGTAATCCAGACATATCTTTTATTGAAAATGTACTCAGTTGTGCACTTATTTCCTGCAATAACACATTCATTTAAGCGCAGCCGTTTCGTGGTCTTGACAGAAAAAAGTTTGCTGTTTATGTTTATATTTCCCTAACAAGAATAGTATTCCTAAGTTCATGGACGTGCGTATCTTAAATATGACGCCACTTGTATTCGTTTTGGGAGAACAATATTCTAGAAATCTCTTCGAAAGGTGTTGTAAAACACATGATTAATTGAATCTGCTCCTCTACTTCCAATTCCAAAATAAAACAGTACTCAGCAATAAAGGATATTGTGCCTTAAAACCTGGTAACATTGAAGTGTGAAAAAGTAAGAAATTAATTTAATATGGACACTTGATACAGAGCTTAGCATATGCGATCGAGTTTAACACGAGCTCAATCTCCCTAAAATAATGTGCAAATCAACGTGACTGAAAATTCACCTAAAATTAAAGGATGTAACTAAGCCACCGATAACGCCTTTTTCTGCTATTAGGGAAATTTTAATCCCATTAAAGTCAGGAAGATTAAGGCGGAACTTATTACTGCCGTCATAAATTACGACTTCTGGTATTTTTTTGCATTCAATCACATTTATAGTATCTAACAAAGACCTGATATCGAGCCCAAGCAATTTAAATTTAGCAGCGCTAAGAGACAGGTGCTAGGTGCCAAATTGAGGAAAGCGTACCTTGGTCTCGTAATCCACGTGTTCCTGCTAACTCACACATGACAACCATAGCTTATGTATTCCTATTATAGTGTGTAACATGAGAAGAAGTGTACTTGCGTAATACTAGTCTTATAGGATATAAAGTCGTACTTGATGTCTACCAATGTAATGTAACTGAATCTACAGCCATGCTTGTAATCACCTAACATCGGATTCGCCAGTGTCATGCGACATACCAAACGCTTGTAAAGGCTGCAAAGTAATTCAATGGAATTTTTAAAAGTCAATATTAAAAGATAAGTGATTTAATAAGATGTTCATTAAAATTGAGATTTGAATTTTTTTTATCATTTACTTTAAAAAATTTGCACATAATAATGTGTTTAGGAAAACAAACTAAAAACCTGTGACATAAAAGAACACGACAAAATTTCCAATTGGCTTATGCATAGTTCTGACATATGGATGGCCAAAAAGCAGTGCATCGAGAGACATCAACACTCACAAGTTTAATATCCGAAAATGAAGATGATTTCATCTATGGGATATTGTGTAAGATTAATGAGTACTAACTATTGACTAGCGAAAGAAAAGACCCAGATATCGATTCGTTAATATGTAAAATTTATATTTTATTCCTCGATGGCGGAGTGTACTGAATCTTCGGAGACAAATATAAACACATTTCGGAAACTCTCAATTTGTATATTTGGGTATACCGAATAGCGTATCATCTAGCCATCGAATGCATGGGTCAATAATCCTGCGTAATTGCGTGAATTTCCTTTTCTACATGATTGCCACAGTTTGTCTTGGATAGATAACACATTGATGCCCCTGTCAAACGAAATTGATACTACATCACTGAGTGATAGCGACTGGGTTTTAGCAATTACAGGGCCGGACTTACCTTTTTGGGGGCCCTGGGCCAGGCCAAAATTTGGAGGCCACCAAACGCACCCCGAGGAAGGCATTTGCACTCAAGTGGTCAAGTTTTTAGATTCTACTAGGACATTTGCGCGCAAAGCGCGCGAAATAAATAACTTTTAGACTATATTAGCCAAAATTGAAGATGAATTTTGCTATATCGATGCGCGCAAAATTGTGCAAATCTTGTACCCTATTTTGGCCTAAAACATGGTGTTTTTCGGCTAAAATGGAAGATGCACACTGCACAGGGCAATTTTGAGGGCCCCAAAATCTGGCCCTATGGTAAATCCGGCCCTGAGTATCAATCGCTTGTCACTCAGCGATGAAGTATAAATTCAGCTTAGGTGTCTGCTCCACAGTTACCCCAAAAATCAGAGAGGATATAGAATTGAAACCTCAAATTGAATGAAAATTCCTCTACCTAATTCCACCCTGCAGCTTGACATAAGACGTTATTTGTTTATACCGAATGTCAAGGGCACAAGCATTATACAACCTAGCAAGACAATAACAGCCATATTTGAAACTGAAACTTTTATGAGTATTGGGTTAACAACAGACTTGGTTCAGAACATATCCACTAATAATATTATCAGAATTACAGCATTAGTAAACGTCGAAAAAACACCTTAATAAAATATTGCTATGGCTTGATTATGTTTCAGGTGTATTGTTAATCCTATAGGTAATGCAGAAGATCCACACTTAGCAGCGTTAATCAAAACAGTCAGGGAAGATTTTTGCTAAAAAGGTCTACATAATCCTGACGCATGGTATTTCAGGTAGCAATTTTCCGCTTTAATAATTTACAGTTGTATTAAAATGATCAAAATTCTTATTCTCCGACTTTTAGCCTAGCGTATCTATCTAACGATAGCTCTCATTTTTACTGAAATTAATAGCAAGGTGACTTATAATGTGACAAAAATGAAACTTGAAATTGTAGCACACTGAACTTAACTTGAGCACATAATAATAACTAATATATTAATGTAAACATGCTATTATTTTAATTATATTATCTTCATATTATATTTTTTCTATTTTATACACAATTAAGACACCTCGAATATATCATTTCTGAGCAAGGTAAAACGCGGCTTGAAATTGAAAAAGGTGAAGTTTTTCCCTCAATGATTTGCGTACTTGAATATAATTGTACAAGTCTTTCCTGGGAAAACGTTCATAGGAAAATGTACTAATAAGTATATCCTCGTTGAAATTACAATGGGAAAGGTTTGTGGAAACATAATTCCGTCATTTTAACCGAGCTCATTACAACTTGTATTTTTTTGATGAAGTTATGAGTGTTCTAACAACAAAAAGGTTCACTTACGTGAGCTTTCGGCTTGCGGTCGCTAAGCCTTTTTCAAACTGATGTTATTGATCTTGATGAGTGTCACATGACGAGTTGTTGTCAACAACGTCATGTGACGTCAACGTCATGTTGCCCTTGTCCTTGTTTAGGTTAACTTGGATTTAATTTAAATTATTGACGTTATAAACACTTTGAATAATAACTTTTGAAATTCTTCTTCTTTGGTTTGCGCTATCCGTAAAAATCGAAGAGGGATGCTAAGATGTTGGACAGGGAAGAAAAGGAGCCCTGTATTAGTGTCTAGTTGTCAGTGGATAACATTTCCAAGGTGGACAAAAAGCAGCTGACCCGCTACCAAATTGATTTTACCGTGACGTATGTGGCAAATGGGGCAACGGCTGTTTGATAGCATCCACAAAATTTTATCATGAAATGTAAGGAATAACTTTATATAAATTATTTGGATAAGAGTTCCAACAAAGTTTAACAGGCCAGGGTAAAGTGATGTAGAAAGCTTTCGATTCTAAAAATTATCTTCAGTGTGTTATCACTATAATTATTATTTGGCTTAATTAAATTAAAAGTATATGTAAATAGCGCCCCCAATTTCCATACCTATATACAGTTTATAGAATAAATTAAAAGAAAAAGGTGAATAAATAGAAAAAGAAAAAGAAAATATGTGTTAAAAAGTACCGGAATCCAGTACTGCCTCTTCCAAAAAGAGATCCAACAAACCTCTTTCAGACGGCCAATGACTGGGAATTTCTGATGGATGAGGAACATAAGCAAGTAGTATTTCCTTCCATAATCACAGAGACTGCAAAACGTCCTGATATTACAATCTATTCTGAAAGGACCAAAACGGTTATCATCTTTGGGCTTACAGTCCCAATGGAAGAAAACCTGTCAAATGCCAATGCAAGAAAGAAAAGCAAATACCAAGATATTGTAGCCGACTGCGAAAATAGGTGATGGTGTAGGCACACTTCCCAATTGAAATTGGAAGCAGAGGTATTTACAACACATCGCTGACAAAATGCATAGCTGCTCTAGGAGTACCAAGTGAAAAGAGACGTAGCATCATGGATGTGGCTTCTAAAACCGCACTCAGAACCAGCTATGTGATATGGTTATGCCCTCAAAGCAAAGCAGTCCGATAGATAGACCTGATTCAAAGCTGGAAACCGTCTCCATGTGAAGATAAAGAAGACGAACCAGCACAAGACACTCAGACCTAAATATGCCAAGTGACACTTATAAATATTCCTCAAGGACACTTTTCGTAGGTATACAATAGTCCTGCCTGCTGCATTACATCACCCCTGTTGGACCGTTGCAACGGTGTGGCACTTGCTAGTGTAACACGCTGATGCTGATGATCTACCAAAGAACTACCCCTCCAACTGATAGTCAGACTAGGTTCCTGTGACCAGTCATTGTCCGTAATGACATTGCACATCCCAGTTTCAGCAGTGCAAGCTCTGCTCAGCTGAATCTAGCTCAAGGGTCTGCTGGGTAATATAGGGGCATTGACTTAGCACGCTGGTTTACGCCACTAATACCAGCTGTTCCTAGCCTGAAAGTAGGATGGAGTGCCCAATATCTGATGATGATTTAATTCAATCTATCTCTGAGGGAAGCGGGACGGTTGGGGCCCCCTAAAACCGGTTTATCCCACCAGAGTCTGGTCCTAAGTCCAGGGACCTCAGAGAATTGATTGATGCCAAGACAAGGAAATATGCAGTTCAAGATATATTTCCCAAGACACCTTCAAAGAGGCATTATAATGGAGTGCTCATCTGTTTAAGGGTGAAATAAGGCTCCGAAGGTGACTGCGTTGGTGCTCTACCAATGAATTACTTCTCCACATAGTTGATATTGTTTTGTTAGAAAATTTGATATATAGGATGCGATCAAGCAAAATCAGTCGGAACTCGGAAATATTGATTTTGAGATATAGCCAAACGTAGCAAATATTTCCTTTTGTTTCCTCATGTTTTGGAAACTCTTTAATTGCTCATATCTATGAAACTAGTTGTTCAATTTCAATGAATGGGGTTTTCTGCAAAATCCAACTTTGTAAATACTTGTTACTATCCTATAGGAAACTGACAATTCATTATTGCCGAGTTCCGACTGATTTTGCTTGATCGCATCACATTATGATCAAATAAAATAGCAGTGAATAAAGATATGATCACATCAAATAACCGTGAATAAAGATGACTGTGGCCTAAAAAGTCTATAGAAATATGAACATCATAAATTAAGTCAACTTATAGTATTTCGGCGGTCGGTAGGCCACTACTTCACCACAATATAATAGTGGCAGCATTACAGGGCGTCCGTCGGACGGACGGAATACAGCATGCGCGAAAACATGTATGAATTTTGTTTTTACATTGCTGATAAGAGTATAATTGAGCTTCAAAATAACATAAAGTCTGATGTTATATAATTCCTGATTCTGCCGATATGTTACTTGGCATCAGATCATAAATCCATCTGGCATGTTTTGATCTGAAACTGCTTAGGTCAATAACCTCATAACAGTCTTAGTTATGATCTCCAACATAAACATTTATAGTATGTATTATGATGGTATCGCCGCTAGCCGAGATTACATCAAATAGTCTTTAACTCTCTCACGTATGGTAGGAGGCCGTGTTGTATTTTGATTTTGATTTTGCATCATGCATATTATTAATAGAAATGGTTGTGTTAGCAGTTAATATAATTTGAGTATAACACATTTCTTGCATATACGTGTTGTATAATAGAACACAGCATATCGTGCCATCATTTCAAAAGTGCTGACAAACTTTTTTTAGTTTAGGATTTTGAAAAATGTATGTATTTAAGTAGTCCGCATGCAATGCCATATCACCGCTCGGTCAAATAACGTGGAAGTAATCGTAATGTGTTCATAATAACCGAAACTCCTAGTCAAGCGATCAAATCTAATTTATAATAAAGGTATGAGCAGTTAGAGTGGAATGATTGGGGAAAGGGGAATATAATTTTCTGGTTTACTTGCCATATTAAGAAGTAATTGCTTCCGTATATATTGCTACCGCGATTTCTCGTTGCGTTGATTGACATGTCGATTTATCCGCGACCATATTAGCCTAGTCTGCTAATGATAACGAGTTAATTTTGATTGGCTAGCATTTTCTCCATGATATCATCCAGCACCAAATCAAAGAAGGCTTTTTATTGGATACTCGGATGCTGCATATTCTTGAGGAATTTTAACCGGACGTAAGCTTACCTCTATAACTTCATTTATCTATTATAGAAATTCGTCCAGAACCAGTTTCTCTTAAATACCGATTGTGCGTGGTGAAAATAATATTCACATTCAACGTAGAACTAGATCTAGTTCCTCAAGGGGGGGGGGTGCGCGCGAAGCGCGCCTGGCGAAGCGGCCAGCGAGGCTCGCAAGGGTGGATTTTGTAATGTCAGAGAGGGGTTGTCATGGTCCCACATAATTTACTAGGCACTGAACAAGTGATATTTCAACGTTATTCAACCATTGCATGGTTCTTCATGTGCAGTTCGAGGCTCTCCTTGCATCATGGCGGACAAAGGTTGATAGTTACTGATAATAAATAGTTGAATTGTCAAGAAACTTGGTTAATATGATTACCTTTGAACAGCAAACATTCTTAAGGTCGTCTGAATATAGATTGTTCCATTGTCGTGAAACTCAGTGGATGTGATTTCCATTGAGCCCTTTGTTACAAGTATGAATTAAATGTATACATATTTAGCACCCATTTTTCAATTCAGCTTTCAACATGAAAATTCTCGTGTATTTTCCTGGTATGTCATTGATGGTATTTAATAATAAATACGATATTTCTCATCTGGTTAGTTATGCCACGCACAAAAAATTACTAGCATCCAAGTACTTGTCAATGCAAAATTTGTCAATGAAACATGTTCTTCATCCATGGCTTTTTTTTAAAGACAGTTCTTGTTTTAGGTTGAAGTACAAACGCACATATACAAGCGGGTTCAGCAGTAGATGTAGAGCAATTCACTGAAATGATCTTTTCCACTGCTTGCGGAAACACATCTGGGTTGAAGATCGGGACGAAGGACGGAAAAGTATAAAACAACCGCTTTCACAAATACCATTGTTTTGTTCTTATTAAAAAAATGCCGCAATTTTGGATTCGTCTGTATGCGGTATTAGCGACAATTATAAAATTATTGTACTATACTATTTTTCACTCTGATGTGACAGTGAGGTCATCGCGTTGAAGCAACTGTTTGGCACACGCATCTATGCGGCGTCTTTAAGCTCGTGCGTGTGTACACCAGTGCTTTGAACAAACGCTCGCGAATTGAGTCTGTGCCCAATGAAATTGGGTTATAGATTTAAATTTAAATGTTGCTAGAATATGTTTGCATTGAAAAGTGGTAAACATTTGCTAGATGGTTGTATGAATAAAAGAGAGCCTAGACCGATATACACCAGACATATTCCACTAATCTGATTTTAATACAGCTATGTACACGAAGCCGCATCGTTTTAATATCCGTTTTAAGAATATCACATATGATCGTTGTATAAAATGACAGATGTTTTTTACGAATTGTTTTCAATGTTGTTCTGGTAAACAACTACTCTGAAAAACTGCTAACATGACTGCGCAAACGTTATATCTTGAACTTGAATACGTAAGTGGAAAAAAGGGTCAAACTCCACCATTAAAAATAAGTGGAGTAAAGACTTATCTTAAATTGGTTATATATTGGATATGGATACATAATTCTGATTTGATATAGTGGATATTTTCCTGCATGGGCCTATTATTACCTTAATTAAGACAAAGTGATAATTATGACAAGCAAAGTGTTGCTTTATATATTGTTACAAGCCGTAATGACTCAATGCCAAAATCACCTTTACCCAAGTTCACACGAATGCACAACAGTAATACACTGTTTGATTAAGTTAACAATATCTGGTCTATAATTAAAAGTAACATATGAATGGTACATGGACGATAAATACAATTTTCATATTAATTACTACTTAAGCAGCAGATTTCTGGTACAATGTTCTGGCTGGCTGATGTATATATCCTTGTTCGCTTATCCGGCGAAAATTACTGTTCAACAAAGTCCATCGTAAACGTGCATTGATATATCCTTTGCGTACAATCCTCGCACAGAAATGATGCTGCTTTCTCCAAAACCTCATATCCTTGCACAGTAGACACTTTTCCCAGCTAAGATGCTTCTTTCGCCAATCACTCTCTTTCTCCAGGAAACAGGCTTCTTTCTGCACTGATCCTTTTTATTGACTTTTTATTGAGAAGGAGTACCTTCGTATACTCAAAATCTCTTTCGTTGCTGTATTAAAATAGCACATTATTGGCGATGCAAACTGCTCAATTGTACCTCCTCTTGAAGCACATCGACGACCGACACATTATAGAGAGTCTAAATCTCTCTCCATATTCTACCAAGAGCAAACTAAATTGCTTTCACCTTGTATACTAGCAATCTGTTAATAGACCACTCTGTCACATTGAGCTTATTTGAGAAATGGTAATTTCCAATTAGCTGATTCGGGCATACCCTGGGTAAAGATAATAAATAATCATAATTATGCAATGTACTTTGATAAGTAATCTGGGAATTCCTGAAATTAATTCATAAACATTAACCGTTCTCATTACATCACTTTCTGGGGTTTTACAAACATGCTGTCATATTCACATTACATTATCGGGGATTCCCCTAATTCAAAATTAGATATGATTCAATTTGTTTTGATCAACTTGATAAATGAGAAGGGATTCCCCACACATGTCATTACTATTCAAATTTAAATTACTAAGGGCACATCACAATAATACACAATGTATCCTACCAGCAGTCAAACCCATCCATGGGCAATAGGAAGAACTTCATTTAGGTCAAACTCAACTGCAAACTACCATTGGGAATAACTGAACGTTTGGTCCAGATATTCCATGTAGCAAATATTTACGCAATTCCAAAAAATATTTTAAGCTGCCCACGTATATTCGTGATGTATCCCTAGGATTCCGCTCAATTCTGAGTACCTTTAGTGACTTGATCCCCAAATCTGTTTGACACCACAAAACCAGCAGATTACAAAAAACAACAACCTATCATTATTACAGTTAGAGGTTATTTTACTTTTGACTTTACGGGTGTTTATTTAGATGTTTTCTAAACATGGCAAAATTAATGAAAATGAGCTAAAGAATATTATGACATGATAAAGGGAATTCGTATCTCATTTTTAAAAGACAGCATATCAACATATCAGTTATCATTGATCTAAAAAAAAAATTCCACTACTCTCTAGTTGTGCATAGTTTATAGCTGGATAATTACATGCATGACAGTAGATTTAGTTACAGTACACTGATATACATCAAGTACTTCTCCCAATCCTATAAGCTCAGGATTACCCGAGTACGCTGGATCGCATATTACATAAAATAATAAGAAATACTTAATCTATGACTGTCATGTAGGAGCTTGCAGCAAGATGTGGATTTACGAGGCTTAAGGTATGCTTTCCTCAACACGGCACCTGTTTTATGCAGTGTTGCTGAACATTGATGTCCTGGGTTGGTCTACGGGCGCGTTGCAGAGCGTCCCTGTTATATTAACCATGAAAATACCAGTATTTCTATTCGTTTTGAACCGAATTAATTCTCCTTAAAGTAGTTTAAACGACCAGTGACTCATTTAGCTTGATTGTTTTAGTTTGGTTTTGTTTTATTGGTGGTATTGTTCGAGCTGGAATATAAGATTACAGTAATGGTAAGACTGTTCAAATACGCCTACATAATCTAAACATTTGGCTATTACGATTTTATTGTAATAAGGGAAATTGTTGAAAATCGTTCGTCCAAATAATAAAATTATGCTCAAAACCATGCTGCTAAATCAAATTAAATCTAGCACAAAATTTTAATCAATATTCTGGATTATCATAGTGAATAATATGCTTCCAAAATGTTTATATTATATATTTCGTGATCAATAAAAGCAATTATATTACCTCCGCTGAGATTAATTTCAAATGCGCGGTTGGTTCAAGGTATTGCAAATACTTTACTTAATAAATCTTATTCAGTTTGGAGCACCCTGCCTGCGATTTGAATGTACCTAATTTCTAAGAATGTAAATCGCTTGATTTGTTTAGTACTTTGATCTGCCCATTACTTATCATTGATATTGATGTAAGAAACTCTTCACTTAATTAAATACTCGGGTGATGAATCATGAGCAAACTTCGAAAGATTCCGGATTGACCAAGCCCGGGACCAAGCTTATTCGGCCGGAGGTAGACTAGCCTCTTTACCCCTCTGGTATGGTGGGTTTAGAAAATAGCCAATATCATGCTGTTCAAACACCGCATGGTTCAGGCGATTATATCAACAATACAAACAAAGTGCTTTAAAGTGATAAAGTCGACCCTAAAATGTAGTGATCGCGGTGGACAAAAATAAATAGCTAAACAATTACATATAATATTCACGAACATTTACATTAATCAAGCCAGTATTTTCCACGTCCATATCGCACATGAAATACAAATAAGCGCTCAATTTCAAATCACTAGTGCTGTAACCTGTGCCAGGTACAAGCTATTCTCCGACGCTTTCTACTAATGTGATCATGTCTAACCTAAAGTGCAGCGCGTAATCAATACCGTAACTGCCAGCTACGTTCTAAAGTTGTATATCATAATTTAAAAGCAATATCATTAGATTTTTCGACCACAACATTTTTATTCATTTTTATTAAGTTTCTCAGTGATACTGCCTTTTTAGAAGTTCAATATTTCTACCGTGTTTTGGTGTGGACTGGGATGTGTGGAATTTACTAAACCTATTTTATATTAATAGACAATATTATGAAAAATATGGCAGTATATCTTTATATTAATGAACAAATGTACTTTTTAAGGCAACTTATGCTTGGGATTCATATTTTTCAGACAAATTACCTGGAAAGCCCACACACAAAACCAACAATAAATAATAACAATAATAGCAACAACAACACTAAGAAGAACAGAATAATGACAAATGAAAAGTTTCTTTTAAACTACACATGGAAAACCAATACACTATAATACTTGATATCACTGTCATTGACTTAATACCATTGACGTTGACTTAATACCACCCTCATCCTATTAAGCAATTTTGTGAAACATAAACTACGACAGGGGGGTTGGTGCACCTCATACTTCCTATATTCCTATACGTCATGTAGTGTTTATTTGGTATCAATGTATAGCTATGGGTGTTTACTATCCAGTGACATCAAATGAAGTATAAACACTTTTTCATGTAATGTCACATATGACGTCACACGAGAATGTATATATATATTTACACAAACTTCCCAAGAGCTGCATAATTTTTTTTTCTGTAGAAACTTTAAATTTGTGATGGTCGATACTACCCCCGGTAAGTGATTGGTAATCATTTTTATCAATTAAATGGGCCAAAGAGTGGATATATACACGATTAGTTTTTGGTCATTTACGTATAACCTAAATAAATCAACGTCGTCTAGAAGCATTTTGATGGGTATCCGGTGTCTTGCATTGTCAAGACTTTGTGGCCACATATAGTCCCGCACATCAGTTGTGGACAAAGATGCTAGCCTGGTTAGAATTAATCGTTATCACCGGGTTACGTCTTTGAGTGTGATTATATGAATCGACTTTGCAACATTTTGTCATCGCCTTACTCCCTTGTTTGTCATTTAATGTACGAAAACTTAATTTAGTGTTTATTTTAGTATTAATTTTATTTGAGTTTATCACTGTAAGCAATTTGTGAATTAAGTCTATATTATCCGGCAAAGAATGAACATTGATCATAATGTACCACTATTTTTTAGGGAATTATTGTCCAGTGTTATAATCCGGTTGCGTGAAATGCAGGAGTTTGGCCGATGAAGCCGATGAACAGGGGACTGAACATGACGTTGTCGCCAGACACATCTTTTGTTCGTGCATAATGCTACAGTATTTCTCAGCGTAGTTGCATCGTCTCGGATCAGCGTCTTGGGTTCCGGGCACGCCGACGAGTTAGTCGGCGAGATTTTGGACTAAGTCCTTTTAAAAGCGTTTTAAAAGCTTAAAAGCGTTTCTTGTACTTCGTACATGTAGTACTAGGTTAAATGATCATACCAGATGATGTCCAACTATTGGTCATTGCACAAGATATGATGGATCATGGTTCACGATATTACACCAATTTCCTAATTAAATTATAATTGGTTACCTGTCGTAGTGAAAAGCTGCGGTGCACAGACCGACATATTATTCCACAAGATTCTTCAAATTCCTTAATAACTATGGAGTTAAACGATTTACAATATGGCCAATAAGTAGGGCATCATGCTGGTTATTTCGTCCTGAGAAATGTCCTAAATCCGTTTTAAATGCCGTATACTATTTGAAGTAATCAAATGTATAAAAACTTATACACGCTACAATAAAGTGTTAACTTTAGTCGGCAGTCTTAACCATGAGATCGGTGACAAGTTTCGTATAAATATTTATTCGTTTTGGATGGGTAAACACCACAGGAAAGATAAATTCTTGTTTTTTTCTTATACTACTACAACTGCTCTTTTTAAACTATGCATGGAATTGCATCCCCTAAAATGCACCGATGAATTTTGGTACTTTAATAATGTGAAACTAATGCATTTTTTGCAACAAAGTGCTCCAATTGCGTAATATTTACTGCGGGTCTAAAAGCTGTTTTTTTTTCTGTTTTTAGCCGACTCTTGTTAAATGCTCTCATCTGTCTTCCAGAGCATCATGGACACGTTTTAAAATTAAATTACTATGGTGTTGGGTCTCTGCTCTTTGCATAGCGTATTCAAATATCGCAGATAATTGTATAACTATGTATTTTGTTAAATCCATAATAAATCACGAAACAAATCTATCTAAGAAGTTACTTCCTAGCTTCTTACTTCCTGTAATCTCCGCCACACCAAACATTGCTTTCCTACACTAGTTCATAAACATAAGTATACCGATCCACCATTGTGATACCTTTGAAATGCGTTATATTTCTCAGAACGATATATATCACTATATACTTGGTCTATTTACACCCGATTTAATGAAAGTTGTACGTGATTGTGGGTGTTTTTATCTTCCCTAGTTTCTGAATAAGGGCGATATTTTTCGCAGGTTGGTATAGATATTGGCACAATAACCCCGATATAGATGCTACGTGACTTTGGGTATGATCAGGATAGCTTTATTAACCTAAATATCTCCATTTAGTCTCACCAAAGAAATATGCGGGCTACAGAGTACTAGAATTATTTGAAGGCAGGTTAGCAGACATGCCCTTAATAGGTTGGTATTCACAAATTTGGATGAGATTCGAAATCACTTTATTAATTGCTATATTTTCACACTTCAATTATAATTGAACACTGAATTCAGCAGACTAGTTTGCGTCTGACGTCAGGGCAACGGCGCGATGTGATTGGTTCCTGACCTGTGTAGTACGGCATTTTTGGTGTGGTTGACATGACTTCAGACTCAAACTAGTCTTTTTAATTCGGTCTTCAATTAGAGTATATATCACAGAAAATAAACAAACAAAAACCCATTGACCTGTTGTTATTTACGTTGTGTTTTACCGTTGATGTTTTTCCCCTTTGCGTTCACCCTTTAATTACTTTTGTCACCAGGTATATGCCCCTAATTACTCAAGGTGTGCTATAACCATTACCGAATATATCGCACGTGTCTCATTGCACTTTGCAAACACCAACACATCAAAATGATGCGCATTTCGGTTTACCTTTCGGCTCTTACCTTTCTAATGTGAGATTAAAGAAGTGGGTCGATGAGAGACGTCCTGCCTGGTGATGGTAATCCCGGCCCCCAACTCAATACAAAAGTTGACAACCATGAGAGTTACCAAATCTTTCAAAGGCCCCCTTTGCAATGATTTTTCATCAAATTTACCCCCTTTTTCATAAAATATTTTTTCACAAAACAACCCCTTTTTGTGGTTTTCAATGACGAGAATTTCAAACACCCCTTTTCAATGATTAGAATTTCAAACATGCCTTATCAATGGCACTTAATATTGACATAAAATATCTGGATTTTCACAAGTACCCCTTTTATCCAAATTTCGTGGACTGTGCAAATTAAATACTCCTATTTTGCTGATTTCACTGTCAAATTTCACGGACAGTTCAAATTAAATACCCCATATTTTGCCAATTTCGTGGTCCTTGCTACTGGTAAAAAATAACCCCTTTTCCCCGCAATTTGGTAACTCTCATGGTTGTCAACTTTTGTGTTGGGTGGGGCCGGGATGGCAATTTGTGCAGTTATGTGTCTATGTATGTAGTTCATAACGGTCTGCAGAAGGACTTGTGAAAACCTTTAGATTTATATTTTAGATTGCTCTACAAGAAGAAATCCAGAGGTGTAAGATCTTAGAGGCCATTCCACTTCGTGCTTTAAAGTAAGCATGCGATTGCCAAACAATTCAGAACGGCGTAAAATAAAGTAAAGAGAGTGGTGAGACTGTGATTTTTATATTTTAAAAATAGCCACCGAGTCCGTATTCACACTTGCTCTACAAGATGAAATCCAGAGGTGTAAGATCTTCGGGGCCATTCTACTTGGTGCTTTAAAGCAATCACGCGATTGCCAAACAATTCAGAACGGCGTAAAATAAAGTAAAGAGAGTGGTGAGACTGTGATTTTTATATTTTAAGTGACTTCGCGCAACTGCATGTTTACAAGGCTCACATAAATAACCACTGAGTCCTTATTCACACTCTAGTGATTTTACAGTTGTGGGAGGACAAGATGTTGATTCATCTATCAATTATTTTGACAAAACCCATCATACTCTTTAATTTTCAAACTGTATATTTTATTTTGATACACCCTGTATATTAAATCTTAATTAAACGTTACCGTGGTCTTTCTTCTAACTTTTCTAAAGATATATGTCAAAGCATTGTTGAACCAATACTTGTAATAATGACCTGCAGCTGTTTGTTACAATACAATGAAAAACAAACAAGACAATATAATATAACGACATGTTAGCATAATGTCAATTCAAAGAATACAATACATATTTAAACTCTGTGTCTTGGTATTTAGGGCTTTAATGACCTAATTCCTTCCTCGATTCATCGATTGCCATCATTGTTATTGTTGAGATATGTCATCTACCGCAAGGTCTATTCATAATGATTGCTGTAATTAGCCACACTCACCATTTAATATCATCGTTATAATTATACAGTTTGTCGAATGCTAAAAAAGCATTATACTAATCATACAGAATTTATATTAATGCAGATTTCTAAAAGAAAGTCAATGACTCATCATAACATTTCGGGCAAAAAGAACTGCAACGGTACCGTGTTTTTGAAAAAGTCACATAATGAACTTGATAGCCAGAAAACATGGTGTAGAGAAACGCTCATGTGACATGAACCTACAAACGAAAAACATTTTGTTTATTGTTTTTAAAACGTAAGTTACTACGTGAAATAGAAACACACAAGTAATGTTATATACTCCAGCGCTGTAATGTCTTTCCGCAACCCCTATAACCACAGAAAATGATAAATTGTAATGATACTACAAATGGAAAACGTATCAAACCTCACTGTCACTAAAATATAAACTCTTTAATCAATAATAGTCATAATTGCAGGAACCTGGAACCATCATTTATTACAAAAATAAAGAAAAAAAACAATCCTTATTTTTCGGTAAATTACACAGTAAAATTCCTTTGAAAAAAGTGGCGGCGCTGTTTAATGAGGCTCATTATGACGTCAATACCCTGTTGCTATCAAAAAGTTATTATAGTCGACTTGCAGTTATCCCGACTGCACTGCTGGTCATTTTCAACAATGTTTGATACAAACGCTATTTGGGTTCGGGTGTTATTATTATCTTGGTGTTGTTGTTTTTTTCGGCCGTCCAGAGTTCGGGCGATCGTCCATTGAGCCATGACTCTCCTTTTTTTCTCAACTTATATCGAACAGATCCCTCGTCAATGTTCAATAATCTTGCAATTTCACGGTTAGATTTTCCTTCACTATGATATGCATCTATCATTCCCTTCTGGTGATCGGTAATTTTTGGCATTTTGCGGAAAGATATTTCAACGCGTTAATTTATTAAGAAGTTAACCTGTGATAAAGCTAAAAGTTTAATTTAATTAGGATTTACTTTAAATTATGCCTCAAATCATATATTTGTTTATTTGTTTTGTCAATTCTGTGCAGAGTAGGTTATTTATGAACATTACAAGTTCTAGGAAAATTATTCCATTTTCTTGTAAAAAAAAATTGAGAAAAAAGAATCGTTTTGCTAGAAATATATGGAATTAAACAAAATGCGGTAAAATGGCAAACGAAATGCGTTCGGCCTTCAGGAGACAAGTTTTTATTAGCACAAGCACATATCTATTGCACATAAGCCATGACATGGTACATTAGACACGTCATAACTAGTCCCGATGGCACTGTTACAGTAAGAATCCATTTAACACATCCAAAATTCTATTAAGTAACACTTGTTTTGCAAATAACAAAACATAGCAACACTCAACATGAATCTTTACCTACTTAAATAAATTAGGTAACAGAACTTTGACGATAACTAGCGAAAAATGTAGCACATTTGCTGCTGGCAACAATCTGTATTAACTGATATCTTTTCACACTAACTATGTTGTGGTGTCTATAAAATGTGATTATATGATGGCAAAGAATGAGTCACTTGTCGAGCATGCTAAGAACATAATAGAATTCTTGTGACTAGAACAACATCAGATCTAGCGACATTCGCAACGTTCTTGCATGATTATACCGCCAAGACGTCTGCTGGCTAATGTATTAATGCATTTTTTGTTAGTATTCTATAAATGAGCAGTTTTTGTTATCGAAATCCAAAGTTGCCAGCCATACTTACGTGAGCACCTAGGTTTCATTATTATTGAGGTATAGGACTTTTTATTTTTTCGGAGAAGAGCAGGTAGGCCAACTACTTGATTATATTTTTACATGTTCATACTACATACTCCATACTTTAAATCACATTTTTGTTCCTAAAATGGGAGTTATAGCGCCCTCAACGGACACTCTCTCCATAGGGCTACATGTGAAGACCAGTTATAGACAAATGGCCCTAAAATAAAACGGACTCGTTAATTTTTCCTTAAAGTTTGCATATGATCTAGATTTAACATCTGGAATGTAATGCAAGTAGTGTTGTTGCTGCTCCTCTAAATTCATTTATAAAATGTCCGCCCCAGACCAAGGTATGAGACACAAATGCAATGATAGCTATTTTCCTCTCTAGCTGCCCAAGGAGTGAACCAGTTTCGAATCTTAAATCCAGATTCGATTTAAATTTGACAGCTCTGCAGAATGAAGGTATCTCTGACTAAGCTTAAAACATAAAATAACAAAAAATATAAAAAAAAAAAAAAGTGAGGTTGTCAGTATCAATCGATAGAGAAACATAACTTTGCGTCAACTTGCCATTGATATTTCTGAAATTTTAAAATGGAGCAGCTATTTAGGTTAAAGAGAATACCTTGATCATACATAATATCAATTTTTTGGATTTAGTATTTATATCGGTTCTATTACGCTATATTCCACACTCTGTAACAATACGTTTAAATATAAACGGGAATAGAACCAGATCGGATATCACGCAGTAATTTAATTAAAGTGGTTGTATAATAATTGCAAAAGTGTATGGTAATAAAATGTAATACTTAGGGGAAATATGATGCCATTAAAGGGTATAAAAAATAATGGTATTGTAGACAATGGAATATATTTAGAAAAAAATGTCATAAACATACAAAGACTATCGTGGTTATGTACCTAATTAACTAAAAAATTTTATTTGATGATACCTATTTAATTTTAAAGTTAAATATTTAATGTCAAAATGAAACGAATACCTCCGGGTCTTAATTGCTTCCTTTATTGGAGCAGTTTTACCTCATTTCGTTTTAAAAATTAAAGTTGAGAAACCAATTTACGTATCTCTGCACTGATTTGACAGTAAATATTTGTGATTTTATGACTTTGAAAACTAAAATTACGGAAGAATTAAAAAAAACACATTTCGCATTTAAGTTTGAAGCCAACAGCAGGAAACTAACATTTTTAATTTTCCCAAATTTTGTGTACTAAAACAATTGAAAATGACAGCCATACTGAACCTGTAACAATCATGTTGATATGTTCCAATATCAAATCTGAATCCAATCTGTCGGATGATGCTTTGATAATGTAGTTCCATATATGGTATATTACACTTCAAATATCTAGAAAAGATTAATATTCAAGCGATATTCAAGATTAATATTCAAACTTACCATGCTTACCATACATTCGTATCAGCTAACACATTATTTGGTGACGTGATGCAGACGCCATTGGCGGACCATTTCTTACCAATTGAATGAATAACACCTTAAAATGACCTCATACTGCTTCCTACGTAATATGACTGGTAAAGAAAGGAGCATTTACCGTCAAATCGGTCACCTATGGTTCACAGCTTGGCAGAGTAAAACAAGTCTCGCGGCGAAAACTTATTGGTTTGGCTTCTTAAGTGGCGGGGCACAATACGCCGTGAAAATCAGGGGAAATGATTATTTCGATCTTAACGCATGCCATTTAGTATTTCTCATGCCAATCTGGATGATAATCTCATTTAGAATGTTTAGTAACACAGAGACGCTCACCGCCAGATACTTTGATGGACTTTCACCTATATCATGATATATAATTATAGAACTAATACCAAGATTCACTACATTTAAATATAATTATAGAACTATGAAGTTGATTTTTGTTCACTTTTATGCGCATATTTGTACAAGCGTGACAATTTTGAAAAGACAGTAATCGTAAGTGTCATGATTTTTGAAGCATATAACGTTATGCGTAATAAATTGTGTAAACGATGATTAACTTGTTAGGCGTGTGAGTATCACAAATATTTGCGGACACGACATCAAATAATTATTATATCCAAAATTCCGCCAAGAAATTCCGCATAGTGGTAAACTGAATTAATCACATGTGTCCATATGCATTTTCAGAAATATTTATATTTCATGTGTCTTAGTAGTGTGATAAGTAAGTGTACTGAACTTTAATCAGCCTTTGATTATTATATCCCAGGAAGGTCGAAACATCAAAATTATTTGTATGATTTCTCCAATTAGTGCCTTTAACGTAAAAGTGAGGTACACACATAACTAAAAATATAAAGGTATGATCAGACGTGATATGACTAGGCCGAAAATATATTGTCATTTGAAAGTAAGTATGGCTAATTCTTTAAGTGCCACACGACTTGTATTTACGTTTGATTCATATCGCATGGAGCATTATGGCTTCAAACATGGATATTATCTGTTCTGACAACAGCATTTCATTTTTTTTTCCAATCAGCAAATATCTCTTGCAGAGTTCTGACAGGTTAATTTTACATGTTTTACCTGCATAAGTCAGACTAATATAAGTTGATACCTATACATGAAGTAGAAATAAATTGTCCACTTTTATCTATGAAATTGAAAGTGAATTTCAACAGATCTGCATCTGCATTGTTGGACCTAGAACATTTAAAGTTTCAGAAAGCCGAGTAGTTTATTAATACCTTTTTGCAGGTTTTCCGTGCATTTGATTGAGTCCACAATCTGTATGTATAGCAGCGCGTGTGAATGAAGTCATATGTTTACACCTTACAGCAACACTTCGTACGTATGTTAATTATCCTTGACTGTCTTTAATATATTGTTAAGTGGTCAATTTCTGTGCATTGTCAAAGCTGTCTCCACATTCATTTTGTAGCTAAATACGCGACCTCGCCTCGATACAGGAGAGTGAATTTGAATAAATAGATACGTACGGGGTTAACTGGCGTACAATAACGGCGTTTGGAAATCACAAGGCATTCTGACACAAACCTCTGAATCAGTGGCGATAAGAGTAGCATGACAGCAAAAGCGCTGTTGAACCGGAGTAACGCATTTTGAAACTAAGACTGACAGCTGCCTTTGGCGCAACGAACGAAATGACTTATGTCGTCGCCGCTTTGATAGACGGCGGAAATAAAAGCAACATTTGACCCAATATAATCACTTCGATGCTACTTCGCATTGAGTTCTAACGCTATCGACCTACATCTGTACTTATTACACTGCTAGCTTTGTAGACAAATTTGTGTCACTTTATATTGTCACAGGTCGAGGGAGCCAAAAAATATCGATTTTCATTATTTAAATCAATATATTATTGAAGTTCAGTCTACAAATCGTATACTTTGAAAAATTGCTTGATTAATTGTTGTTAATGAGTTACGTACGTATTACAAAAGTGATGTCGTTTCAGCACTCTTTACAACATAGCTCAAGAACCCCAGGACCTACAAGATTATATCTGTAATGTTGAAATCCTTCTAGACGCTCGCTATGAAATAATCAATGCAATTTTTGACAAAGCTCACTACCATTCACAATATGCTGTGAACTACCAAATCACAATAAGTTACACAATTTATCTACTATCAGTTTCTGACTACGTACGAACACCATTATCTAGATTAATTGCGTATTGCGTTATTTTGCTTATTCACATGAATTCTACTGTTAGTACTGAATGAATAACAAAGTAAGTGTGTCCTCCACTGTCACCCAAGAAAAGTAACCTTAAGTATAAATTGGAATTTACAGTTAATTGAAAATGTAACCACGGTCCACCTAATTCCACCTTGTAGCTAGACGTAAATGACGGGATTGATTAGTCCTATGGTTTGTATATCCAACATCAAAAGCATGAAAATTGTATTAAACATAGCCAAAAATAACAACCACATTTGAAACTGACTAAATAACTTTAATATTTTAAATGTATAAGCATTGGGTTAACATTAGATTAGGAATAAAATGTTATGCAAATCTCTATGATGCCATAATATGATATTGCTTTGGGTTGAATAACATTTATGATGTAATATTGCTAAACAAGTAGTTAATACAAAAGACTAACACTTATCAGTGTCAATATCAAAAACGTCAAGGAAGATGTTTGCTAAAATGTTAACATAATCCTGAAGTGTTCTATAATAATAATAAACAAAACTATTGCAATATTTGCTCAGTTGTGCTGAATGCAATATGGACCACAATGGCCTCATCCCAATGACAGAGTTCAATAGCCTCAATGAAACAATCTTTATACAAAATTTGACCTCAAGTTGCAGAGTATGAGATTTTGTACCCACATTTTCAAAGGTCATTCAATGAATGTACAAATGTATTGGATTTTAAAAGAACTGTGCCCTGATAGAAGAGCATGTTGTGGATCCTAGTGATGGCTAATAAAACACCTACTCTAGTGTGTCTTAATGTAATTTGGTAATGTTTTATGGTAAGCTTTATCTGACAGTAGTCTACAATTTTTGAAACATTTAAAAGCAAGGGGACTTATTTTGCAACACACTTGAAATTTGAAATACTAGTGCACTGAATTACATTTATTTGGAAACATTAATGTGAACATGTTATTTCAAATAATAACTGTAATCTTCATAATATATTCCATTATGTATATATATAACTAGAAAATAAGACGCCAAAAGTATCTCAACTGAGCAAGGTAAAACCTGGTTTGGCAAAGTGACATTTTTTCTCTCAACGATTGAACATGTTATTTTAAATAACAGCTTCTAACTAAATTGGTTCCATTTATTTGGAAATAAGACACCACGAATATGGCGCTAGGTAAAACGTGGTTTCACATCCTTCAACTGTTGAAGGGTAAAGCCTTCACCTTACAAATTGTTGAAGTTCAATAATGTGTGTATTTAAAACACAAGCCTTGCAGGGTTTCCTAGAAAAACGTTCGAGTGTAGGTATTTGTCAAAATTTTATTTGCATTCAATGCAAAAACACTTGAGTTTAACTGGTGTAGATACTGCTTTAAAGCGTCTATACCTTTTTCAATCCAATCTGAAATAACAACTATTATGCTCAATAAAATGAAAAGAGGCAATATTTTGGCTTAAAAAATCCGTCGATCTACCCGAGTTCCCTGCAGCTTTGATTGTGAAGGAAATATATGAACTCTATTATGTAATACATTTACCGCATATATCATTGAAATGAAAATGTGAATCGCCATTTAATGTATCAGATTTATCTGAACAAATGTATGTAAAAATACTTGTTTTGATCTTGCTGATCAGAATGTAAATGTGCTTCAAAGTAACAACAAGTCTAATATCGTACCAATATTATAATCCCCAGTACCACAAATGTTTTTGCCGATATTTTTCTTATTTTATACACATTTTATTTTATTTTCAAGCTTTCTCCGGTTACATTGGTAACTTGAATTCCAGTCGTTTTCAGGAAGCAAACCTTGTAATCCAGACATATCTTTTATTGAAAATGTACTCAGTTGTGCACTTATTTCCTGCAATAACACATTCATTTAAGCGCAGCCGTTTCGTGGTCTTGACAGAAAAAAGTTTGCTGTTTATGTTTATATTTCCCTAACAAGAATAGCATTCCTAAGTTCAAGGACGTGCGTATCTTAAATATGATGCCACTTGTATTCGTTTTGGGAGAACAATATTCTAGAAATCTCTTCGAAAGGTGTTGTAAAACACATGATTAATCGAATCTGCTCCTCTACTTCCAATTCAAAAATAAAACAGTACTCAGCAATAAAGGATATTATGCCTTAAAACCTGGTAACCTTGAAGTGTGAAAAAGTAAGAAATTAATTTATTATAGACACTTGATACAGAGCTTAGCATATGCGATCGAGTTTAACACGAGCTCAATCTCCCTAAAATAATGTGCAAATCAACGTGACTGAAAATTCACCTAAAATTAAAGGATGTAACTAAGCCACCGATAACGCCTTTTTCTGCTATTAGGGAAATTTAAACCCCATTAAAGTCATGAAGATTAAGGCGGAACTTATTACTGCCGTCATAAATTACGACTTCTGGCATTTTTTTGCATTCAATCACATTTATAGTATCTAACAAAGACCTGATATCGAGCCCAAGCAATTTAAATTTAGCAACGCTAAGAGACAGGTGCTAGGTGCCAAATTGAGGAAAGCGTACCTTGGTCTCGTAATCCACGTGTTCCTGCTAACTCACACATGACAACCATAGCTTATGTATTCCTATTATAGTGTGTAACATGAGAAGAAGTGTACTTGCGTAATACTAGGCTTATAGGATATAACGTAGTACCTGATATCTACCAATGTAATGTAACTGAATCTACAGCAATGCTTGTAATCACATAACGTCGGATTCGCTAGTGTCATGCGACATACCAAACGCGTGTAAAGGCTGCAAAGTAATTCAATGGAATTTGTCTAAGTCAATATTTAAATATATGTGATTGAATAAGATGTTCATTAAAATTGAGATTTGAATTATTTTTTATCATTTACTTTAACATAATTTGTTTAGAAAAACAAACTAAAAACCTGTGACATAAAAGAATACGACAACATTTCCAACTGGCTTATGCATAGTTCTGACACATGGATGGTCAATAAGCAGTGCATCGAGAGACATCAACACTCACAAGTTTAATATCAGAAATGAAGATGATTTTATCTATGGAATATTTTGTAAGATAATTGAGTACTGACTATTGACTAGCAAAAGAAAAGTCCCCAGATATCGATTCGTTAATATGTAAAATTTATATTTTATTTCTCGGAGACAGATATAAACACATTTCGCAAACTCTCAATTTGTATATTTGGGTATACCGAATAGCGTATCATCTCGCCATCGAATGCACGGGTCAATAATCCTGCGTAATTGTGTGAATTTCCTTATCTACACGATTGCCATAGTTTGTCTTGGACAGATAACACATTGATGCCCCTGTCAAACGAAATTTATATTACATCACTGAGTGGTAGCGACTGGGTTTTAGCTTCACTGAGTGGTAGCGACTGGGTTTTAGCTAACTAGATAGAGCCTTATCTATTTCGCTGAGAAAAGTGCGCTACCTCATTACCCACAAAAAGCAGTGAGGATATAGAATTGAAACCTCCAATTGAATGAAAATGCCTCTACCTAATTCCACCCTGCAGCTTGACATAAGACGTTATTTGTTTATACCGAATGTCAAGGGCACAAGCATTATACAACCTAACAAGACAATAACAGCCATATTTGAAAATGAGTTAGTAGTACAACTTTTATGAGCATTGGGTTATCAATAGACTTGGTTCAGAACATATCCACTAATCCTATTATCAGAATCACAGCATTAGTAAACGTCGAAAAAACACCTTAATAAAATATTGCTATGGCTTAATTATGTTTCAGGTGTGTTGTTAATCCTAAATAAATAGGTAATGCAGACGATCCACACTTAGCAGCGTTAATCAAAACAGGCAGGGAAGATTTTTGCTAAAAAGGTCTACATAATCCTGACGCATGGTATTTCAGGTAGCAATTTTCCGCTTTAATAAATTACAGTTGTATTAAATGATCAACATTCTTATTCTTCGTCTTTTAGCCTATCGTATCTATCTAACGATAGCTCTCATTTTTACTGAAATTAACAGCAAGGTGACTTATAATGTGACAAAAATGAAACTTGAAATTATAGCACATAATAATAAATAATATATTAATGTAAACATGCTATTATTTTAATTAAATTATCTTCAGATTATATATACTTTTTAAATTAAGAATTAAGACACCTCAAATATCATTTCCGAGCAAGGTAAAACCCCGGGGGGGGGGTCACATCAACAATTTTGGTGGGTATGCTCCCCGGAATTTTGAGGTGGTGGGTCTTTGGGAGCTGATGGCGTACCGGTAAAAGGGTCTTTCGGAGCTGCAAACGGGGCTGTGAACAAGTAAAATGGGGTCTTTTGGGTCAAGGGTCTTTCTTGGCTTTTTGGTTGAAAATCGCCTGAAAAAACAAGAAATATGAGGAATGAGCAATTTTTGGGTCTTTTAGAGCTGAAATTATCAAAATCAAGGGTCTTTCGGAGCTGTATTTTGGTCAAATATAGTGGGTCTTTCGGAGCTGTGAAACCCAAAATGGTGGATCTTTCCGGGGGAGCATATCCGTATGGTCATTTGTGTTGAGTGCCCCCCCCCCCCCCGGGGTAAAACGCGGCTTGAAATTGAAAAAGGTGAAGTTTCCCTCAATGATTTGCGTACTTGAATATAATTGTACAAGTCTTTCCTGGGAAAACGTTCATAGGAAAATGTACTAATAATTATATCCTCGCTGAAGTTACAATGGGAAAGATTTGTGGAAACGGAATTCCGTCATTTTAACCGAGCTCGTTACAACTTGGATTTATTGATGAATTTACGACTGTTCTAGCAACAAAAAGGTTCACTTACGTGAGCTTTCGGCTTGCGGTCGCTAAGCCTTTTTCAAACTGGTGTTATTGATCTTGATGAGTGTCACATGACGAGTTGTTGTCAACAACGTCATGTGACAGGATGTTGCGGTAGACAGGTGCTAGGTCGTGTCGCCCCTTGTCCTTGTTTAGGTTAACTTGGGTTTAATTTAAATTATTAGCGTTATACCCACTTTGAATACTAACTTTTTAAATTCTTCTTCTTTGGTTTGCGCTCTTCCGTAAAAATGGAAGGGGGATGCTAAGATATTGGACAGGGAAGAAATGGATAATATAGCTTCATAAGGAGGATTTTACCTTGAAAGTTTTAGATTGTGAATGAAGCGGGCTTTGAATTATAAGGAACATTTATTCCATTCCTTTTCAATCACCCCTGTATACCAAATTAAGATAGTTCCAATTAATGAATCTATAGCTGTGAATAAATTGCTCTCTCAATTTTTTAATCATTTTTAGATAACTACTTTTTGGAATCAAGTTCAAGTTTATCTTTTGAGAAACTCCCTTGAGCTTAATTTGAGCTTGTTTGTGCATTGTAATGTATTTTCTTTGTATACAAATGCCAGAATCTTTGGTCTCTGTGAAAGATCAAAAGAGCTCATTACAAATTATCGCTATAAATACGAAAGTTCTAAAAACAAATTAATTGTTGCATTTCAAAACAAGATATGAGTCGCACTGTGTGGTATTAGATTTTGCAAAACTAATCTACGTAGTTAACGTAATTAAACAAGAAAGTAACTAGATAGAAGGTCTATTAATCCGAAAGGTTTTGAGCGTCGCTTGTTCGAAACCGTGTGTCTGTTACTTTTCTTATGCTGCTTTATTTTTCTCCCACATTATAGCAAGGTTCTTTATTCCGAAGGGTCAATACGCTAAAGTCGTGTTACTCTGAATTGTCATTACTCCGAAATTCGGAGGGACCCTTCGGACTCGGAATAACGAACCATGTTCTTAAGTCGCAATATTTGACCCTTCAGAATAACGAACCTTCTGAATAAAGTCCTTCGGAATAACGAAGCGGCACTTTGGTCTTGATGTAACGGTGCTCGGGCTCTGTATTAGTGTCTAGTTATCAGTGGACAACATTTCCAAGGTGGGCAAAAAGCAGCTGACCCGCTACCAAATTGATTTTACCGTGACGTATGCGGCAAATGGGACAACGGCTGTTTGATAGCATCCGCAAAAGAGTAACAAAATAATAGCAAATAAAATTTTATCATGAAATGTAAGGAATAACTTATATAAATTATTTGGATAAGAGTTCTAACAAAGTTAAACAGGCCAGGGTAAAGTTATGCAGAAATGCAAAAAAATCATCTTCAGTATGTTATCACTATATTATTTGGGTTAATTAAATTAAAAGTATATGTAAATAGCGCCCCCAATTTGCACACAAATATACAGTTTATAGAATAAATTAAAAGAATTAAAGAAACGGAGCTTAGACAAACTGGCATTCAAATAAAGGAGAGAAAAAATCAGAACCGTTCGGATTCGAACCAGCGTGCACTAACGATTACAGGTCGTATAGCTCACCACCACACGCCACAACAGCTCATGTCGGATCTACTGGCGAATTGAACATGTAATGATTTTATTCTCTCGAAAATGTCTCACGGCCAATGTGAGAATTGCAGAACACCAGTCAATATGAGACATTAAATATTAAATGCGAGGATCCAGAGGATGCATGTCTGAGAAAATATATAATAATTAAAGAAACGGATCCTCGTATTTAATATTTAATGTCTCATTATGCACACGCTCACTTCGAATCCGAACGGTTCTGATTTTTCTCTCCTTTATTATAATGCCAGTTTGTCTGAGCTCCGTTTCTTTAATTATTATATATTTTCTCAGGCATGCATCCTTAAAAAGTATCGGAATCCAGCACTGTCTCTTCCAAATAGAGATCCAACAAACTTCTTACAGAAGGCCAATGACTGGGAATTTCTGATGGATGAGGAACATAAGCAAGTAGTATTTCCTTCCATAATCACAGAGACTGCAAAACGTCCTGATATTACAATCTATTCTGAAAGGACCAAAACAGTTATCATCATTGAGCTTACAGTCCCAATGGAAGAAAACCTATCAAATGCCAATGCAAGAAAGAAAAGCAAATACCAAGATCTTGTAGCCGACTGCGAAAATAGGGGATGGTGTACACACTGCTTCCCAATTGAAATTGGAAGCAGAGGTATTAACAACACATCGCTGACAAAATACATCGCTGCCCTCGGAGTACCAAGTGGAAAGAGACGTAACATCATGGACTTGGCTTCTAAAACCGCACTCAAAACCAGCTATTTGATATGGTTATGCCGTCAAAGCAAAGCATTCGGACAGATAGACCTGATTCAAAGCTGGAAACCGTCTCCATGTGAAGATAAAGAAGACGAACCAGCACAAGACACTCAGACCTAAATATGCCAAGTGACACTTATAAATATTCCTCAACGACACTTTGATATAACGATAGCTATACACTAGTCCTGCCTGCTGCCTTACATCAACCCGGGTGGACCGTTGCAACGGTGTGGCACTTGCTAGTGTAACAAGCTGATTTGTTTGTTTGTTAGTTAAACTGCAACCAGGTGATGTTTCCAATTTTGTCATCTTCCAAGAGAGAACTACACCAGGAGTGCTCATCTTAAGAAGGGTGAAATTAGACTCCGAAGATGACCGCGCTGGTGATCTACCAATGAACTACTCCTCCAACTGATAGTAAGACTAGGTTCCTTTGACCAGTCATTGTCCGTAATGACATTGCACATCCCAGTTCCAGCAGTGCAAGCTCTGCTCAGCTGACTCTAGCTCAAGGGTCTGCTGGGCAATATAGGGGCATTGACTTAGCACGCTGGTTTACGCCACTCATACCAGCTGTTCATAGCCTGAAAGTAGGATGGAGTGCCCAATCTCTGATGATCATTTAATTAAATCTATCTCTGAGGGAAGCGGGACGGTTGGGGCCCCCTAGAACCGGTTTATCCCACCAGAGTCTGGTCCTATGTCCAGAGACCTCAGAGAATTGATTGATGCCTACCCAAGACATGGAGATATGCAGTTCAAGAAAAAAGGCATTGTAATGGAGTGCTCGTCTGTATAATGGTGTCTGAAATAAGGCTCCGAAGGTGACTGCGCTGGTGCTCTATCAATGGATTACTTCTACACATAGTTGATATTGTTTTGTTAGAAAAGTTGATATAACATGATCAAATAAAATAACAGTGAATAAAGATATGATCACATCAAATAACCGTAAATAAAGATGACTGTGGCCTAAAAAGTCTATAGAAATATGAACATCATAATTAAGTCAACTTATAGTATTTCGGCGGTCGGTACGCCACTACTTCACTACGATATAATAGTGGTAACATTACAGGGCGTCCGTCGGACGGACGGAATACAGCATGCGCGAAAACATGTATGAATTTTGTTTTTACATTGCTGATAAGAGTGATGTTATATAATTCCTGATTCTGCCGATATGTTACTTGGCTTCAGATCATAAATCCATCTGGCATGTTTTGATTTGAAACTGCTTAGGTCAATAACCTCATAACAGTCTTAGTTATGATCTCCAACATAAACATTTATAGTATGTATTATGATGGTATCGCCGCTAGCCGAGATTACATCCAATAGTCTTTAACTCTCTCACGTATGTTAGGAGGCCGTGTCATATTTTGATTTTGATTTTGCATCATGCATATTATTAATAGAATTGGTTGTGTTAGCAGTTAAGATATTTTGAGTATAGCACATTTCTTGCATATACGTGTTGTATAATAGGACACAGTATATCGTGCCATCATTTCAAACGTGCTAACAAACTTTTTTTAGTTTAGGATTTTGAGAAATGTATGAAAAGTAGTCCGCATGCAATGCAATAACATCTAGCCATATCACCGCTCGGTCAAATAACGTAGAAGTAATCGTAATGTGTTCCTAATAACCGAAACTCCTAGTCAAGCGATCAAATCTAATTTATAATAAAGGTATGAGCAGTTAGAGTGGAATGATTGGGGAAAAGGGAATATAATTTTCTGGTTTACTTACCATATTAAGGAGTAATTGCTTCGTATATATGTGACCGTCCACCACGAATGAGCCGTAAATGTCCTCAATTGTATTCTGAGTTACAGTGTAAAATGGGCATGAAGGTCATATTCATAGGTATTTCAATTTGGTGCTACGTGTATCTCATTAAATGAGGTACACGTAGCACCAAATTGAGGTACCTATGAATACGACCTTCATGCCCATTTTACACTGTAACTCAGAATACAATTGAGGACATTTACGGCTCATTCGTGGTGGACGGTCACATATTGCAACCGCGATTTCTCGTTGCGTTGACTGACAAGTCGATTTATCCGCGACCGTATTAGTCATGTCTGCCAATGATACCAAACGAGTTGATTTTGATTTGCAAACATTTTCTCCATGACATCATCCAGCACGATTTCACAGAAGGCCTTTAATTGGATAATCGGATGCTTCATATTCATGAGGAATTTTAAGCCGGACGTAAGCTTAACTTTAAAACTTCATGGCTATTATAGAAATTTGTCCAGTACCAGTTTCTCTTAAATACCGCTTGTGCGTGGTGAAAATATTCACATTCAACCTTTTTCAGCCATTACATGGTTCCGCCATGTGCGAGGAGAACCTCGATCTGGAAGCAAGCATGAATGGTTAATGGTTACTGTTAATAGATAGTTGAATTGTCATGATACTTGGTTGATAAACGGTTCCCAAAAAAAACCCGCACATATACAAGCGGGTTCAGCAGTAGATGTAGAGCATTTCACTGAAATGATTTTTTCAACTGCTTGCGGAAACAAATCTGGGTTGAAGATCGGGACGAAGGACGGAAAAGTATAAACCAACCGCTTTCACGAATACCATTGTTTTGTTCTTATTAAAAAATGCCGCCATTAGCGATTAGAGACGGTTCATTTCAATTTTGGATTCGTCTGTATGCGGTATTAGCGACAATTATAAAATTATTGTACTATACTATTTTTCACTCTGATGTGACAGTGACGTCAACGCGTTGAAGCAACTGTTTGGCACACGCATCTATGTGGCGTCATTAAGTTCGTACACCAGTGCTTTGAACAAACGCTAGCGAATTGAGGCATCGCCCAATGAAATTGGGATATAGATTTAAATTTAAATGTTGCTAGAATATGTTTGCATTGAAAAGTGGTAAACATTTGCTAGATGGTTCTATGAATAAAAGAGAGCCTAGACCGATATACACCAGACATATTCCACTAATAATCTGATCTTAATACAGCTATGTACACGAAGCCGCATCGTTTTAATATCCGTTTTAAGAATATCTCATATGATCGTTGTATAAAATGACAGATGTTTTACGAATTGTTTTCAATATTGTTCTGGTAAACAACTACTCTGAAAAACTGCTAACATGACTGCGCAAACGTTATAAAAATAGAAGAAAAAAAAAGGTCAAACTCCACCATTACATTAAACATAAGTGGAGTAAAGACTTATCTTAAATTGGTTGTATATTGGATATAGATACATAATTTTGATTTGATATAGTGGGTATTTTCCCGCATGGGCCTATTATCTGATGCTCCTACCTTAATTAAGACAAAGTGATAATTATGACAAGCAAAGTGTTGCTTTATATATTGTTACAAGCCGTAATGACTCATTGCCAAAATCACCTTTTACCCATGTTCACACGAATGCACAACAGTAATACACTGTTTGATTAAGTTAACAATATGTGACCGTACAGCACGAATGAGCCGTAAATGTCCTCAATTGTATTCCGAGTTACAGTGTAAAATGGGCATGAAGGTCATATTCATAGGTATTTCAATTTGGTGCTACGTGTATCTCATTAAATGAGGTACACGTAGCACCAAATTGAGGTACCAATGAATACGACCTTCATGCCCATTTTACACTGTAACTCGGAATACAATTGAGGACATTTACGGCTCATTCGTGCTGTACGGTCACATATCTGGTCTATAATTAAAAGTAACATTTGAATGCTACATGGACGATAAATGCACATACAATATAATCACACAATCACAATTTTCATATTAATTACTACTTAATCAGCAGTTCTGGTACAATGTTCTGGCTTGTTGATGTATATATCCTTGTTCGCTTATCCGGCGAAAAGTACTGTTCAGCAAAGTCCATCGTAAACTTGCATTGATGTATCCTTTGCGTAAAACCCTCGCACAGAAATGATGCTGCTTTCTCCAAAAAAAAAAAAAGCGCAGTGATTTATAGTGCGCTACGCACAGGCACAACGCCTAGACGTTGATTCACAAGCCTCAGCACACTTTACAGAACCTCATATCCTTGCACAGTAGACACTTTTCCCAGGTAAGATGCTTCTTTCGCCAATCACTCTCTCTCCATGAAACAGGCTTCTTTCTGAACTGATCCTTTTTTTTTTTTTGACAGATGAGTTGTTTTATAAACCAGACTCTAGCAAGTCGACATGAGAATTTTAATCCATTACGGAGAAGGAGTACCTTCGTATACTCAAAATAGCACATTATTGGCGATGCAAACTGCTCAAATGTACCTCCTCTTGAAGCACAACGACGACTGACACATTATAGAGAGTCTACAATCTCTCTCCATATTCTACCAAGAGCAAACTTAATTGCTTTCACCTTGTATACTAACAATCTGTTAATAGACCACTCTGTCACATTGAGCTTATTTGAGAAATGGTAATTTCCAATTAGCTGATTCGGGCATACCCTGGGTAAAGATAATAAATAATCATAATTATGCAATGTACTTTGATAAGTAATCTGGGAATTCCTAAAATTAATTCGTCGGGTGCATCACATACTGGTCTATCTTGATTTTTTGACTTTTTTGAGAAAATTGGTATATAGTTCTTTTTTACGAAGCTCTTCCAATACAACAAATTACAGACCTCAATTTTTCCTAGATAATTAGTAATAAAATGTTAAATTTAAACTATCTCTGATTTTTTCAAAATACGTTTTTCACATACTGATCTATCTCGAAAAAAACACGCATTTATAGACAATCTCAATTGAAAATCTTCGTATTAAGTTTCACAGGTCAATGAACTTTTACCGCCAGAAGATCAGTCGGGCTGATGATGCGTTCAGGATAGAACGTGAGAATTTCCCACTCAAAAACGTAAGTCCAGTTGCCTAGATTGTAGTTCAAAATAATTTAATATGACAGCATGTTTGTAAAACCCCAGAAAGTGATGTAATGAGAACAGTTAATGTTTATGAATTCGTCGGACGCATCACATACTGGTCTATCTCGAAAAACACGCATTTCGAGAAAATCGCAATTGAAAATCTTCGTATTAAGTTAACCTTTCTATAATTTAATTAGACTATGGATTTTCATGAAAGTGGTTTTAAATTAAAGCATATACTTAACAGATTTATTTAAGTGGAATCTGTTATTATATTTACGTATGTAATATTGCTTAAAACTATACTAAAGTTGTAGTTCTGTATGTGAAATCGTTAATTTCCCGATATCGTATTGAAAGTGCATTACATACTGGTCTATCTCGAGATAGACCAGTATGTGATGCGTCTAAAATCACGTCATTGTTCGCGAAATCGAGATAGCCCCAAGATAGACCAGTATGAAATGCACTTTAAATACGATATCAGGAAATTAACTATTTCACATACAGAACTACAACTTTAGTGTAGTTTTAAGTAATATTGCAAAGGTAAATATAATTCAAGATTCCACTTAAATAAATCTGTTAAGTATATACTTTAATTTAAAACCACTTTCATTAAAATCCATAGTCTAATTAAATTATAGAAAGGTTAACTTAATACGAAGATTTTCAATTGCGATTTTCTCGAAATGCGTGTTTTTCGAGATAGACCAGTATGTGATGCGTCCGACGAATTCATAAACATTAACTTCTCATTACATCACTTTCTGGGGTTTTACAATCATGCTGTCATATTAAATTATTTTGAACTACAATCTAGGCAACTGGACTTACGTTTTTGAGTGGGAAATTCTCACGTTCTATCCTGAACGCATCATCAGCCCGACTGATCTTCTGGCGGTAGAGGGAATAGTGTTCGCTCTGTGAAATAAAGTCCGTATTACACCCAATTTATGGATCAATGGGTGGTGCGAGTCGAACAACAGATACTGATCTGTGTGAGTGTCCTTGCGATATACGGATGTTTCTAGACTGCCATCACTTTGCACGGTGACCAAACAGTCTAAGAAAGCAAGTTTGTCGTCTTTCAGTTCTTCCTGGGTGAACTTAATATGTTCATTGACACTGTTGATATGGTCGAAGAACGGAGCAAGTTGATCTTTGCGTAGCTTCACCCACGTGTCATCAACATAACGAAACCAGTGGGTAGGGGGGGGGGGGGTACCAGTATACGATGTAAGTGCCAACTGTTCAAACTGTTCCATAAACAAGTTTACGACAATCGGTGATACTGGTGAACCCATCGCACAACCATGGCGTTGCCATCGTAGACGAAATATGTTGTATTCAGACACAGTTCAAGAATTTCACAAACTTGGTCGGGACTGAGGTCTGTGCGCTCCTTCAGGGTAACATCCTTCCTTAGAAAATCACGAACACAATCAACCGCTTCCTTGGGTGGTACACAAGTAAACAGCGCTGAAACGTCATACGAAGTTATGGTCTCATTATTATCCAACTGTACATCACAAACTTTGTTGACAAAATCCTGGGAGTTGACAATATGATGTTTAGATTTTCCAACTAACGGTCCAATAATATAGGCGATGTGTTTTGCTATATTATAAGTAACAGAGTCCACACAGCTTACTATGGGTCTTAAAGGAGCATGTGGTTTGTGTATCTTGGGGAGACCGTAGAACTTGGGTATCGACTCACCCGGGTACAGTTTATGATACAAATTGCGATCGATAACCTCTGATTTTTCAAGGTTTTGGAGACAGTCAATTACCTTCTTGCGATAACCACTAGTGGGGTCACGTTTCAGTGGTTCGTATGTCTTATCGTCGTTCAACAGTGCACACACCTTGCTATGGTATTCAGTCTTATCTAACACAACAGTGCACCTACCCTTGTCCGCTGGTAAAATAGTGATGTCATTATCTCCACCAAGCGTTTTAATGGCTTCTCTTTCGTGTTTGTTAAGATTAGAGTTCGGAGTCTTCGCGTTCACAAGGCAAGATGAAACTTTTGACCTTAATTCCTCCGCGTCCGATGTGCACAAGTTGTTGTATTTGATAGCAGATTCAGTAGCAGTAATAAGCTCTACATGCGGAATACGATTCGGTGCCACAGAAAAGTTCAATCCTTTCGATAAAACATCCCTTTCGATCTCAGTCAAAGGACGACTTGATAAATTCTTGACCCATTTATCTTTCAACTCCGTATCCGGTTGTAATCCTTCACTTTGTCTCCAATTTATATCCGAATCGGCTCGCGATGCACGCGTCGAATTCTGCAACCTTGCAAACATTTCTTGTTGTCTCGATTTTGACTTGCGGTGCTGAGTCAACTGCGACTGCGCGGTGAACTGTGACACCTCATCATAAACAACAGCTGGTAATTTCGCACGTAAATCCTCAGAAATACTATTTATTTCACTCCTCAAAACATCGATGGTAAAATTGTTCTGACGAACACGTTCGTTGAGCAGATCTTTTTGAGCTCTGACTATGATTTTATTAGCATTATGTCCTTTCACAAGCGGTTTAATCCACAAGCTCCGTGGTGTTGTTTTGGAGTGCAGACACCGTAGATTGAAACGGAGATGGTTTCTAAAGTCCGCTAATTTCCTCGAGGTTTTCTCAAATTTTCGAACCAAATTCAGGCTATCCTGGCCAAATTGGTTGAGAATACGTTTGTGAAGATTATCATTCATCCAGGTAGTAAATAATAAATTATTTTGAACTACAATCTAGGCAACTGGACTTACGTTTTTGAGTGGGAAATGTTCACGTTCTATCCTGAACGCATCATCAGCCCGACTGATGATCTGGCGGTAAAAGTTCATTGACCTGTGAAACGGATGTTGTAGTGTCACAGGTCACCTTCGAGTTCAACCTGAGAGGGATCTTCCTAATCGCTGAACTGTAGGCCCCGGCCCCGTGAAAATTTCCCACTCAAAAACGTAAGTCCAGTTGCCTAGATTGTAGTTCAAAATAATTTATTA
Source organism: Amphiura filiformis (assembly GCF_039555335.1). Lineage (NCBI taxonomy): Eukaryota > Metazoa > Echinodermata > Ophiuroidea > Amphilepidida > Amphiuridae > Amphiura > Amphiura filiformis. The sequence goes on from NC_092637.1 coordinate 3,775,615, forward strand.
TTTACTACCTGGATGAATGATAATCTTCACAAACGTATGCTGTCATATTCACATTACATTATCGGGGATTCCCCTAATTCAAAATTAGATGTGATTCAATTTGTTTTGATCAACTTGATGAATGAGAAGGGATTCCCCACACATGTCATTACTCATCAAATTTAAATTACTAAGGGCACATCACAATAATACACAATGTATCCTACCAGCAGTCAACCCCATCCATGGGCAATAGGAAGAACTTCATTTAGGTCAAACTCAATTGCAAACTACCATTGGGAATAACTGAACGTTTGGTGCAGATATTCCATGTAGCAAATATTTACGCAATTCCAAAAAATATTTTAAGCTGCCCACGTAAGTTCGTGATGTATCCCTAGGATTCCGCTCAATTCTGAGTACCTTTAGTGACTTGATCCCCAAACCTGTTTGACACCACAAAACCAGCAGATTACAAAATAACCCCACATATATCACTAATACAGTTAGAGGTTATTTTACTTTTGACTTTACGGGTGTGTATTTAGATATTTTCTAAACATGGTAAAAATGAATGAAAATGAGCTAAAGAATTATGATATGATAAAGGGAATTCCTATCTCATTTTTAAAAGACAGCATATCAACATATCAGTTAACATTGACTTCAAAAATGCCATTACTCTTTATTTTTGCTGGATAATTACATGCATGACGGTAGATTTAGTTACAATACACTGATAGACATCAAGTACTTCTCCCAATCCTATAAGCTCAGGATTACCCGAGTACGCTGTATCGCATATTACATAAAATAATAAGAAATACTTAATCTATGACTGTCATGTAGGAGCTTGCAGCAAGATGTGGATTTACGAGGCTTAAGGTATGCTTTCCTCAACACGGCACCTGTTTTATGCAGTGTTGCTGAACATTGATGTCCTGGGTTGGTCTACGGGCGCGTTGCAGTGCGTCCCTGTTATATTAACCATGAAAATACTAGTATTTCTTTTCGTTTTGAACCAAAATTAATTGCCTGGAAAATGTATGCGCACATTTCATAATACGGAAGTATACAAAAATAAAATTTTCTCCTTAAAGTAGTTTTTTACGACCAGTGACTCATTTAGCTTGAATGCATTCACAATTGTGTTAGTTTGGTATTGTTTTATTGCTGATATTGTTCGAGTTGGAATATAAGATTACATTGATGGTAAGACTGTTCAGATACAGCTACACAATCTAAACAGTTGGCTATTACGATTTCATTGTAAAAAGGGCAAATTGTTGAAACTCGTTCGTCCAAATAATAAAATTATGCTCAAAACCATGCTGGTAAATCAAATTAAATCTAGCACAAAATTTTAATCAATATTCTGCATGATCATATTGAATAATATGCTTCCAAAAATTTTAATATTATATATTTCTTGATCAATAAAAGCAATTATATTACCTCCGCTGAGATTAATTTCAAATGCGCGGTTGGTTCAAGGTATTGCAAATACTTTACTTAATCAATCTTATTCAGTTTGGAGCACCCTGCCTGCGATTTGAATGTACATAATTTCTAAGAATGTAAATCGTTTGATTTGTTTAGTACTTTGATCTGCCCATTACTTATCATTGATATTGATGTAAGAAACTCTTCACTTAAATTAAATACTCGGGTGATGAATCATGAGCAAACTTCGAAAGATTCCGGATTGACCAAGCCCGGGACCAAGCTTATTCGGCCGGAGGTAGACTAGCCTCTTTACCCCTCTGGTATGGTGGGTTTAGAAAATAGCCAATATCATGCTGTTCAAACACCGCATGGTTTAGGCGATTATATCAACAATACAAACAAAGTGCTTTTACATATCAGATAAAGTCGACCCTAAAATGTAGTGATCGCGGTGGACAAAAATAAATAGCTAAACAATTAAATATAATATTCACGAACATTTACATTAATCAAGCCAGTATTTTCCACGTTCATATCGCACATGAAATACAAATAAGCGCTCAATTTCAAATTACTAGTGCTGTAACCTGTGCCAGGTACAAGCTATTCTCCGACGCTTTCTACTAATGTGATCATCTCTAACCTAAAGTGCAGCGCGTAATCAATACCGTACCTGCCAGCTACGTTCTAAAGTTGTATATCATAATTTAAAAGCAATATCATTAGATTTTTCGACCACAACATTTTTATTCATTTTATTAAGTTTCTCAGTGATACTGACTTTTTAGATAGTCAATCTACCGTGTTTATGTGTGGACTGGGATGTATGTGTCTGAAAGTGAAATAAACACGTTGTGGAATTTACTAAACTTATTTTATATTTATAGACTATATAGAAATATGGCAGTACATCTTTATATTAATGAACGTATGTACTTTTTAAGTCTACTCATGCTTGGGAGTCATATTCTTTCAAACAAATTATGGCCCACACACAAAACCAACAATAAACAATTATATTAACAACAAATATTCCAATAAGAAAAAACAGAATAATAACAAATGAGAACTTTCTTTTAAACTACACATGGAAAACCAATACACTATAATACTTGGTTTCATTGTCATTGACTTAATGCCATTGACGTTGACGTAATACCACCCTCATCCTATTAAGCAATTTTGTGAAACATAAACTACGACAGGGGGTTTGTTGCACCCCATAATTCCTCTATTCCTATACGTCATGTACTGTTTATTTGGTATCAATGTATAGCTATGGGTGTTTACTATCCAGTGACATCAAATGAAGTATAAACATTTTTTCATGTAATGTCACTATGACGTCATACAGATTTGCTTTTCGGCAAAAAATCACATGAGAATGTAACTTTGTAACAAATAACAATATGTATTTACACAAACTTCCCAAGTACCGCATAAATATCTTTTTTTTTTATTAAAACATTTTACAATGTTGATGGTCGCATATAGTCCCACATATAGTCCCGCACATCAGTTGTGGACAAAGATGCCAGCCTGGTTAGAATTAAATGTTATCACCGGGTTACGTCTTTGCGTGTGATTATATGAATCGACTTTGCAACATTTTGTCATCGTCTTATTCCCTGGTTTGTCATTTAATGTACGAAAACTTAATTTAGTGTTTATTGTAGTATTTATTTGAGTTTATCACTGTAAGCAATTTGTGAATTAAATCCGGCAAAGAATGAACATTGATCATAATTTACCAACGCACTTACGGCCACTACTTTTTTTAGGGAATTATTGTCCAGTGTTATAATCCGGTTGCGTGAAATGCAGTAGTTGGGCCGATGAAGCCGATGAACAGGGGACTGAACATGACGTTGTCGCCAGACACATCTTTTGTTAGTGCATAATGCTACAGTATTTCTCAGCGTAGTTGCATCGTCTCGGATCAGCGTCTTGGGTTCCGGGCACGCCGACGAGTTAGTCGGCGAGATTTTGGACCAAGTCCTTTTAAAAGCATTTTAAAAGCTTAAATGCGTTTCTAGTACTTCGTACATGTAGTACGAGGTTTAAATGATCATACCAGATGATGTCCAACTATTGGTCATTGCACAAGATATGGTGGATCATGGTTCACGATATTACGACAATTTACTAATTAATTTATAATTGGTTACCTGTCGTAGTGAAAAGCCGCGGTGCACAGACCGACATATTAATCCACAGGAAGATTCTTCAAATTCCTTAATAACTATGGAGTTAAACGATTTACAATATGGCCAATAAGTAGGTCATCATGCTGGTTATTTCGTCCTAAATCCGTTTTAAATGCCGTATACTTTTTGAAGTAATCAAATGTATAAATACACGCTACAATCAAGTGTTAACTTTAGTCGGCAGTCTTAACCATGAGATCGGCGACAAGTTTCGTTTAAATATTTATTCGTTTTGGATGGGTAAACACCACAGGAAAGAGAAATTCTTGTTTTTTTCTTATACTACTACAACTGCTCTTTTAAACTATGCATGGAATTGCCTCCCTAAAATGCACCGATGAATTTTGGTACTTTAATAATGTGAAACTAATGCATTTTTTTGCAACAAAGTGCTCCAATTGCGTAATATTTAATGCGGGTCTAAAAGCTTTTTTTTTTCTGTTTTTAGCCGACTCTTGTTAAATGCTCTCATCTGTCTTCCAGATCATCATGGACACGTGTTAAAATTAAATTACTATGGTGCTGGGTCTCTGCTCTTTGCATAGCGTATTCAAATATCGCAGATAATTGTATAACTATGTATTTTGTTAAATCCATAATAAATCACGAAACAAATCTATCTAAGAAGTTACTTCCTAGCTTCTTACTTCCTGTAATCTCCGCCACACCAAACATTGCTTCCCTACACTAGTTCAAAAACATAAGTATACCGATCCACCATTGTGATACCTTTGAAATGCGTTATATTTCTCAGAACGATATATATCACTATATACTTTTAAGACTGTATTTTAAGTACCGGTAGTAATTTGTAGCTTTAAGATTGTATTTTTCATGGTTTGTAAAGCGCCTTGAGACCCTGTTGGGTTAAAGGCGCTTAATAAGTGCGGCTTATTATTATTATTATTATTATTACTTGGTCTATTTACACCCGATTTAATGAAAGTTGTACGTGATAGTGGGTGTATGTTTCTTCCCTAGTTTCTGAATAAGGGCGACATTTTTCGCAGGTTGGTATGGATATTGGCACAATAACCCCGATATAGATGCTACGTGACTTTGGGTATGATCAGGATAGCTTTATTAACCTAAATATCTCCATTTAGTCTCACCAAAGAAATATGCGGGCTACAGAGTACTATTTGAAGGCAGGTTAGCAGACATGCCCTAAATAGGATGGTATTCACAAATTTTGATGAGATTCGAAATCACTTTATTAATTGCTATATTTTCACATTTCAATTATAATTGAACACCGAATTCAGCAGACTAGTTTGCGTCTGACGTCAGGGCAACGGCGCGATGTGATTGGTTCCTGACCTGTACAGTACGGCATTTTTGGTGTGGTTGACATGACTTCAGACTCAAACTAGTCTTTTTAATTCGGTCTTCAATTAGAGTATATATCACAGAAAATAAACAAACAAAAACCCATTGACCTGTTGTTATTTACGTTGTGTTTTACCGTTGATGTTTTTCCCCTTTGCGTTCACCCTTTAATTACTTTTGTCACCAGGTATCTGCCCCTAATTACTCAAGGTGTGCTATAACCATTACCGAATATATCGCACGTGTCTCATTGCACTTTTGCAAACACCAACACATCAAAATGATGCGCGTTTCGGTTTACCTTTCGGCTCTTACCTTTCTAATGTGAGATTAAAGAAGTGGGTCGATAAGAGACGTTCTGCCTGGTGATGGTAATCCCGGCCCCCAACTCAATACAAAAGTTGACAACCATGAGAGTTACCAAATCTTTCAAAGGCCCCCTTTGCAATATTTTTTCATCAAATTTACCCCCTTTTTCATAAAATATTTTTTCACAAAACAACCCCTTTTTGTGGTTTTCAATGACCAGAATTTCAAACACCCCTTTACAATGATTAGAATTTCAAACATGCCATATCAATGGAACTTAATATTGACATAAAATATCTGGATTTTCGCAAGTACCCCTTGTATCCAAATTTCGTGGACTGTGCAAATTAAATACTCCTATTTTGCTGATTTCACTGTCAAATTTCACGGACAGTTCAAATTAAATACCCCATATTTTGCCAATTTCGTGGTCCTTGCTACTGGTAAAAAATAACCCCTTTTCCCCGCAATTTGGTAACTCTCATGGTTGTCAACTTTTGTGTTGGGTGGGGGCCGGGATGGCAATTTGTGCAGTTATGTGTCTATGTATGTAGTTCATAACGGTCTGCAGAAGGACTTGTGAAAACCTTTAGATTTATATTTTAGATTGCTCTACAAGAAGAAATCCAGAGGTGTAAGATCTTAGGGGCCATTCATCTTCGTGCTTTAAAGCAATCATGCGATTGCCAAACAATTCAGAACGGCGTAAAATAAAGTAAAGAGAGTGGTGAGACTGTGATTTTTATATTTTAAAAATAGCCACCGAGTCCGTATTCACACTTGCTCTACAAGATGAAATCCAGAGGTGTAAGATCTTCGGGGCCATTCTACTTGGTGCTTTAAAGCAACCACGCGATTGCCAAACAATTCAGAACGGCGTAAAATAAAGTAAATAGAGTGGTGAGACTGTGATTTTTATTTTTTAAGTGACTTCGCTCAACTGCATTTTTACAAGGCTCACATAAATAACCACTGATTCCTTATTCACACTCTAGTGATTTTACAGTTGTGGGAGGACAAGATGTTGATTCATCTATCAATTATTTTGACAAAACCCATCATACTCTTTAATTTTCAAACTGTATATTTTATTTTGATACACCCTGTATATTAAATCTTAATTAAACGTTACCGTGGTCTTTCTTCTAACTTTTCTAAAGATATATGTCAAAGCATTGTTGAACCAATACTTGTAATAATGACCTGCAGCTGTTTGTTACAATACAATGAAAAACAAACAAGACAATAGAATATAACGACATGTTAGCATAATGTCAATTCAAAGAATACAATACATATTTAAACTCTGTGTCTTGGTATTTAGGGCTTTAATGACCTAATTCCTTCCTCGATTCATCGATTGCCATCATTGTTATTGTTGAGATATGTCATCTACCGCAAGGTCTATTCATAATGATTGCTGTAATTAGCCACACTCACCATTTAATATCATCGTTATAATTATAGAGTTTGTCGAATGCTAAAAAAGCATTATACTAATCATACAGAATTTATATTAATGCAGATTTCTAAAAGAAAGTCAATGACTCATCATAACATTTCGGGCAAAAAGAACTGCAACGGTACCGTGTTTTCGAAAAGTCACACAATGAACTTGATAGCCAGAAAACATGGTGTAGAGAAACGCTCATGTGACATGAACCTACAAACGAAAAACATTTTGTTTATTGTTTTTAAAACGTAAGTTACTACGTGAAATAGAAACACACGAGTAATGTTATATACTCCCGCGTTGTAATGTCTTTCCGCAACCCCTATTACCACAAAAAATGATAAATTGTAATGATACTACAAATGGAAAACATATCAAACCTAACTGTCACTCAAATATAAACCCTTTAATCAATAATAGTCATAATTGCAGGAACCGGGAACCATCATTTATTACAAAAATAAATAAAGAAAAATATCCTTATTTTTCGGTAAATTTGAAAAAAGTGGCGGCGCTATTTAATGAAGCTCATTATGACGTCAATACCCTGTTGCTATCAAAAAGTTATTATAGTCGACTTGCAGTTATCCCGACTGCAATGCTTGTCTTTTTCAACAATGTTGGATACAAACACTATTTGGTGTGTGTTTTTCGGTCGTCCAGAGTTTTTTTCTCAACTTATATCGAACAGATCCCTCGTCAATGTTCATTAATCTTGCAATTTCACGGTTAGATTTTCCTTCACTATGATATGCTTCTATCATTCCCTTCTGGTGATTGGTAATTTTTGGCATTTTGCGGAAAGACATTTCAACTCGCGAGTACATGTATTAAGAAGTTAATCTTTGATAAAGCTAAACATTTACTTTAATTTTCAAATTAGGATTTATTTTAAATTATGCCTCAAATCATATATATGCTTGGTCAATTCTGTGCAGAGTAGGTTAATTATGACCATTACAAGTTCTAGGAAAATTATTCCATTTTCTTGTTTAAAAAAAATTGAGAAATCAATCGTTTTGCTAGAAATATATGGAATTAAAAAAATGCGGTAAAATGGCTCCCTCAAACGTAATGCGTTCGGCCTTCAGGAGACAAGTTTTTATTAGCACAAGCACATATCTATTGCACATAAGCCATGTCATAGTACATTAGACACGTCATAACTAGTCCCGATGGCACTGTTACAATAAGAATCCATTTAACACATCCAAAATTCTATTAAGTAACACTCGTTTTGCAAATAACAAAACATAGCAACACTCAACATGAATCTTTACCTACTTAAATAAATTAGGTAACAGAACTTTGACGATAACTAGCGAAAAATGTAGCACATTGCTGCTGGCAACAATCTGTATTAACTGATATTTTTTACGCTAACTATGTTGTGGTGTCTATAAAATGTGATTATATGATGGCAAAGAATGAGTCACTTGTCGAGCATGCTAAGAACAAAATAGAATTCTTGTGACTAGACCAACATCAGATCTAGCGACATTCGTCCCGTTCTTGCATGCTTATACCGCCAAGACGTCTGCTGGCTAATGTATTAATGTATTTTTTTGTTGTCAATATTCTTTAAATGATCAGTTTTTGTTCCAATCCAAAGTTGCCATACTTACGTGTCTTTAAGGGTAGACGAAGTATTGTTGGTCGAAGCAACCTAAAAATCGATTTTCAGTATCTAGATCAATATATTATTGAAAATTAACACCTTGATGTTTTGCAAACGTTCATTCTACAAATCGTATACTCTGCAAACTTGCTTAATTTATTGTTGTTAATTAGTTATGTACGTTTTACAAAAGTGTTGTTGTTTCAGCCCTCTTCACAACGTAACTCAAGAACCGCAGCACCTATAAAAGTATATCTGTGATATTTTAATTCTTCTACACGCTCGCTATGAATTGAGAAATGCAATTTTTGCCAAAGCTCACTACCATTCGTAAGATGCAGTGAACTACCAAATCACAACAGTTTATAATAATAATTAATAACCTTAATTAGTACAACTTGAAAACGCGTTCGAGACGCACATGCAATGATAGCTATTTTCCTCTCTAGCTGCCCAAGGAGTGAACCAGTTTCGAATCTTAAATCCAGATTCGATTTAAATTTGACAGATCTGCAGAATGAAGGTATCTCTGACTAAGCTTAAAACATAAAATAACAAAAAATATAACAAAAAAAGTGAGGTTGTCAGTATCAATCGATAGAGAAACATAACATTGCGTCAACTTGCCATTGATATTTCTGATTTTTAAATGGAGCAGTTATTTAGGTTAAAGAGAATACCTTGATCATACATAATATCCATTTTATGGATTTAATATTTATAGCGGTTCTATTACGCTATATTCCACACTCTGTAACAATACGTTTAAATAGAAACGGGAATAGAACCAGATCGGATATCACTCATTAATTTAATTAAAGTGGTTGTATAATAATTGCAAAAGTGTATGGTAATAAAATATAATAATTAGGGGAAATATGATGCCATTAAAGGGTATACAAAATAATGGTATTGTAGACAATGGAAAAGATTTAGAAAAAAATGTCATAAACATACAAAGACTATCGTGGTTATGTACCTAATTAACTTTTTTTTTTTATTTGATGATACCTATTTAATTTTAAAGTTAAATATTTAATGTCAAAATGAAACGGTTACCTCCGGGTCTTAATTGCTTCCTTTATTGGAGCAGTTTTACCTCATTTCGTTTAAAAAAATTATATTTGAGAAACCAATTCACGTATTTCTGCACTGATTTGACAGTAAATATTTGTGATTTTATGACTTTGAAAACTAAAATTACGGAAGAATTAACTAAAATTACGGAAGAATAAAAAAAAAACACATTTCGCATTTAAGTTTGAAGCCAACAGCAGGAAACTAACATTTTAATTTTCCCAAATTTTGTGTACTAAAACAATTGAAAATGACAGCCATACTGAACACATCTTTGAAAATGATAATAATCACCTGTTCCAATCATGTTGATATGTTCCAATATCAAATCTGAATCTGTCGCATGATGCTTTGATAATGTAGTTCCATATATGGTATATTACACTTCAAATATCTAGAAAAGATTAATATTCAAGCGATATTCAAGATTAATATTCAAACTTACCATGCTTACCATACATTCGTATTAGCTAACACATTATTTGGTGACGTGATGCAGACGCCATTGGCGGACCATTTCTTACCAATTGAATGAATAACACCTTAAAATGACCTCATACTGCTTCCTACGTAATATGACTGGTAAAGAATGGAGCATTTACCGTCAAATCGGTCACCTATGGTTCACAGCTTGGCAGAGTAAAACAAGTCTCGCGGCGAAAACTTATTGGTTTGGCTTCTTAAGTGAAGGGCACAATACGCCGTGAAAATCAGGGAAATGATTATTTCGTTCTTAACGCATGCCATTTAGTATTTCTCATGCTAATCTGGATGATAATCTCATTTAGAATGTTTAGTAACATAGAGACGCTTACCGCCAGATACTTTGATGGACTTTCACCTATATCATGATATATAATTATAGAACTAATACCAAAATTCACTACATTTAAATATAATTATAGAACTATGAAGTTGATTTTTTTTTTCACTTTTATGCGCATATTTGTACAAGCGTGAAAAGACAGTAATTGTAATTGTCATGATTTTTGAAGCATACAGGGTGTCCCAGAATGATTTGTACCGTGTTTGCAAAAATAACTAAAAATAGAAGACGGGCAGTGTATCTATTTTTGATAACAGCATTATAATGTTGGACATGTCTCCTACTTATTCTGTTAATTTCAGCACGCTACCTTTATTTGTTATGGCGTGGCATGCAATAATGTAAAATCGATGAGAAACGACTTGCATACCTTTGAAAAATGGCACGATACGATTAAATGAAGAACGTGGGATGTTTGGGACAGCATTTCGACGACAACTACTGTTGGGGTTGCGCCTTAAAGCTTGCCGGACAGTTGTAATGTTCGCTCTAGCTCTTACAGTCTTACGAGCACCTGAAGCTTCACTCTGCCGATTCATGACAATTCCGTGCTCGTCAAACTTCTTTACGTTATACACTATCGTCTAATGAATCTTCTTTGCGTCTCAACATAGCTGCCGGTTTGCCAGTAAGTTTTTGAAAGAAATCCACGCTGCTGTACAGTAAATTGAGGAACCGTCTTTTCTGTACCACAACCAGTTCGATCTCTGCAAGCATTTCAAATGACATGGACCTCACACCACAATAACCATATTTAAAACTACCGCCAAAGAGAGAATGGGATTAGGCCACAAATCCTTAATTCCATATAATGATTGCTTCGTAACGTCATAAATAATAGATAGATATCGGCTATTTAGTGGAAATATGAACAGGGCACAACTAAACTACCTGCATAACTTTTTCCAAATAACTTTGTGCTGAACGGTTAGTAATGTTACAGATTTTCAAAATAGGTTGCGCTGTCAAAACTTAGAATTCACCATTTTTACGCAATCTTCTATAACTTCTACTAGAAACGTCCAATTTTTAAAATCTAAAAAATCTGAGAAAGCTAAATATATGTAAAACTTAAAATGCAAAACAATATGACCATTCAACATGCCCTTCATACCTAAAAAATTCCACCTTTCCCGGTATAGATCATTCTGGGACACCCTGTATAACGTTATGCGTAATAAATTGTGTAAACGATGATTAACTTGTTAGGCGTGTGAGTATCACAAATATTTGCGGACACGACATCAAATTATTATTATATCCAAAATTCCGCCAAGAAATTCCGCATAGAGGTAAACTGAATTCATCACATGTGTCCATGTGCATTTTCAGAAATATTTATATTTCATGTGTCTTAGTAGTGTGATAAGTAAGTGTACTGAACTTTAATCAGCCTTTGATTATTATATCCCAGGAAGGTCGAAACATCAAAATTATTTGTATGATTTCTCCAATGAGGTACACACATAACCAACAATATAAAGGTATGATCAGACGTGATATGACTAGGCCGAAAATATATTGTCATTTGAAAGTAAGTATGGCTAATTCTTTAAGCGCCACACGACTTGTATTTACGTTTGATTCATATCGGATGGAGCATTATGGCTTCAAACATGGATATTATCTGTTCTGACAACAACATTTCATTTTTTTTTCTATCAGCAAATATCTCTTGCAGAGTTCTGACAGGTTAATTTTACATGTTTCACCTGCATAAGTCAGACTAATATAAGTTGATACCTATACATGAAGTAGAAATAAATTGTCAACTTTTATCTATGAAATTGAAATTGAATTTCAACAGCGCTGCAAACATTGTTGGACCTAAAACATTTAAAGTTTCAGAAAGCCGAGTAGTTTATTAATACTTTTTGCAGGTTTTCCGTGCATTTGATTGAGTCCACAATCTGTATGAAGGAGCAGCGCGTGTGAATGAAGTCATATGTTCACACCTCACTGTTTTTCCCTTCCGATAGCAAAAAAAAAAACACGGGTAGGGTTAGGGTTAATATGCACGTTTTTCCTCGACTTAGGCCTCCTTAACCTTAACCCAACTAGGTTTCACTAAAGCTCACTATTAAAACCACTCTGCGTGCATGCATTCCACGGGACTTGATGACGCAATCAGCCCAAGTCATATATACCCAGGGAATCGTTGGCCGGGCCAACGTCACCTGTGTGGCTACATGCTGGGGATCTTCATTTACTCTCTTTTTTCGTTTCTTTTTCTTGACAGTCAGTCTTTAATAATTTATATTGTAAAGTGGTCAATTTTTGTGCATTTTCAAAGCTGTCTCCATATTCATTTTGTAGCTCGATACAGGAGAGTGATTTTGAATAGATAGATACATACGAGGGTAACTGGCGTACGATAACGGCGTTTGGAAATCACAAGGCATTCTGTCACAAACCTCTGAATCAGTGGCGATAAGAGTAGCATGACAGCAAAAGCGCTGTTGAACCGGAGTAAAGCATTTTGAAACTAAAACTGACAACTGCCCTTGGCGCAACGGACGGAATGACTTATGTCGTCGCCGCTTTGATAGACGGCAGGAATAAAAGCAACATTTGACCCAATATAATCACTTCGATGTAACTTCGCATTGAGTTCTAACGCTAGCGACCTACATCTGCACTTATCACACTGCTAGCTTTGTAGGCAAATTGTCACTTTATATTGTCACAGAAATAAGGGTTGACTAAGTACTATAGGTCGAGGAGCCAAAAGTGATCGATTTTCATTATCTAAATATATTATTGAAGTTCAGTCTACAAATCGTATACTTGATTATTGCTTGATTAATTGTTGTTGATGAGTTATGTATGTATTACAAAAGTGATGTGGTTTCAGCCCTCTTTACAACATAGCTCAAGGAACACAGGACCTACAAGATTATATCTGTGATATTGGAATCCTTCTAGACGCTCGCTATGAAATAATCAATGTAATTTTTGACAAAGCTCACTACCATTCGCAAGATGCTTTGAACTACCAAATCCCAATAGTTTAAAACGATCATAAGTTACACAATTTTTTTACTATCAGTTTCTGACTACGTACGAACACCATTATCCAGATTAAGTGCGTATTGCGTTATTTTGCTTATTCACATGAATTCTACTGTTAGTACTGAATGGATAACAAAGTAAGTGTGTCCTCCAATGTTACCCAAGAAAAGTAACCTTAAGTATAAATTGGAATTTACAGTTAATTGAAAATGTAACCACGGTCCACCTAATTCCACCTTGCAGCTAGACGTAAATGACGGGATTGATTAGTCCTATGGTTTGTATATCCAACATCAAGAGCATGAACATTGTATTAAACCTAGCCAAAATAACAACCACATTTGAAACTGACTAAATAACGTTAATATTTTAAATGTATGAGCATTGGGTTAACATTAGATTAGGAATAAAATGTTATGCAAATCTCTATGATGCCATAACATAATATTGCTTTGGGTTGATGATGTAATATTGCTAAACAAGTAGTTAATACACAAGACTAACACTTATCAGTGTCAATATCAAAAACGTCAAGGAAGATGTTTGCTAAAATGTTAACATAATCCTGAAGTGTTCTATAATAATAATAAAAAAAACTATTGCAAAATTTGCTCAGTTGTGCTGAATGCACTATGGACCACAATGGCCTCATCCCAATGACAGAGTTCAATAGCCTCAATGAAACAATCGTTGTACAAACTTTGACCTCAAGTTGCAGAGTATGAGATTTTGTACCCAAATTTTCAAAGGTCATTCAATGAATGTACAAATGTATTGGATTTTAAAAGAACTGTGCCCTGATAGAAGAGCATGTTGTGGATCCTAGTGTTGGCTAATAAAACACCTACTCTAGTGTGTCTTAAGGGCTGGGGTATGAACGTTTGGACAGTATTTATTTTGGGACATTAGAGCACATCAGACATATCGAATTGCATTCTGAATACGAAGAATGTCATTCTGATATCAAATAATTTTGAATTTTGAAATTCGCAATTTAATACACATTTTATGGCAAATCATTAAAATTGATATTTTGGTATTTAACAGTACTTGAGGTAAACTTTATAAATCTGATGATTTATACTTAAAGTGTATGTAGGTGGGTTGAAAAGCCGACGATCAATTGAAAATTTTGACCTTTCGTATTGAAGATATGGATTTTTTTCCCAAAACACCAAAAAAAATTAGGTCTTTTGGGATAAAATCCATATCTTCAATATGAAAGGTCAAAATTTTCAATTGACCGTCGGCTTTTCCTCCCTGCTACATACACTTTAAGAATATATCATTAGATTTATATAATTTTCTTCGAGGACTGTTATATATCAAAAATTCGAAAAATATCATTTTTTATAATTTGTCATAAAATTTGCATTATATTGTGATTTTCAAAAAATGAAAATTATTTGATATCAGAAAGACATTCTTCGTATTCAGAATACAATTCGATAGGTCTGAGGTGCTCTCATGTGCCACAAAAAATACTATCGAAACGCAATAAACGCTCATTTTAGATCCCTTAATGTAATTTGGTAATGTTTTATGGTAAGCTTTATCTGACAGTAGTCTACAATTTTTGAAACATTTAAAAGCAAGGGGATTTATTTTGCAACACACTTGAAATTTGAAATACTAGTGCACTGAATTTTATTTATTTGGAAACATTAATGTGAACATGTTATTTCAAATAATAACTGCAATCTTCATAATATATTCCATTATGTATATATAACTAGGAAATAAGACGCCAAAAGTATCTCAACTGAGCAAGGTAAAACCTGGTTTGGCAAAGTGACATTTTATCTCTCAACGATTGAACATGTTGTTTTAAATAACAGCTTCTAACTAAATTGGTTCCATTTATTTGGAAATAAGACACCACGAATATAAGACACCACGAATATGGAGCTAGGTAAAACGTGGTTTCACATCCTTCAACTGTTGAAGGGGAAAGCCTTCACCTTACAAATTGTTGAAGTTCAATAATGTGTGTATTTAAAACACAAGCCTTGCAGGGTTTCCTCGGAAAACATTCAAGTGTAGGTATTTGTCAAAATGTTATTTGCATTGAATGCAAAAACACTTGAGTTTAACTGGTGTAGAAACTGCTTTAAAGCATCTAAACCTTTTTTAATACAATCTGAAATAACAACTATTATGCTCTATGAAATGAAAGGAGGCAATAATCCGTCGATTTACCCGAGTACCCTGCAGCTTTTATTGTGAAGGAAATATATGAATTCTATTACCGCATATATCATTGAAATGAAAATACGAATCGTCATTTAATGTATCAGATTTATCTGAACAAATGTATGTAAAAATACTTGTTTTGATCTTGCTGATCAGAATATATATGTGCTTCAAAGTAACACCAAGTGTAATATCGTACCAATATTGTAATTCCCAGTACCACAACTGTTTTTGCCGATATTTTTCTTATGTGACGTGATGTGAGAGCATGAATCTAATCACGTGGATGCGCAGCAGCTCAGGTCAATAACCACTTAATAACCGTCTTACTTATCTTTGTCAAAGATAAACATTTACGATATGTATTATGATGGTATCACCTCTAGCAATATTATTATCTCTCTTACGTGTATGTTACGAGTCTCGTTTTGATTTTGATATATCGTGTATATTGTTTTAATAGAAGTGGGTGCGTTTACAGTTCAGATAGCTTAATGGGATACCGTAATGGCAACCGTTGCAAACTATCAACCTATGAGTCCGTATACACTGTAGTAATATCTAGCCATATCACCGCTCGGTCAAATAAAGTGAAAGTAATTATCGGAATGCGTTCGTAATAACCTAAGCTCCTAGTCAAGCTAACAAAATCTAATTAATAATGAGTATATAAGCAGTTGCCGTGGAATATTTCATCGGTTAGCGAGAGGGAATATATGATTTTCTGGTTTATTTACCATATTAAGGAGTAATTGGTTCCGGTAATATTGCTACCTACCACGATTTCTCGTTGATTGACAGGTCAATGTAAGCATTTATTGCCATACTATTTAGGAAGTTTGCTTTTGTTTGGTTTGACGTAAAGACCTACATACGTATGGGTTCAGTAGGAGAGAATAAAATTCATGTTCAATCAGCCCGTTTGATATCATATTTTAATAGTTAGACTCTAGCTCCTACCACCTCGAATATCGGAGCTACCATACTAGTTATGCCCGCGTCAGCACACCGTTGTATTGTTCTGTTTAAACGGGCACCTTCAGCGATTAGAAACGGTTCATATTAATTTTGATTTCGTTCGTATGCGGTGTTTATATGATTATAATCACTGGAATGAAGTAAGTATGCAATGTGAGCAGCGTTTGAAATAAGGCGCGTCCTTGCGTCAAATACCCGTGAAAATAGGCGCGGACCCGTACATTTCCTACGTTACGGGTCCGCTTGACCCGTAAAATTTGAACCAAGCAAAGAGCAGAAAATCCTACTTTTTTTGTTCCACTGGAAAATCTGGTATACATAATACGTACAGCTGCCTGAGTACACTTTAATTGTAGCTTCCCATCAAGTTTTCAACCCAATTTTCTTGAAAATTAGTGAGGACCCTTGAAAATTGGTGAGGACCCTTGAAATTTTAAAAGCAAGGATTCGCAACCACTTTTTTACATACTGATATGTATCGGAGGTGTCTCAATATCACTAGCAGTCACTGCGAGACATTTTTGTGTAAAAAAAAATCTGTGACCGCTTTTTTTCCGATTTTTCAACCGATCACGGAGTAAGTAAACAAAAACAACCAAAAAACATCTAAGCAATACATCACTGAAGGAGCAAAGCGCTCCGGTATCCAAATGTAGTGTAGATATATAAAATTGATTCATTTCACTTTTACATGTTCAACAGTCATTATACCAGATGTTGCTAGCAGATGGTTTGGTCTCTTATTATAAATCTTGCATTCATCCATATGAATAAAATATAAATATACAAAATAATATTAACTTTAATGCATGTATTTGTGTAAAGCGCCATAAACTCAAACCAGAATTTTGGTAGATATGTTTGAAACATCTGGTAAACATCTGGTAAACATCTGGTAAACATCTGTAATATAAGAATTCGGTCCGAGGTAAGATTCTAGACCGGGACAATACCAAGAGCTATCGCACTAATATAAACATATATTATTTTAGCTATTTTAACATAAACTTTAGTTTCTATGTCAAATTATTCATCTTTTTCTGCTTTTTTTGGTAATTGTTATCCTTAAACTGTACATTTGTGGAAATTGAGGGCGTTATTTACATAATTATACTTATGTGCCGTGCATTCTCTAAATTCAGTAAATTTCCATCGTGTAATTGAATGGGATTATTTTGAAATTTTAAAACGCTTGAAATATCACAAACAAATAGATCTATGTTAATAAATAATATAAAAAATCTAAAAGCGCTTTTGTCGGCTCTCTCCGACCATTATGCCACTCGCCGCCTGTTTTATATGATTATGCTGTTTATGATTAAAAGTTGTTTGAAAATTCCCTTGCCATTTGTTAGTCTTTTTTTGCTGTTCTAATACGAAATATCTACCCCTTGTAAAGATGAAAACAAGATTTAAGATAAATAGCGCCATCATTGTTCAACTTTACTTTCAAATGACTCAATTTTACACACCATCGAACAACCGTGCACTAACTATATAGCTTTTAATACAGCCATGTAGATGAAGTCTAATCGTTTCATTATGCTCTAAAATCGTCCTATATACATGTACTTGCTCGTTGTCTAAAATTAAATAATATTTTTACGAATTATTTCAATGTTCTGGTATAAAGCAACTTCCATTAAAATATTTCAACATGACTGCATATTATAGCTCTTGAAATTTGTTGTTGTTTGTGTTCATTTTTTCTCTTTCGAGAAGAATAATCTTACTTTGAAGGACTGGCGTAAATTCAATATCAATATCGGTATTATTCGGTACAATCATGGAGTAAAAAGACGAGTTTCCCAAAAGAATTTAGCAACACTGCATGCGACATGTTGAGGTGGATTTCTACCAATGAATCTACTGTCATAATTGTAATTATCTAGCATCAAGGGGCTGTATAATATTTATGAGCGAGAGAACATAGAGAACGAGAGAAAATTGCTTCCCTACCTCTTGGAAACCCAAATTGCAAATTCTAAATGGTCTACATTATGCGAGTGTAACACAATCCATATTTTCACACTTCAATTTTTGTCACCTAGAGAAAACAAATATACAAAAAAAAAAAAATACAACACTGGTCTGGTTTTATTACGTTGTGTTTTATATTACCTTTGATGTTTTCCTCCTTGGCATTCACTCTTGAATTGCTTTTATCATGTCTCTAATTAACCAAGGTGTGCCACAACTATTCCCAAATAGACTGAACGTGTCTCATCGCACTTTCCAAACACCAAAACGTCAAAATAATGCGCATTTCGGCTTTCCTTTATAATATGAGATTAAAGAAGATGGTCGATACCAAATGGCCCAGTTTTATCAACATTTAACAAAAATTATGTTTACGTTATTTTAATCTCAATATGTTAGTTACATGACAGCACTAATAATATAAAAAATACGTAGATGTCGATAGGTCATGTGCAATGTTAGATCATGGTCTATTACAATGTGTGAATAAAGAAAAAAATCTCAATAGGACCGATAAAGCCGGTGTTCTTATCTTCGACTTGCTTTTTACCTTAATGCAAAATAAATTAATATAATGCTAGAGGTATTCCGTATTTTTGGTGCTCTCAATTTACTTTTATAGTGATGACTTGATGCTGCTCAATCTTCCAAGCAAATGATTTATATATGTCAAAATATTCCAGTGTGATAACAGTATAATCAAGATATTACCGCTTGGGAATCGTTTGGAATATGTGATTTGCTTCCACGAAATCAGCGTCCTGTTGGAAGGTTCGAGACGTTCCAACTGTTGAGTTGATGTTCTTTGCAGTGGTATGTGCTTTGTGAATGGGGACATAATTGATTGAATAAAGCAAATCATGCGCCATTCACAAAGGTCATGCCAGTGACTATACAGGTGTTTTAATACAAAGAACAGTAACTCAACAATTGGAGAGTCTCAAGACCACAAACTTGCGACTTCGACTTAACGCTAACTTCGTTGGAACAGGTTCAAAACTATGTCGTATGGCGACTTCTTATGGCACGAATAAAATGAACAGGTGCACATACCGTGTATTCATCTTAATATATATTACTGATTTTATTAGGCTCAATTTGGATGATATTGCTTGACGTGCAATCTCACCCTCTTAAAAAAAAACTTTGGTAGTATTGATTCTAGACTTAGGCAACTCTCGTGTGGTATTCCGTAGGCTAGATTTGCTGGGCCTATTGGTCTATCTTTGATGTAGCAACGACATGTAAATATCGGTGCATAACAAGCTGTTTCTGTACGTCGATGATAGGGTGATCATGTCTTCTCATAAATATATAAAGGTCAGTTATGATTTATCATTTTGCAATGATTGGTTGATCAATACTATTAAGTCTCTTCATGTGGGAAAAACTGATTGTATTTTATTTGGGACCAGATCAAAATTAAGCAAGGTCAGTGATTTTCAGATTTCCTCAAAAATTGCCATCAAATACTTGGGAGTGACACTTGACCAATACCTCTCTGGAGACATTATGGTTAACTCTATAACTAAAGTTAAAGGCAAACTCAAACTTCTGTACAGACATTTTCAATACCTCAATTAATGCGGGAATCTCTACTCTGCTCTTCTACAATGCCATGTAGACTATTGTTGCACTTCTTGGTATTCAGGTCTAAAAAAATCCGTTCAATGCAAATGACCGACAATCCAAAATAAAAACACTTATCTCCAAGAAATCAAATTAATCAGGTTGTTATATATTTTCAATTTTACCTTTTAATTGGGTAGACATTATTACCATCCATTTGGAAAGTTTTGTTTTCTTATAACAATGTCTTTCCGAATACTCAAGGAATAAGTTATTGAATAAAACAAAACAGCATAGAAATATTTTCCTTCTTTGTGCCCCTATCGTCATTTTCGTCTTATCAAAATTTAAAGTGACGTGTAAAAACCTCGGTATTATTCCAAACGGTCACTCACTTCGACTAGTATAACATCTTAGCAGGGAACGTAATTCATTATGACAACTCGTCCAAACTTGCCTCTTGTATTATTCCCTATCGCGTAGTTTTATGCCACAACAATTCGTAGGGTTTTTGTTAACAATCCTTTTCAAGCTTACCTGTATTGGGAAAATGTGTCATTCTTGCTATATATATTTTCCATTGTTAAACATACTCGAGAAACAACGAAACAAACAAGCACGTTATTGCCTACACGTTTGCCGTGTCTACAATAATAAGATCAGCATGTCCAGTCTTAAAGCATTATCCTATTAAGGTTGAGATAGATATTCCTCCAAGCGCCACATAAGACAGTTTTTTTTAAATCGGGTGGGGGA
This sequence comes from Amphiura filiformis, assembly GCF_039555335.1. Taxonomy (NCBI): domain Eukaryota; kingdom Metazoa; phylum Echinodermata; class Ophiuroidea; order Amphilepidida; family Amphiuridae; genus Amphiura; species Amphiura filiformis. The sequence goes on from NC_092637.1 coordinate 3,796,347, forward strand.
CACGCATGAGAACTGTCTTTTAAATTGACATAAAGTCACAACAAGTGTTCGTGCAATCATTCTTTGAATTTGAAACCATATCTGATCAGACGACGCTATATCAATGAGACTAAAAGGTTTACAGTCAAATGTCCAACGTCTAGATGCAGATATTTCTGACAGAATCATGTTGCGTGCGACAAACACACATTTAACTGTCAATTTGCAATGGCTTTTGCATTATAGTTCTGAGAGGTTTAGAAGGTCAAGGCAGTGCATCACTTTGTCCATCCTAATGTAAGTTGATACATACAGTGTGAGTATGAATCAAAAGTCGCAATGTTAATACCAGACGTAATGCATATGGAACATTCACTTTAACAAGACTCCGTTGTTTATAAAATATTGTACACATATTATACCTAACAATGAGCATTTCATTTCTCGATGGCAGAGCCAGTGACGTAGCGTGGAAGGGAGGCAAGGTGTTTTCGGCAATTTTCATATGGGATTTTCTCAATTTTGCGATCGATGGAGAGCGTGGGGCATATTATGCCCTTTGTGACCCTATGCCACTGGCAGGGTGCATATAACCTTTAACGGTATAAACACGTCAGCACATTTCGCGAATTTCTACATTACATAACAACGCCTTACTTTGCTATCGCAATTTAGGAGCGTATACGTAATAGTTGTTTCCGGTATAAGACATCACATCTTCAAAATTAACATCTGAAACTTTAAAGCTATATCTAAAGCATCATTTCTACGTGAAACATAATGTTTCTGTATATAAAAAAAGACATCGTGATTATGTCACAAACCTACGGAATAGTGCGACAGAATGCTCTTGAATTGGAGTAACGCATTTTGGAAATTGAGACTGGCAAGTGCCGTTGGCATTACGGTCAAAACGGAGTGTGTCGTTGCCGCCTTGATAGATGATAGAAACAAAAGTAACATTTGTCCCAAATCAAACTCACTTTGATGCTCAACCGTATTGACTTTCAACTCTGGCGACCTACATCTGGGTACTCTATAAAGGCGAGCTATTGTAACTAAATGAACGGGTTTTGGTTGATACATATTAAACTCATTGACACTGTTTGACTTGTTAATGTTAAAAGTTGAAGGCAAAATTATACTTCTACGCTACTCAAATTTGGTACACTCACCGGAACGCTTTCACCGGGTCAACCGGCGTTTTCAGCGTCACAGATGTTGATGACGTCAAACTTGAAGATGTTTGGCCGCCCCTTGGTTCCGGGGGGTCAGGAGGTTGTCCCAGACAGGGTCGATGTCTAACCCTTTTCACCGTTCAATCTGGGTCTTTTAGTTCTAATATGGATTGCTTCCAAGGCCTTGCGAGGGAAATCCTTGGACTCCCTCAAATTAAATATACTAATTTACTGGCGTGTCATTGACATCACTGTGCATTTTCTTTTGCGCAAACTGAAAACGCGAGAGCACCAGTAAAAAGATACTGAATGGATGTACACCAAGGTAAAAAATATAGTAGATGGCATAATAGTTCTAAATCAACATAACAGCTGTGGGGACATAGTGGGCCAAGCTCACATTGGGACTGCTGAGACCTATTAGGTGATGTTTCTTCCACGAATTTCTCCCTCGCAAAGGAAAGTTTTGATGGAAATATTGGTTCTTTTCTAAAAATGGTAGTGTTCAATAAATGATAGATGGAAACGCCTTCTGTGGTCGAGATTTTGGATGATATTATATTAAAACGATGATTTTAGAATGTATCTGGCAGTATTGATCGTCGGTTCTGCTTAAGGTTAGACATGATCACATTTATTTTAGGTAACACCGCAAAATATAGGTTGTATCTGGCACAGGTAACAACAGCAGTGATTTAAAAACGAGCGCCGCAGCGTTTTCCATATGCTAAGAATTCGTCTCGATGGAAATGTTTTACCTTTGATAGGTGAAGCTTCCTTATTCCATTTTGAATGCAGATTTGTATGATGTTATTATTTATTTATTTCAATTCTAGATCTGGGTAGTACCAATTGCTTTTGAACTAATATACACAGAAACGTTTGTGATATTGTTAATCTGTTTCTTTCGTTATTAATTTATTCATAATTTTCTGCTTTTTGTGGCAATTTGTATTCTATAAAATGTATATTTGTGTGAAAACTGCGGGCGGTATTCAGTTATAGCTAAGACTTAATTTAGCCAAATAACATGAATAATATGACTTATTCCTTACTTTTCATAATAAAAAGTTTTTAGAAAATGCCCCTGCTCTTTTGTTATTGATTTTTCTGATTGAAATATTTCCCTGGGCGTATTCAAATGTTTACCCGTTGTACAGAAGATTTAACATAAACAGCGCCAGCAATGTTCACATGTAGTTAATAATGACTTTAGTTCCAGAGGACTGTGATGTGTAGAGTGAATATAATGCGTTAATTTTGAATTTAATAGTGGAAAACAAAAAAAGGAAGCCTACACACAGAAACAATTTTACACAGGTTATGTAAAAAATATACACACATTCTTTCTTTCTTTCTTTCTGTTTTATTTTATGCTGAAACATAATTCATGATAGATTTGAAGTCATCAGATATTAGTCAACTGTCAGATTCGTTCAACAATACAATTTCATGCATGAAATATTTTATTTTGTTTTTGTTTTCCTTTTTATCAGTTCAACCCGCTATCTAGTGAATGTTCAATGTAATTTGTAAAGCATTCTCTCTCGCATGTATTATACATGTACGATGCAATGCTATAATAATACACTAAGCCACTGAAATGCTTCAAGCCTAATTCCCATATTTGGTACTGTAGGACAACCTACCAAAGTCATTTCAATGCATTATCACGTCTACACCGTATTACATCGCTATATCTCAACACACATATTGCTATACCATGTATACACGCTGTGTCCGGGCGCAGTATACAGTACGTACAGTATCGTACTGTAATAAATGTCGTAGCACGTAATCATGATCGCGGCAATACGTACGCTGCAATGTCAATTCCAATGTTGATAAATCTAGTAAATGAACCCATAAATAGCCATTTTTAATGTCTCAAAGATATCCATACATGAGCTTATGGAACGAATCTCCAGTTTGGTTCCAACTTATGACTTCGAAACCTACCTATTTGAATGATGTTTCAGGAGGCATGCGCTACACGATCACATACACGTCGTGTCCGCCATGATTGATTTCGGTCGGCGCTATATTCTTACCTGAAATAGGTAAAAACTACATAAACTCTGCAAAATATCTGGCCAATGTATGTTTTGCCTTTCGAATAGGTGCATTTTAAAATTACATAACAACTGGTAAAACATTTTGATGAAATTTTACTTAACCTGTGTAAAAAATTGTCGAAATTATACACAACATCATTATACTTGGTATTTTTTTTACATAATGAAGGTCCGATTTTTCTGTGTGTACTCTAAGTCACCGGAGCCCATATTTATTCAGACATATGAGACCGTCCATGGCGAATGAGCCGTAAATTCCTCCCCGGTCAATTTTGTTTTATTTCGTGTTTAAAATTAAACATCATAAACTTAAAATGGTATATCATTTGACTTCAAACGATATCCAGAAGCGGGGTTATGGTTTGTTAAACTTTTTTTTATCTTTCTAGCCCGTGAGGGTCTTTATTAAAGTGACACAAAAAACAACAATATACAAACATGTATATTAACAAAAACACACACAAAAATTACATCAGCCAGCAATGATTTTTACATAATATATGACAAAAACTTTTCTAAAATGGTATTATCAATACATTGGTTCCCATTTCTTGACATGAACACCATATTTATCTTTACTGAAGGCAATATTTTTCTCAACTTTTTCCATAAAGTATAACCACACCTTGAAATCAGAGAAATTCAGTTTTAATTCTTGAACTCTACACTTGTAAATGTATCTTTTTGCAAAAAGTATAATCATATTTATGAAAACCATATTTATATCATCTTTATAGCATCCAAGACAAATGTCAAAATATGTTAGCTGCACATTGATATTTACATCTTTCAGCCATTTCATAATATTGTCCCAAAACCTTGATACACTGTGACAATCCCACATTAAATGTCTCATTGTTTCCTTAGCTTTCTTACAAAATGAGCATCTGTCACTTTCAATTTTTCCAATTTTAAACAAGAATTCATTTGTTGGAAGAATCCTATGGATGAACCTAAATTGAAAATAGTGATCTTTAGTTTCAATTGTACACCTGTATGGCATTGAAAACACCTGCTTCCAATCAACATCCATCATGCCCCTCTCACAATTAAATTCAATCTCCCATTTATGGTTAGCTGTTGGGATGATTGTGCTTTGCTGACACAGCAATTGATATGCAAATGAGCAAACCTTTTTGGCAGCTCTGAGTTGGTTAATCAACTGTATCTCACGGTCTAGCATGCTAGTAGGGGTCAACTGATGTTTATAATGTTTGGAGACTGCATTAATTACACTGAAATACTTTAAAAGTTACACTTAATATTGTACTTTGCTTGAAATTCTTCATATGTCATAAAATGATTTTCAAAAATTAAGTCTCCAACAAAGTTCACACCTTTTTCACACCATGATTTATAATAAATTGTTTCTCTGTTTATCTTAACATGAGAATTATGCCATAAAATATCATCATTATTTTCAACACAAATATTTCTCAAATTAAACCATGACTTCATAACCTCACACAAAAAGGAGTTATGAATATTCTTATACTTAAAATCATTGACTGACCTTGGTTTACAATACCAAACCCATTCACCACCAACTTTGGAAAGTTCCTTGTAGAAAAGGCTTTTCCATTTTCCTTTATTATCATCATCTAAATATCTCTTTACCCATGTCACTTTTAAGGCATTACAAAATGAGAAATATTTGTCATTTTTAAACCTCCATTTTCTTTGTTACAGTACATTACATCTCTCTTAACCTTATCTGGTTTACTATTCCAAATAAATTTGAAAATAATTTGCTCCACTTGTTTCATGTATTTTGAGGAGGGGGGAGGTAAAACAGAAAATAAATAAGTTAATTGTGAAAGAGCCAGTGATTTAACAATTGTAATTCTGCCTATTGGGGTCAGGTCCCTCTGCGACCAGATGTCTAAAACAGTTTTTAACTTCTTTAATTGAGGATCAAAATTTAGCTCAAACAGCTTAGTCTTATCCAAAGAGACATTTATCCCAAGAAATTTAACCGGGCCCTTTGACCACTGATAATTTTCCTCTGGAATTGGATTATCAACATTATCTTTTAAAGAGCCAATTTTGAGAAAAGTGGATTTATCGATATTTAACTTCAAACCAGAAACTGTACCAAAATTTTGTATGATATCAACTGCATTCAAAATTGATTCTCTGGATCCATCTAAAATAAGTGTGGTATCATCTGCAAATTGAGTGATTTTAACATGGTTATCATTAATTACAATACCTTTCACCTTTTTATTTTTACGAATAGAGATACCCATAAGTTCTGCACATAATATGAAAATATAACAACTTAAAGGGCAGCCTTGACGCACGCCGCGAGATAATTTAAAAAATTTGACATATAACCATTATTTACAACACAACTACTTATTTCTGTATAAAATACTTTGACCCATTTTTTCAGATCTCTTCCAAAACCAAATAATTCTAGACTCTTTTGCACAAAATCCCATTCAAGTTTGTCATATGCTTTTTCAAAGTCAATAAAGAAAAGGGTACCCGGTACATTATACTCTTCTGTATACTCAATGATATCAAGTACTAGCCTAGCATTTTCACCAATATATCTATTTGGCAAAAAACCTGTTTGATCACATGATATAATAGAATTCAAATTCTTTTTCATTCGATTGGCAATCACTTTGGCAGCTATTTTGTAGTCAACATTCAAAGGGAGATCGGCCTCCAGTTTTTAAAAATTCTTCATCTTTCCCTTCTTTGGGAATCAATGTAATAACACCTCTACGTTGACTCACTGACAAACAACCTTTATTGAAAGAATAATTAAAAGATTTCACCAAAATAGGCCCAATTTGGTTCCAGAAAATTTTGAAGAATTCTACGGATAGCCATCAGACCCTGGACTTTTGCCATTTGGCATAGATTTTACAGCATTGAGACACTCACCAATTGTCATAATTCCCTCACATGAGTTGGCCTGTTCATTTGACACCTTGGGAATATCATTTAAAGTAATGCCTAGTTTATTGAGAATACTTTTACTATCCTGATTATCAATTGTACTTGTATACAGTGCAGAGTAGAAATCAACTTCTTCATCCAGAATTGCAGCACTACCAGTAATAACATTACCATGCTTATCATTTAACTTACAAACACTCTTCTTTGTGAAGTGCCGTTTTTCTAAATTTAAGAAGTATTTGGAATTCTTTTCACCTTCTTCGACCCACCTGGCTCTACTGCGTATCATGGCCCCTTTGGCCCTATAATTATACATAGATTCCAATTCTCTTTGTTTAACTTCAATAGATGCCAGTACATCTGGGTTAGAATTTTGTGCATACAACATTTCCAAATTTGTAATTTCATTCTCAAGAGATTTTTGCAAGTTATTTCGCTCTTTAGCTTTTTTAACAGAATATCTTATAGTATTACCTCTTACAACACATTTTATAGTCTCCCATAAAATACTAGGATCGGCTTCACTATTCTCCTTTACAATATTGTCAATGTCTGCTTTTACCATGTTTACATAATTAATATCATTCAATAACGAAACATTTAATTTCCAGTACCCTTTACCTGGCTTTTCATAATTGTCATTAAACACAGTAGAAATTAATGAGTGATCTGTTCGATAACCATGGGATATAGTACAATTCTCAACACATGCTTTTAGTGTCTTTGTAATTATGAAATAATCCAAACGACAAAGTATTGGTGGGTCACCATTAGATGTCCATGTAAAACATTTTGTATTTGGATTCATATCACGCCAAATATCAATAAGGCATCTTTTCTCCATAAATTTCAATACCTCCGATCTTGCCTTAAAATTTGTTTGCTTTCTACCACCTTTTTTGTCAAGAGCCAAATTAAAAACAAAATTAAAATCGCCACCGTAAATTATTCGATCACATTGGAAATGATTTAGATTAGTATCAATTTCACGAAAAAATTGAGGGCAATCATCATTCGGAGCATATATATTAACACATGTAAATATTTTATCTGCAATTTTAACATCAACAATAATATACCGTCCATCATTGTCAATAACACTGTGTTCAATTGTGTAAGCAAAATTACTGTGAAACAAAATACCAGTACCTTTACTGTTCGTAGTACCATGGCTCCACAAGGCTTTTGAGCCCCATTCATTGGTCCAACACTTAATATCATTTAAAGTGCTATGGGTTTCTTGAAGAAAATACATTGAGAATTTTTTATCTCTTAACCATAAAAAGAGTTCATGTCTTTTATTTCGGTCTCGTAGACCTTTGACATTTAAAGAACATATTTTAAAGTCAGTCATTAGTAAAGTTCTTTATGGTATAATTTTTACAAGGGTATCGATTGCTGGCTGCCACATTGAAGAAATTAAAAAGACATTGAAATTTGAACATTAACTTCCATTTGTAGGCTATGAAAATGAAATACTTGCCTACATAGGGTAGACCAAGTTTTAAGCAAAAAACCATAGTCATAATTGTGGTTCTGTAAGTTGGTAAAAATAAAAAACACATGTCCATAGAGTTCCTATGCCACCGAAAAAACACTAAATGAATGAGTGCAGCAGTTTGCCATTTCTAAAGTTTATTTTTTAGATCTCACTTGATTTTATCTTTCTGCTTGTTCCATCCGGTTCAACAATACGAAGGACTGCTGGGAAGTTCACAAACACTTTCCTGTTCTTATTTTCTTGTAATAGTTCATACCGCTTCTTCCATAACTTCTGTCTTTCTGCTTGCAACTTCTTACTCAAGTCTTCTGCTATTATCACTGTTGCGTCAGGGAATGGATTGTCTTTAAGTTTAACCGCAGCATTCAGCACCCGTTGTCTGTCTCCGTATCGCAAAAAAGCGATATGAATTGGTCTTGGCTTATTGTGTTTTTGCTTATTTGTAAACGTTGGTGTGCGATGCGCCCTTTCTATTTCTTCGACTTCCAGCTCTAGGTGATCTTTCAAAAAGGTTTTTAGAAAGTCACTGCATTTCTTGTTTTGATTACCTACTTCTTGATTACCCTCTACACCTTCTGGCAATCCGAACACTATGAGGTTATTTCTACGTAGCCTGTTTTCAAGAGAATCTACATGGTCGACTAATCTGTTGAAGTCTTCTACACTGGCTTTAGATGCCATGTCATCCTCTAGGGATTGCTGTCGCTCTTCAACTTGACTAACATCTGCTTTAATATCAATAAGTTCTTTCTCTATATTTGTCAACCGATTATTTATCGAATCAAGCACATCTAATCTCTTTATTATAATGTCAAATTGCGCTGAGCTATCCATCATATTCATTGTATTCATAGCGGGATTCATAGGTCTATTTATAATGTCAGCGTTAGTTCCACTACGGCACGGCGCCGATGTGTCTGGGTTGTCGAATTCAGCACCTCCTTCTGTCGACGAAACACGCCGATATTTCTCACCTGGTTTTCTTTCTTTTTCTTGTGAAGTTTTCTGTCCTTTGTTTGGCATGTTGATATCACTTAACTTGTCAGGTATATCAATAGTTTATGCTGCTCTGGTTCTAATAATGGTGTAAATAAAAACAATTTCGGTGGCAGGAAAAGACAGCTGATGTTTACGCCATCTTTGACATGCGCAGAACTCTGGTTTGTTAAACTTTGCTCCTTCAATAAAACAATAGCTTTTTACGTTTTTACATGTGTCTCTTTTTCCACATTGTTGGCAATAAATATCAAACAGTCATAATTGGCGGTCATTTCTAATCATCCCCAAGTCAACGAGGTTTAAGAAAGTTCTCTCATTGTTAATTGTTGGTTATGCATACCTGTACAAAATACAATGCCTGGTAACCCACCACTTGAACAGGATTTAGCAATATAAGCAAACAAAGACCAGAGCTATTGAAAGTTCTATAGCCATCTAAGGTAGAAGCTTATTATCCACTTCAACAATAGGATTATTGATTAGTTTTTGACTAACGAAATGAGACGGATGTCGGGCCAGCTTAAGTTACCGATGAATATGACCTTCGTACACATTTTACACCGTAACTCCGAATACAATTTAGTGAATTTACGGCTCATTTGTGCTGCCGGGTCACATATCAACTTATTGATCAGAATTAATGGTAAAATAGTATCAGACAATTAAACATTGATAATTAGCTGATATTTGATAAATAATAAATGATCGACTAAGCATCGCTGGTCGAACAAAAGATCGAACAAATTTGAATCCATTACCTTACAGATATTAAAAACGTAATCTCTATTTAATATTGAAATATGTAAACGTGCAAAAGGTATTGTAACAGCGATACGAATGTGTTGCCATGACTCTACAAAAACTCATTAATTCCATCGTATTTTTAACATGTTTTTTAACACGTTTAAGCAGTCAAGGGGGTTACACGGTGCCATAGATTGTTCTTTAATGCACATTTTTTGTTTATTTTTAAAATTATTGACTGACTGAACATTAAACAACAAAAACTCTACTTTTACTAGCAACGAAAGGGTCATCTAAAATATTGAAAATGACTCAAACATGAAACCTTGTTGGTTTGTCTGTTCAGGTTAATAAATATTTTAAACATAAGAGCACTCCATCAAATTGCATTTCTCGTTCACGAAGTCTACGTGAAATTATTATATGTTTTATTTACCACGATCTCAATAATAAAGAGGTAACCGTATCTTGTGATGCATTGGACACTCTTTGCAGGGCAAGGACGAATATTGAACATTTTAAATTAGACTTTTGGCAGCTTTTTGGATTTTTTCAGACGAAGCCATACCTGGCATGTTTTTCATGTTGTGGGTTCGCATCAGTAAATCTGTAAAATCAAAAGATAGATCACAAGGCTTTTAGAGTTTAGTTTTGTCAAGCATCATTCTTAATAGCTAAAAGAAAGGGATGGGTGGCAATAACGATTACTTATTATATTTCATACATCTGATTAACTTTTCAACATGGTCCAAACGGTTAACATACGGACAGAGTACTTGATTTGTTAGCATATAATATGTAATGAACATAGTATTGGAGTCCGCCTATTGTGCTTGTAGAGTCAATATCTATAGAGCTTATTGAGCTCCTTCGTAAATGGCGAAAATAATCGCAGGAATTTATTTCATTACTTTGACTTAAAATTGACACAAAACCTTCTTTACAATTGTTGCTAATATCATGTCGCTATTTTGGGTATTAAAACGAAAATGATGGAAAGTATACAGTATCAGTATCGGAGTTTCGCTAAATGTGAAAGGAAATTACTATTTGCAAGTATCTACCAAGTTTCAACATTATATCCCTCTGAAAAAATGTTACTAGCACAGCATGAGAATCACATATTTAATTTTAGGAACGAACCGTATCATTAACTTGCAACTCTTTAGCCTAGATAGATCAAGTTTATTTCGGGGACTGTTAAATATCAAAAATATCAAAAAAATAAATTTTTAATAGTTGGCCATAAAATTGGTATTATATCACGATCGCGAATTAAAAAAAAAATTCTGTGTCCGAAAGTGTGTCTGATGTACTTTCAGATCTCATAAATATACTGTGCAAACGTTGCCTTTCGCTTCCTTAAATGGGTTTAAAAAAGCGTTTTAGTGTTCCGCGTGAAAAATCTTGCAGGGAACACCACCCACCTTTTCGTAGTACTGGGGTTAAGCAAAAGTGTTTATAGAAGCAAAATCAGAAACACTAACGAAACTACGTAATAAAGGGCATAAGATGCAGTCGATAAAGTGCATCATTATAAAAAAATTGCAATATCAAATCGCGGGTTCTGATTGACTTACATGGTTCTAATTAACATTGGTTGGATACGTCTATTTGTTCAGCTAGCTTTGTAAAGAATAAGCCCTTTTTAATAAACTCGGTTAAATACGTAGATCCCCAAAACCACATTAAATGTCAGTTAATTCTGAACCCAAGTTTAGTAAATTTTAAAAGTCAACTTGTTTTTCCAATCAATATCAAAGGTTATTGGTCAGTATATCAAAATACTAAACAAAAGAGATTTACGAGATTTGCATTCTTACGAATTAAGGATGCTGAAAACCTATAATAAGGAAATACTTTTGCATTTCGATGTGAAGGACTGATAAACGTTATTGTCGTTAGCAATCTTGCTTGTCAGATTTGATTTAATTTATCGATATTATTTGACATATCATTTATTAAGTTATGGGTATCACCACCCATGCATTTGCACGATTAGTAAATACTAAATGCTTACTATTTCTTGTTTTAACAAACACACGAAATATAGATTGATCGAACAACGTAATTAGTTGTTGTTAGCGGGGAAAAAGTCAAGATGAACAAAATAAAACAAAATAAAACAAGAATTAAAGTTATGTTATTTTTGATTAATGGTATATTGTTTACATGGCACTTTAAAGGAGTTCATCTGTCAAAATCTGAGGTTTCTGAGGAAAGGTTTAGAACCAGAAATAACTCACTTTTTGGCCATCTTGAGATTTGGGTACCAAAATAATCACCAGCACCCACAGAATCTTTCAATCATAAAGCATTAACCCAATCAACCTTCATATTGCAGATATAGCACAATTCTACTCTGCCACATCTCAATATAGCACATTGCAGTTAACCAGAAAGATCTAGAACTTTTATTTTATTCTGGTGATTATATTTATCTTCTTGCCTGTTTTCTTAGATTTTTATGTCATACTGAAATGAGTTTTACTGGGTTTTAAATTTTTTTTAAATATTATATGTTCTTATGCTTCCATAATTGTGTAATATACTGACTATTGTTTTAATAATGTTTTAATAATTGTACGTACTAATTTATAATTCTGTTACTTTAATGTGTATATGCTACGGACATGTGGAAGAACAATGACTTTTATATTGAACATGTTTTACCGTGAATAAATAAAGATACTATTATTATAGTTGAATCATTTTCTTACGATCCGTGACCATTCATAGCATACCTTTGTTTCTCTGTGGATTTGACTAGATGGACATATTCTAAGAAAAAATAGCTCCTATGTCCCTCCCAAAAATGGCGGGAAAATCTATTTATAGCTCATTTTTCAAAATGGCCGCCGGTAACATTTTGAAAAACATGAATATCTATATACCATGTTCTGGATAGTCTATAATGACAAATAATATGCCGTTGTCCACTATCTTTGGCATGCCCAACCTTTTAAGATAAAAGTCAAAGCGTTGAGAGGTTATCTTGACCCCTAAATCCAAGATGGCCGCCAGTTCCATATTGAAAAACATGAAAATCGAAGTGGATAGACTATAATAACAAACAATGTGTCGTTTTCAACTATACTTGGCATGCAAAACCGTTTAAGATCATATTCAAAGAGTTTGGGGTCACATTGATCCCTAAATCCAAGATGGCCGCCAGCGCCATATTGACAAAAACATGAAAATCTATATACCATGAAGTGGATAGGCTTTACTGACAAACAATGTGTCGTTTTCCACTATTTTTTGGCATGCCAACTCTTTTTTTGTCATATTCAAAGTGTTTGGGGGTCATCTTGAACCCTAAGTCCAAGATGGCCGCCAGCGCCATATTGAAAAACATGACAATCGATATATCATGAAGTGGATTGACTATAATAACCAACAATATACCGTTTTCAACTATTTTTGGCATGCAAAACCATTTAAGATAATATTCAAAGAGTTTGGGGTCACCTTGACCCCTAAATCCAAGATGGCCGCCAGCACCATATTGACAAAAACATGAAGTGGATAGGCTATACTGACAAATATTCCACTATTTTTGGCATGCCAAACCTTTTCATGTTGTATTCAAAGTGTTTGGGGGGGGGATCTTGACCTCTAAATCCAAGATGACTGTCTAAGCCATGTCGAAAAACATGAACATCGATATTTAAGATATGACACACATGAGGCCAATACTTATTTTTACTCAGTTACTTGTGCTATAGATTTTGAAAGTGTTACTTTTCAAAGTGAGACTGATAAACTAGTATGCAAGCTAAAAGATCATTGCCCTGTAAAAGACAGTTTAGAAAAAGTAGAGAAATGGGAGAACATTAAGGACAATTTTTTACAATGGAAGGGCCTGGATAAATTTCAACATGTCAATACAACAGTGGAATGGGATAAAGGACCTACGGGTTATCATATGCATGCTACTTGTTGTACCTCGATGTCTAACACACACGCCCACTGCCAAGCCACAAAACGCAAGCACAAATCTGAGAAATAAAAAAAGCTGGGATGTCCGGTCAGAAATCATCTTTCTCGGGACCTCCTCCCAAGAAACTTCGTTCAAGTATAGGTGTTCTGCATGATAAGGCATTGTGCGTCCATAAAAGTCTGGTAACCGGGACAAAAGTCTGGTAACCGGGGCAAAAACACTTTTGTTACTTTTGACACAAGATGCATGGAAAAGGTTCAAGGCACACATTATCTACATTGCAGATGAGGATACAAGAGAGCGGTTAGATATGTTAATACCGTCAATCCCAGACAGGCAAACGGCATTTGGCTTGGAAATCAGATACCACCGTCATTGCTGGCGTCAATATGTCAGCAATCAAGCAACAAGTCGTATTTAAAGATCGTGAAATACGCACCCTTGAAGGACTGCTCCAAGATTACATTCGCATTACTTCAAACTACAGGCACTTTTCCCAAGTAAGATCCAGCTACCTCAAGGAACCTCTGATCAAAGAATTTGGAAAAGTCATAGGATTTCACGAACGCATTCAGAAGAATGTTAGTGAGCTTGTGTATGATACAAGAGCTGTCGGTACATACACCGAGGCCGCGTGGTTAATGTTATCACTAGGAGTAACGGATGACCAGTTGGTCAAGAATGTCGCAACACGACTTAGAGAACAGGTCATCAAAAGAATCACTATTCCTTGGCCCCCGTACATGCATGAGTTGGAGCAAGATGAAAACTTTAGTGAGCTCCTACTAAAGCTCATTACCTGGTTGAAAAACCTAACACAGGTTCAGCTGATGACAACCCAAAGGTCTGATCAATTTCGTCAATCTTAGAGAGCAATCGTTATTTACGACAGGGGTTGGCATTTTGAAGGGGGAGCCCGATTTTTTTTTATCTTGGGGGTCGAAATTTGTTGTTGAACCAGGAGGGGGATTGTTAAGTTTTAAATAGAGAAATTCGTGAAAACAAGGGCGGAATTTGAAAATTTGCTTTCCCGCGCGTCCACTCAAAATTGTCAGATTCCCCCTTATAAACTTAACAATCCCGCTCCTGGTTCAACAAACAATTTTGCGTTTCCACCTCAAGATCAAATAAAAAATTCGGGTTCCCCCCTCAAAATGCTCATTCCCCTGTCGTAAATAACGATCTCTCCCTAAGATTGACGCAATTGATCGGACTTTTGGTTGTCATCAGTTAGACCTGTGTTTTTTCAACCAGGTAATGAACTTTAGTAGGAGCTCACTTAAGTTTTCAGCTTGCTCCACCTCATGTATACGGGGGCCAAGGAACAGTGGTTGTTTCGATGACCTGTTCTCTGAGTCGTGTTGCGACATTCTTGACCAACTGGTCATCCGTTACTCCCAGCGCGGCCTCGATGTATATATCGGAAGTGCTTGTATCATACACAAGCTCACAACTTTCTTCTGAATACGTACGTGAAATCATATGTCTTTTCCAAATTCTTTGATCAGAAGTTCCTTGAGGTAGCTGGACCTTACTAAAAGTGCCCGTAGTTTGAAGTAATGCGAATGTAATCTTGGAGCAGTCCTTCAAGGGTGCGTATTTCACGATCTTTAAATACGACTTGTTGGATATGTTGAAAGAATTAAGCGTTTTCACTGAGATTATCTCTCGCTTGATTGCTGACATATTGACGCCAGCAATGACGGTGGTATCTGATTTCCAAGCCAAATGCTGTTTGCCCGTCTGGGATTGACGGTATTAACATATTTTACCGCTCTCTTGTATCCTCATCTGCAATGTAGATAGTGTGTGCCTTGAACCTTTTCCATGCATCTTGTGTCAAAAGTAACAAAAGTGTTTTTGTCCCGGTTACCAGACTTTTGTGGACGCACAATGCCTTATCATGCAGAACACCTATACTTGAACGAAGTTTCTTGGGAGGAGGTCCTGAGAAATATGAATGCTGACCGGACATCCCAGCCATTTTTTTGTTTTCTCAGATTTGTGCTTGCGTTTTGTGGCTTGGCAGTGAGCGTGTGTGTTAGACATCGTGGTACAACAAGTAGCATGTGTATGATAACCCTTAGGTCCTTTATCCCATTCCACTGTTGTATTGACATGTTGAAATTTATCAAGGCCCTTCCATTGTAAAAAATTGTCCTTAATGTTCTCCCATTTCTCTACTTTTTTCTAAACTGTCTTTTACATGGCAATGATCTTTCAGCATGCATTCTAGTTTATCAGTCTCTTGGTTGCTCTGTAGCTCTTCAGTGTCTGTTCTGTTCTCCATCACATGCTCTTAACGTGCAACTTTCCTGAAAGAACAAAGGTAACACTTTCAAAATAAGTAATTGAGTAAAAATAAGTATTGGCCTCATGTGTGTCACATCTTAAATATCGATGATCATGTTTTTCGACATGGCTTAGACAGTCATCTTGGATTTAGGGGTCAAGATGCCCCCCAAACACTTTGAATACGACATGAAAAGGCTTGGCATAAAAATATTTGAATATTTGTCAGTATAGCCTATCCACTTCATGTTTTTGTCAATATGGTGCTGGCGGCCATCTTGGATTTAGGAGTCAAGGTGACCCCAAACTCTTTGAATATGATCTTAAATAGTTTTGCATGCCAAAAATAGTTGAAAACGACACATTGTTGGTTATTATAGTCAATCCACTTCATGATATATCGATGTTTTTCAATATGGCGCTGGCGGCCATCTTGGATTTAGGGTTCAAGATGACCCCCAAACACTTTAATAATGACTGAAAAGGGTTGGCATGCCAAAAATAGTTGAAAACGACACATTGTTTGTCAGTAAAGCCTATCCACTTCATGGTATATAGATTTTCATGTTTTTGTCAATATGGCGCTGGCGGCTATCTTGGATTTAGGGTCAATGTGACCCCAAACTCTTTGAATATGATCTTAAACGGTTTTGCATGCCAAATATAGTTGAAAACGGCACGTTGTTTATTATTATAGCCTATCCACTTCATGATATATCGATTTTCATGTTTTTCAATATGGAACTGGCGGGCATCTTGGATTTAGGGGTCAAGATGACCTCTCAACACTTTGAATTTTATCTTAAAAGGTTGGGCATGCCAACGACAGTGGAAAACGGCATATTATTTGTCATTATAGCCTATCCAGAACATGGTATATAGATATTCATGTTTTTCAAAATGTCACCGGCGGCCATTTTGAAAAATGAGTTATAAATAGATTTTCCCGCCATTTTGGGGAGGGACATAGGAGCTATTTTTTCTTAGAATATGTCCATCTAGTCATATCCACAGAGAAACAAAGGTATGCTATGAATGGTCACGGATCGTAAGAAAATGATTCAACTAAATACCGATAGCATTTTCTATCGTACCATGAACATGTACAGTGCATTCGTTTTTTATTTAAATGAAAAACAATAGCACTATGCAAATGTCAATTACTTTGCTTGATTAAAAAATGAATGAATTTTTGGTCTTTTTAAGGCGCCCCAAAAGCACCCAAATCAATCGTCTATGACCTTGGGAATACTCGTGACGTAAGCTCAGGGTTCGCAGTCACGTGATCCTACTCGGAAACATGTAAACAAGACTTGCTCCCTGTACTTTGCAAGCTGACCGGCAAGTCAGATTTTCACAATATTGCCAGCAATGTGGAAAAAGAGACACATGTAAAAACGTAAAAAGCTATAATTGTGTTGAAGGAGCAAAGTTTAACAAACCATAACCCCGCTTCTGGATATCGTTTAAAGTCAAATGATATACTATTTTTAAGTTTATGATGTTTATTTTTTAAACACAAAATAAAACAAAATTGACCGGGGAGGAATTTACGGCTCATTCTCCGTGAACGGTCACATATATTAGAAATAATAGAATTATTGTCAACACATAAATTTTCCGTAAATTTTTGACAAAATCAGCCATAATTGGCTGGGTATATTTGGGTAATTGAGTTTGAATTTCGCGCTGGGATCAATTCCATGCGCAAATGCTTGCTGCTACCGTTCATGTCACGGACTGAATAAACATGATCGAATAACAAATTAAATACTTGTTTGTGACAGTCCCTATTCTTGATTCATTTTAAAATATCTGATTTTTAAAATATCGTCTTGCAGTAATCAAAAGTTAATAAAAACCGCCGATTTCATCAAATCCGGCCCATATAAAGATTTTCATATTTAGCGCATTGCGGTAATACAGTCTTTTCACACAATCACGATTGAAAGAAACAGATACTTTATTATAAAATAAATACAATTTAGGCTTTATAGTAGACCTCTATTTGATGGAATGGCACTGAAAACAGTAAAAGGAAATGTTACATTACAGGAATAAATGTAGATGAATTGTATTTAACCTTGAATATGACATAACCAGATCAAATTAGACTAACTAGATTAAACAAGAACAATATTTTGATAAGCTTACCTTCGACAGATTGCGTTGTTTTATGATATTTTCTCAAGATGACGTTAACGTACCAAATCGTGTGCTAACTGGAGCACGCAACACAGTTATCTGACAGTATTGGCTACAAAATAATATTTTTGTCATGTCATTGGTAACTTAAATGTATACCTTAACTACGTGAGTATTGCCTGTAAGCTAAACATGAGTCCAGAAAGGGTGTTTTAATATTTGGTTTTATTTTGTACGTTAAGAATCACATGCAAACTACAATACAGTTACAGTACTATTATTACAAAATAAAATAAATTGTAAATCAAGATTTCAGAGCATGTCATGAAGTAAAACTAGATTATAAATCAACACAAGTTCCATTGGGGTCTTTTAAAAGCAAGAGAAAACATAGGAACACAATGCCATAAACGAACAAGAACAGAGACAATAATGCAAAACGAATGGCTTAGATTTAGACAAAATTAGTATATTCCTTGACATGAGGCAAATGCTAAAACCGATTACACACGTGCGAAAATGCCCACTCTGCCATTTTTAGTTAATTTCATAACAATCAAAATTAATTCTCAACATATCAGATGCCGATAGAGTAGAGCTTGTTATATTACATTTTGTTATTATAGATCAAATTAAATTCAGAATTCAAGTTTGAACAAAAATGACTTTGAAATTATCATATTAAAAGAACTGCGTGGACACCAAGATTTAAATGCTAAGGCTGCTGGGAGTGCAAAAGCTTAACCTGCTCTGACTAACTAATAACTAACTTAACATTTTCAGAGCTCCAGCAATCTTAGCAATAACGTAGTTTGAACCTCATGTAGTCAAAATATTAGTAGCCATTCAAATTTATTAGAATGGTAGAAATGGCGTATTAAATTGAAAGAAAAGAAAAGAGTATAAAATAGTCTTAATGTTTACATCAATCGTCGTACTCTTCAGGTTTAGAAATGACGTGCAAAACATCCCGGTATTATTTCAAACAGTCAGACACTCCGATAAGTATATCACCGTAGCAGGGAGAGTAAATCACAATGACACATCGACGGAACTTGGTGCTTGTATTAATGTCCTGTCGCCGTAGTTCATTATGTTCAATGATTCAAAGGCTTTTGTAAATAATTCTTTCCAAGCATTTTATTGTATTATCATTTGTTAAATATACATAATAAACAACATTAATGGAAGCTAGAACTTAGACTATTGTTTGTTCAAGTTCATGTCTACAAGCTGAGTTTTGACAATATGTGACGTGTCATGTCGAAAGCAGACACTTTTGGGCAGGATCGTAAATGGAGAAATAGCCAAAAATCTGCCCGGGGTGATTTTTTCACAATTTGGGTTTGTTGCGAATTTGTGATGTTATTAATGTTAAAAATATTGTCTGATAGTTTCAGACCGGAATATAACTGGCATCTTGCATTTTTTGAGACATTTTTCAAGGTAATTCCTACTCTCAACATTTTCAAGGCCGATATCTCAATTTTCAAGTTTTTAATACCATAACGAACTCATTATCTTTGCTTAGGAATGTCCGATTTCATTGGGGAAAATGGCGTTATGGAGCAAAATATCTCTATATTTAAGATAATTATGTAAATACCTCAAAATTTACAACCTGCCCAAAAGTGTCTGATTTTGACATGACACGTCACATATTATAAATATGATATAGCCTATATGTCTAGTCGAATTACCCATTGAACTATAACGGTTGAGAAGGGTTTTTACTAATAAACTGCTCAAATAAAGAAAGTCCGCAGTCATGTAACCCGTCCTACACCAAATCCTGATCGTGTTATGAACATTTAATTGATAAAGTCGTGTGCAGAATCTTGTTAGCTCCAACTTGATACCAAATTTGCCACCACAAACTCTAAATTCAGAGAGATTGAGACCAGTATATGAAATTTGGTGCATTTTCAAAAGTTGCAAATTAAAAATGGACAACGCGGAGCTGTAGAGGTGAATGGCACAGCGCGACCATTGACATAGCCTGAAACAACCGCTAGGTCATATCGATCGCATCGTGCCCTAGTATTCATCAGTAAAGCACTGTAGCAATCCATGCGTTTTAAATTAACAATTGAATAAAGCGCGCACTTGGGATAGTCGACATGGGTTCATCGTGGGCAAGCAAGCTTGACCACATTGCCACGCTAAGCAATTTCGACCGCGTTATCGTTTTGATTTGCAACTTTTGAAAATGCACCAAATGCCATAAACTGGTATCAGTCTTTGTCACTTTTGAGTGTTTGGTATCAAATTTGGTATCAAATTAGAGCTAACAAGATTCTGCACACAAACGTATCAATCAAATTTTCATAACAAGATCAGGTTTTGGTGTAGGACGGGTTACATGACTGCGGACTTTCTTTATTTGAGCAGTTTAATCTGGTGATATTCTTTAGTGTAGGCTGTCATCTAAATTCTGGTATAAATAAAATTTGGTAAAAATTTAGCACTCCTATGCTTTTGTTTTGTTTTTGTTTGCTGTAGCCTAATTCAACTAATATGTATGGTGATATCAAATCAGATTCAAGATGCAAATGCATATTGTTTACATATATGCGTTTCGACATTAACATGTACTTTTGCCCGCATTCCGCATTTTGCATAGAAGTTGGATGGTCAGAAGAAAACGTTATTCTCTCATCACTTGTCACTCATAATGTAAGTCGATATGTAGCTTTACTCGTAGTATTACTAATACATTTTTATGGCTTCAGAGGTTATACGCAGGGTCAAGAAAATGACAATAAATATCCTGTGACAAAACGAGGTACTTGGGGGAGCCCAATATTGGGTCAGTCCATGTCAAAACAGACTGAGTGTACACCCACCCTCTTGGATTATGCTCTCCTTTGGCTCAGGGGTACCTTTCATAGATCCCTAGGTGAGGTCACAAGAAAAAAATTCAAATTCCATTTCGTTTGCGAATGGCGGGCAATCAAAGTTTGGCGACCTCGACCAAAATGGTGAATTTAAGGGGTCCAAATGACAAAGTGCTCTCTTTGAGGGGCACTTTCTTCTTAATTGAATCAGTTGTGATCCTCTTTTTGAATGTGGTCACTCACTGGCTGTGTCTGAAATACCTAATGCCAAAAAAGATAGATTTCGGAATTTCGTTGGGATTTCAGAGGGGGTCAAAATCAGCACTTCGTACTGTTCAATCAAATTATCTTGATTTTGAAGGACCCATGATAATGTCACAGTGCACTTATAGGTCCTAAATAAAATCCAAGAGGGTGGGTGTACACTCAATCTGTTTCGACATGGACTGACCCTATTGGTCATCCTCATCCTAATAGGGTTCTGGTTAATTGGATCATCAGACAAGATGTGACCGCGGGTGTGACTAAAAATCACAATTACCATTATACCTAACATCTTCAACGTGCAACATATAGTTTTCGTATGGTAATACGATACTACCATTACGATATTTAGCCTCTGGATCTGTAGGGGCACTATCATGACAGCGAGAGAAATCTACAACAGGAGTAACGCATTTACAAATTGAGACTGACCAATGCCTTTGCTTGTCACACTATACCAAATGACGAACAGCGTCGCCACGTTGATGGACAGCAGAAGCCGAAGCAATATTTTGTTCCAATAATAAAGGCCACTTTGATGCTTCTTCGCATTGACTTCTACCTCTGGTGACCTACATCTGTACTTATTAATCGTGTTACGTTACGCAGGAGAGTAAAAAAATCAATTGTAAAAGGGCTGTGGTTAATACAGCTGCGGAAGGGCAATATAAATGTGTAACTTTAAATCAACAATTTTATCCTCACAATAATTGTGTCATGTGTGATTTAGTTTGATCATTTAACTTTGTTGACATTGAATGCTATTTCAAGAAAGTTGGGAATAACCTTTGCCATGTAATCACCGTAAAATAAGTCAGTACCGGTTATGGATTGGGTATTCCCTGGTTATGGATTGGGTATTCCCTAGAATGTAAAGTGGATATGACATCATTTTGGAAATCCCCAGCAAGTGTTTTAATGTAAACGATTAATGTTTTATTAGGCTTGGGATTTTTCAGATTACATCATACATTATGTTGTGAAAGAGTGAATGAAGTTATGCGCTATTAATATAATGGGACATTTTGGTGTTTAGTATATCAGAAAATGTAAACCTGATCATTGGGAGATATTATTACAGTGTTGTTGTTGGCTAGTTAATGTGCTTACAGTCCACATGCCTTCAAGCAAAGGTATAAAACCAGACATGCAGTTTTATGCAGTCAATGTACTACTATTCAGTCATGACGGAGAAGGTCTTGATAAAGTATACTGTTTATTTATTTATGTTTATGCATCA
The DNA here is from genome assembly GCF_039555335.1 of Amphiura filiformis. Classification (NCBI taxonomy): domain Eukaryota; kingdom Metazoa; phylum Echinodermata; class Ophiuroidea; order Amphilepidida; family Amphiuridae; genus Amphiura; species Amphiura filiformis. Next base: position 3,818,457 of record NC_092637.1, read on the forward strand.
GGTCGTTACAAATTGCTTTGTCCTTTTCATTAAAACACATACTTAACTTAATCAAAAAGTGTGTTTTGTTGTGCATTCTGAAGTGAATTTAGGTAAAAGGTGGTTTTGGCCTTGAGTCGTTAATGATTTGTAACATTCTAATATTTATATCAAATAGATTAACATAAACCTAATCATTGCTTGCTCTTAAATTGAAAGAATGCGTTGTCCGTATTTTCCTTATAAATAACTCAACCCATCAATTTTGCGGATGACACGGTATACATTTTCGGCAAACGGGAGTTAAGTAAAATAACACACAGTTTTATTGTGAACTATTTTGGGAAAATGAAATACAATGTGAAAGATGAGTGCGAATATTTACCAATATAACGTGTTCACTTTACATATGCATTCTACGGTATCACGGACGATATCGATAACTGTCAATTAACTTTTGACATTGACATCTGAATTACACAAAAGAATAGATATTGTTCACGATTGCCACGATCGGGGTAGAATCAACTTATATTTGGCTATTTTATTGGATTGTTAAAATTTAACATCATTAAAGTGTAAATTGAGACTTGTGAGAAAAGTTTATTTGTTAATTGCCACAACTTAACGGCATCAGCGATACAAAACACCGTTTTGTTCAGCCCGTATGTTTGTCTGCCAAGCTATATTACAAGATTCGACGCTCAAATCAGATCAAATTGGCTTGAAGTAGAACAGTGCACTTCCAGCCCTCTTTATGTGGAATTTTTAATGGGAATAATGACAATGAAAATGAGAAACAGCGAGACTTAAACAAGGGAATTAAGTTGTGATTGCCCGAGTACCGACTGTGAATTCAGGTAGTACCAACGCTCTGCAGGGTCTATTGTTCTATTGTTTCTGATTAGAGCGCTGACATATTGGAAAATGTTGCCAATCAATATTCATGAGAGCGTACATTCAACGTCCAGTTTGCGAAATTGGGTGAGTTGTGTTTGGTAGGTGTGAAATACATCTGACTGGGCGTTTTAATTACGTAACGAATAAAGGCATTGACATCGTCGAATGGCTGCCCAGTGCTGTTATGTGTTTAGTTATTATATAGGCCTAATAATTATTATTAAATGTATTCATCATTCCTTTCTTTTCCCTTCTCTGTACTTATTCTTTCCTAGGCCTACATTTTATCACTCCCTCGCTCTCATTGTCCCCTCTCCCCTCCCTCTCTCATTCCCATCATTTTGCCTTATATTTCTATTTATCTACTTGTCTTTATTATCCCTTCCTCCAGCCCTCTCTCATTCTCCATATCCCCTCCTCCTCCCTCCCCCCCTCCCAAGACTTCTCACAGAGGTGAATCTGTCCCTCCCCAACCCCCTCCCCTCTTTGGGTACGGCACTATTTCTATACCAATCTCCTTCTTAAAATAAAATTAAATGGAAATTTCTTAAAAACAACCTTTATAGGCCTATACTTATACTTACATGTATACGTATAGCGATTACCATTATAGTGTAATATAGATATATGGACTGGAAATGGCAGCCTTCATACATTCTAATGTGTAATCGATCACCAAGAGCATTCAATTTATTTAAATTCCTTTCTTTTCCCTTCTCTGTACTTATTCTTTCCTAGGCGTACATTTTATCACTCCCTCGCTCTCATTGTCCCCTCTCACCCTCCCTCTCTCATTCCCATCATTTTCCTTATATTTCTATTTATCTACTTGTCTTTATTATCCCTTCCTCCAGCCCTCTCTCATTCTCCATATCCCCCTCCTCCCTCCCCCCTCCCAAGACTTCTCACAGAGGTGAATCTGTCCCTCCCCAACCCCCTCCCCTCTTTGGGTACGGCACTATTTCTATACCAATCTCCTTCTTAAAATAAAATTAAATGGAAATTTCTTAAAAACAACCTTTATAGGCCTATACTTATACTTACATGTATACGTATAGCGATTACCATTATAGTGTAATATAGATATATGGACTGGAAATGGCAGCCTTCATACATTCTAATGTGTAATCGATCACCAAGAGCAATCAATTTATTTAAATGAAACACCTATCGTCAGGTGGGTGGTAAAGATGATTGCATCGACAGCTAAATCCTCCTTATAGTCTTCAGACCCACACAAGCACACATTTGGGATACATTGAGTACAATGGTACCACTTTACACATGACTGCCCTTACACATGACTGTAGTGTGGTCACTTATTGATACTCGCCTGTGGTGTAGAGCGTTAATATGATGCCGGATCAGTGACCAATTTAATGGCGGAACCCCTTTATTCGAAACAATGGTACCACTTTTATGAATAGCCTGTCGCAACTTCTAATCGGCATCAAACGAACAAAAGATTATATAATATATTGCGACTCTATTTCTATTTAAAAGCTCTTTGGGTAGTACAGTCAGTGCGGCAAATGATGCATTTCGGGATGTATACCCCGAACGGGCGATGGCGCTATGTACACCCCGAATAGCATTATACACTGTCTTATGGGGTGTATAAGCATTGAAACACGTGGGTCATTTTTGGCTTTTTAGGGTAGGGTATGACAAACCAGCTACCGGAAAAATATAACTTTCGCGGGAAAATTTTAACCTTGCTCATTGGATTCCTTACAAAATTTTACCCCTAGGTCATCCGTGTCAAAAAAGGGGTTTCCCGTGTGGAAAAAAGTTATGGACCCTTGAAGTTGGATATCACCTAAAAAATCACGTAAAATGACATTTTTATAGGTTGTCGTCGGCAGTACTTCTAGTAGTCAGGCCTCGAAATAAGAAGAAAAATCCAAGGGTCCTCTGGACCCTTGCCTTTGAAATTTCAAGGGTCCTCGCCAATTTCCAAGGGTCCGACCCCGGACCCATGCTTTTGAAATTTCAAGAGAGAGAATTAGCTACGGCGATCACGGTATGTAGATTGTAGAAAATTGAAAACTTGATGGGAATCTAAAATGAAAGTGTACTCAGGGAGCTGGACCTATTATGTGAACCAGATTTTCCAGTGGAACAACAAAACTGTGATTTTCTGCTCTTTGCTTGGTTCAACTTTTACGGGTCACCCGGACCCGTACCGTAGGAAATTGACGGGTCCGCGCCTACTTTCACGGGTATTTGACGCAAGGACGCGCCTTATTTCGAGCGCTGCTAGTAGTTGTTGTTATTATTGCTAATCTTTGGTGACAATGATGATTGTGGACTCATGGTGTAGTAATTTAATAAATACCCAGATCATAAACTTAATTAAATTTACAAAATTATGGTATAGGCCTAAAGCTGAATTTATACTTGATCGCCGAGCGATTGCGATTAAACGCTTTTGAAAAGCGATGGGCAATCGCCGAATTTTGCGATACATCGCCCGTCGCTTTCGCATGTATACTTATCACGGCGCTAGCGATTGCAGACGACAATTAAAATATTCTAAATGCCACAAAATACATTTCATACTGCAGTTACTGTCCGTTTTCCTATACACAATACACAGTGCTCTCACCATTGACGCGTGACCCTACAAATGATGTATGTTGGGAGAATGGACACTTGCCTAGTTAACATCACTGTGTGAAAAATAACCAGCCAATATTTTATTTATTCTCCAAAACTTCTAGCAAATATATTTCTCTAACATGACCTAAAATTACAGCTAGGTTAGATGTTCAGAAATGGTCGCACTTTTGTAAAATATGAGTGAGGGCAAGGCATACCTAGCCAACTCCCCGTGTTATTTGAATGGAGATTTGACCGAAAATATTGGTATCGGACCGCTCACTTCTGAAGGATGCCACAAAAAACCCGGTAAAAGCTACATTTAAATTATTCTAAATAGGTTCTAGAAAATAAAGTTTTGTAACATGTCCTAAATTTGTAGCTAATTTAGGTGTTTGGAGAGGGTCGTACTTTTGTGTTTTAGGAAGGACATGTAAACGACAGATAACACCAAAAATATGAAGAAATTAGTTCTAAACCGTGTTAAGTCAAAAATCATTATGTTGCTAATTTTCAAGAATGCTGGTTTACAAAAAGCACGACATTGTCTGATTTCGTGAACAAAGCCACACATAACATTGTTTCCTTTCGTTTCCTTTATAATCGGTTACCCAACTGAAGCTATGAATACCAGCTTTATTGCGATATCGCACATGAAAACAGTCACTTGTGCACAACCAGAGAAGATCCGATTTAATCAGTTGAGCTGTTTCAATGAGTGTTATCTTGGTTTAATAGCTTTTAATGGGGTTAAGTCCTGCAAAGGTCGAGATGAATTCTACTGTAGACATGACTGCATCATGTTTAAAACATCAGTTGCTGTCAATAATTATTGATTTGAATTAATTCATCACCAAAAGTTAAAAAACGAGAAAGGTAAATTAATTAGCAAAATAATAGATCCAGTTGGTTGTATATGATTGGTTGACGCATTCATGTGTCAAGCGATATCACTGGGAAGTTGAGATTTCTTCAACTTGCAAAAGCGACGTCGTTTTTGCCTCCGCGATTTGAATCGATTGATCGGCTTGACGCTCTGTAAATGTAAGTAAACATTGAGCATGCGTGAAAATTGCTTTTCTGCAAAAGCGATCGAGTATAAATTCAGCTTAAGTCACATAATTAGAGAAGTTGTGGCCTAAGTACACCTTAAATAAAACTTCATGGCTCCATAACTTTTTTTTTTCGCAACGGGAAACCACTTTTTGGCGACAGATGACCTAGGGGTAAAATTTTGTAAGGAATCCAATGAGCAAGGTTTAAATTTTCCGGTGAAAGTAATATTTTACCGGTAGCAGCTTTGTATTCCCTATCCTAGAACCTAATGGAACTTCAATTGGAAAAGGTAAGCCACCAAAGAGCATTAGAAACATTAAAAGCTTATCGGGTATTCAGTGAAAACAGTGAAAGTGTTAAAAAAAATCAAAAAATGTGTAATAATTGCCTTAAGTGAAGGATAAGTCATTACAATTGTCCTTAGATATTTTTATATAGTTCTTTTTGCTCTTGTGCGGTGTCCCTGGATACAGGGTTAGTCATAAAAAAGTACAATATAGCAAATAACCAATATTTACATGCAAACTAGGTTCTTTGCGTTCTTTCAACCCCTTTTTTGATTCAAACAAACTTTCTACATACCTCACCATATTCCAAATCCAGTTTTTCTATTTCCAATAATGTCCAGCTAATACTGGATATTTTGTAATTCACTCCACTTCAATTTGCACGCATTTCCTTTCGACATTTGAAACCCCCGCCCACAAATTTGTTTACTTCTTTTATAGAGAATAAACATCTTTAAAATAAAGGTAAACAACAAACAAACGTCTCGTCGTGGACAATATTAAAATTGGATAACGATAAAAAGTGTGTGATAAAAACAGAACGTTTTAACGTTAGGGGAGAGCGGGGGAGTGTTCGCCATAGGGGCAGGTTCGCCCACCCCTTAATTGTTTCTCAGCACTACGGCTATCGGGGAATTTGGTGATGGTAAAATTAGGTGACATAGGTCATTATAGACTTCTGATATTAGCTACGGGACATATAGGGACGGGTTCATCAAACTGCAGCCAAAAGACAAAAATTACACCAAAACGTAATTTTTTCTTGCATTAATAATGTTGTATTATCATTGATACATAAATACAGATGGTTTACTGGAAATCTGTATTGGGAACATATGGGATTTGTCAAAGATTTAATACAGTTATAAACTCCTTATTCGATTTGTATTGTGCATACCCTGAAGAAAATACAAAAATGTGCACAAGGGGCACGTTCGCCCTTTTGAGGATGGGACATGTTCGCCCTATATCTTCCCCGGGCGGACTTACCCCAAATCTGGAGGGCGGACCTGCCCCATCAGCGTATTATGCAAAATATTTATAATTATACCATTAAACAAGGTAAAACTACTGAAAAGAGTGTTTTTTAAAGTTATGTGGTATCAGTATTTACTCATACCACCGCTTATGTCCTAATCCAGAATCTCCCCGAAGTTGTAAACATGATACGTTTAAGCTCACTTTGGACCCCTACATTTTACCCTGACCCGACCCCTGCAACAAATTTAATGACTCCCCAGAAGAGAATGAATGCCCTGTATACTCTTCCTAAATGTTTGCATTTAATATGTTATTGTTATGCAATGTTTAAACCTGTTTTGTGATTAGGGTGAACTTACCCCACCATATTGGCGAACCTGCCCCAATATGGGGCAAGTTCGCCACTTTTCAAAACGTTTGCTCTATCCTGTTGCTATTGTAAGGCCTGTAGTTCTGGGATTGTGGCCGTATATAGGTAAGACAGGGCTTTCACATGGGCTAATCAGGTCATCCCTACCCTTAAAATTGACATCGCTAGGCTGGTCAGAAAAATATAGGGCGAACACTCCCCGCTCTCCCCTAATGCTAATTCCTTAATTTTTTCACACAAGGTCACGAACGGATATATCATTTATGTAACGTTTTAAAACCTAAAAAGTTCAACCTTGTTCTAAAATGAAAATCGATTTTTGCTCTATTGCACTTTATTTGACTCGGCTATAATTTTATAATAAGTGGAACAAATTACAGATTCATATAGTATAGCTATTTTGTCTTTATACACGGCTTTACTTTTGGCTAGGCTATAGCCTTAGTCAAGGCCTCCTCCTTTTCATGCCATGTCAGGACCCTATGTATAATCAGTAGTGTCATAATTATAGGCCTACTGGACTCCCTCAGATTTGAGTCAAGAACGATTTTTTGTGTAACGACGAAAGATTTCTTTTTGACAGGGGAGATTTCTTAAAGTATAGCGAATCGATAATTCAGCACCTTTTGGTGACAGGATAAATTAATAAATAGTAGGCCTACAAATGCGTACGAAATATTATGAATTATGAAATATATAATAACCAATTCGAGCTAAGACGACGAAAAAAAGAAACCCTATTCTACGGGCGGACGGACCTTTCAACTTCAAGTAGGGTCGGTCGGTCGGTCGGCCTTTTTTCTTTTTTGGAAATGACCCAACAATCACCAAAATCTGTAAATAATTTGCAATTTGAGAAAATACAAAGCGCGCAAAAAAGTTGACACTTTTTGGGCAAAACTGCATGGCCAAATATGAGGTTAATTTGGTCAGACGCCTCATAGAGAATATGTGGGGGAATTTTCCCCATGATCCCCAAGTCCATACTGTGGCCAAATTGAGTTAAGCATGGGAAATTGTTGCTATACATAGGCCTGTCATATGTATGAAAGAACAACTCAAATTCATCCTCTGTGTCTATTGAGCATGTGAAAAATAGCATGTATGAAGGAACCACCCAATTCCATGATTTGAGTCTTGTAACACATTGATTGAAATCTAGTATGTATAAAAGTCCACTTGTAAAACATTCATTGCTCGAGAGCGACTTTTGAAAAAAAAATGGGTTTAATAAAGGAAAGTGTGTGGTTTATATTACATGGCAGATTGCTTATCAACATTATACATACCTGTGTGCTTTATTTTGTATTATCTTACTAGTGGTAATCTCATTCCAACATTGTTGTCTTTGTATATGATTAAAAAAACCCACCCAAGTCCAGAATTTAAAATGAACCCTACGAAGTCCCTGAAATGCTAATCGTCATTAAATCAGTATCGGAGTTTCGCTAAATGTGAAAGGAAATGACTATTTGAAAGTAACTACCAAGTTTCAACACTATATTCCTCCGAAAAATGTTACTAGCACAGCATGAAAATCACATTATTTAATTTTAGGAACAAACCGTATCCTTAACTTGCAACTCTTTAGCCTAGATAGATAAAGTTTATTTCGGGGACTGTTTTTAAAAAATATAAATTTTTAATAATTGGCCATAAAATTGGTATTATATCGCGATCGCGAATTTCAAAAAAAATTAACACTATTCTGTGTCCGAAGGTGTGTCTGATGTGATTTCAGATCTCACAAATATACTCTGCAAACGTTGCCTTTCGCTTCCTTAAATGGGTTTAAAAAAGCGTTTTAGTGTTCCGCGTGAAAAATCTTGCGGGGTACACCACCCACCTTTTTGTAGCACTGGTTAAGCAAAAGTGTTTATAGAAGCAAAATCTGAAACACTCACGAAACTACGTAATAAAGGGCATAAGATGCAGTCGATAAAGTGCATCATTACAAAAAAAAAATAGCAATATCAAATCGCGGGTTCTGATCGACTTACATGGTTATAACTAACATTTTTTGGAGATAATGGTATTGTTTTAAAGCTTTAAAATAATACGTCTATTTGTTCAGCTAGCTTTGTAAAGAATAAGCCCTTTTTAATGAACGTGGTTAAATAGAACCCCAAAACCACATTATATGTCAGTTAAGTCTGAACCCAAGTTTAGTACATTTTTAAAGCAATCATGTTTTTTCAATCAATATAAAGGCTACTGATGGGTGTGTCAAAATACTAAACAAATTAAGAGATGTACGAGATTTGCATTCTTACGAATTAAGGATGCTCAAAACCTACGGTGATGTATAATAAGGAAATACTTTTCTACCCACCGTGCATTTTGATGTAAAGGACTGATACAAATATTGTCGTTAGTAATCTTGCTTGTCAGATTTGATTACCTTTATCGATTTTATTTGATATATCATTTATTAAGTTATGGTATCACCACACACACATTTGCACGGTATGTAAATACTAAATTTGTACTATTTCTCGTTTTAACAAACACACGAAATGTAGATTGATCGAACAATGCAATTAGTTGTTGTTTAGTGGGGAAAAAGTTGAAATGAGCAAAATAAAACAAGAATTAAGGTCATTTTAATTTTGATTAATAGTATATTGTTTAAATGGTTTTTAGAACCTACTCCAAAAATGTATAGTTTGTTATGTGTCAGACATTTCAAGAGGACGCTATGACGAAAAATGTTCATAGGTCAACGACCTTTTTGAATTCTGACCATAGTTAACAACGTCCGATTTCGGTGATTTTGGTGTCTAATTATATGTTTTCTTGCATGAGAAATACAACTAAGCAACTTTAAAAACTATACGAGGAACCAATGAACCTCTTTTGCAACATGGCTGCCAAAAGCATCCATAGTGTAATTAGGAGGTCATCGGTTCGTTGTACAGTTTTTTAAGTTGCGTAGTTTATTTATACATATTGTAATGCATCGTGCATGCTAATTCCAAATATGGTCATGTATTTGTACAATTTTGAAACTTGTGAATTTTTCCAGAAATTTGGAACTTGTCGTCTGCATTCGACACTCGTGCGGAGGGGGTTACGATAATGTTATAGTAATAATACAATTAATACTAGATATTGATCACGCCTTATTTTAACCTAATTTAAACTGACTCAATTTACTTTTTTATGCCTGGTAGCAATTATTATATCATAGGGACGATGGATTTTTGAAATGACACTGAGAACATGAAAATGAAATGTTACCTTACAGGAATAAAGGTAGATGTACTGAATTTAACCTTGAATATGACATAACCAGATCAAATCAGGCTTAACTAGATTAAACAAGAACAATATTTTGATAAGCTTACCTTCGACAGATTGCGTTGTTTTATGATATTTTCTCAAACTGATATTAACGTAGCAAATCGCGTGCTAACTGGAGCACGCAGCACAGTTTATCTGACAGTATTTGCTACAAAATAATATTTTTGTCATGCCAACTTAAATGTATTCCTTGACTACGTGAGTAGTGTCTGTAAACTAAACAGGAGTCCAGACAGAGTATTTTAATATTTGATTTGATTTGGTACTTTAAGAATCACATACAAACTATAATACAGTTACAGCACTATTATTACAAAATAAAATAAATTGCAAATCAATATTTCAGAGCATGCCATGAAGTAAAACTAGATTACAAATCAACACAAGTTCCATTGGGGTCTTTTAAAAGCAAGAGAAAACATAGGAACAAAATGCCATAAACGAACAAGAACAGAGACAACAATGCAAAACGCATGGCTTAGATTTAGACAAAATTAGTATAATTATTCTTTGACATGAGGCAAATACTAAAACCGATTACACACGTGCAAAAATGCCCACTCTGCCATATTTAGTTGATTTAGTTGAACAATCAAAATTAACTCTTAACATAGCAGGTGCGGACTGAGTGGAGCCTGTTATAATACAGTATGTTACAATAGATCGAATTAAATTCCGAATTCAGTTTGAACAAAAATGACTTTCAAATTGTATTATACTAAAACAACTACGTGGACACCAAGATTTAACTATTAGTGGAGTTTGGAGCACAAAATGTTAACCTACTCTGACTAACGAATAACTAACTTAACATTTTCAGAGCTCCAGCAGTCTTAGCAATAACGTAGTTTGAACCCCATGTAGTCAAAATATTAGTAGCCATTCAAATTTAGTATAATGGTAGAAATGGTGTATTAAATTGAAAGAAAAGAAAAGAGTATAAAATAATCTCAATGTTTGCATCAATCGTCGTACTCTTCGTGTTTGTCTTAAAATTCGAAGTGACGTGCAAAACATCCCGGTATTATTACAAACAGTCAGACACTCCGATAAGTATATCAAAGGATTCTCGAGTACTAATATACTATAGGAAAAGCCACTCGTTTGCGCAAATGAAGTCAGTCATTCAGCCTATGCGCGATATTGCATGTGATGGCATAGTACCCCTGTACGTGTAGGAGTGTATCACCTGTGGAAGAGATGATGCATGTTTACGTCATCGTTTCAAAAAAATTAAATGGCGAAAAACGGCGAACATTTGGTCGAATCTTTCCATTACTATCATATCGTGAACAACCAAATACCTGAGGAGTTAGCTCAATATGCTAGGAAAATATTCTCTTCGATGACCCCATGACGAGACTGGCTAAATAAGCTGTATTTTTGATGGAAAGGGTCCGAATAATTGGCAGTCGATGTGCGCCATCTTGGAAAAATTTAGGGTACCAAACTACCCAAAAACTGTCAATCAACATAATTTAGGGTACCAAACTACCCAAAACTGTCAATCAACATTCCGATGGTACAAAACTCCCTAGCAACCGTCACTCAAACTGCCGATGTGTCAGTCAAACTGCCGTGAAGTGACTTCAATTTTTATACAGGGATTGAATACGAGTGTCACGGCCCTGGTATATCACCGTAGCAGGGAGGGTAAATCACAATGACACATCGACGGTACTTGGTGCTTGTATTAATGTTCTGTCGCCGTAGTTCATTATGATCAATGATTCAAAGGCTTTTGCAAATAATCCTTTCCAAGCATAACACCGAATTTTTTCATTTCGGATGTAATTAAATCCACTTTGTTTTCAAACTTCAAAGAAAGTCACTTTGTGTTGGAAATATGATTTTGAATTTCCAAATCATTATCTAAAACAAATTTGTTTTTAAATGGACTGTAAATAGTTCACTTTATTTTTATTTGAGCCTTATCTGGTAGTTGGTATTTTTTGGTGGCAAACTAGGCTCGAAGTTTAAAAACGTGATTTAAGAAATGTATTCCTTTGACAATGGTAGTGATGATGATGATTATTGTGATGATGGTGATGATAATTATGATGATGATGATGATGGTGATAATGTTAATGATGACGACGAATCACTGTCAATTTTGTATTTATTTTTAAAATGTCATTACCATCGGAAAGGAAATTGTAAACAAAACGCAAAGTACGGAAACTAGTCTTGGGACACTTGAGGACCACGCACCATATTCGACCCCCTCCTCCCCCGTAACAATGTTGATTTGGGTCTGATGAATAGCCTCCGTGTTCGGACTCTGCAATTTTGAATCCTAATTTGTTTGGTGACGGGAGGAAAATGTTTAGGTTTTTAAGCACTTTATTTGCATTCTTTATAAACAAGTAGTAACCTTCAAATTAAATGACGTTTAGTCAAGTATTTGCTTAAACATTGATATGGAGGGGGAAGGAATGTGAAACATTAATGTAACATTATTGTTTTGCCTGTCTTGCCCGCGTGTTATGTACAACCAGACGCACGTTTTTCTCGCTTCATAATATTTTGCAATGGTAGCCTGTTTTAACACACAGATGCATTGCAAAGCATATATAACTGTCTCTCTCGAGGACAACATTAGAACTTTTACAATGAAACAATTCCCAGTTCATTTCATTAAGATCCACAACATTCTCATCTATCAGGGGAAGTTATTATACCCCGATACATGTGTACATTCATTGAATGACCTTTGAAGATTTGGGTACAAAAACTCATACTCTGCAACTTGAGGTCAAATTTTGCACTATGGTTATGTAATTGAGGTTATTGGACTGTGCCATTGGACGAGGCTCTTGTGGTCCATAGCGTTTGCTTTGAAAGGATACCTTACGTAACCAAATTAAATCGGCATACTCCCCTCAAACATGTTGAAGGACGAGCAAGGTCTGCTGACCTTTTATAACGAGAGGCTAATTATGTACTACGCATGTTTGTGCGAAGGCACACTTGTTTGTCATATACTCGTACTGTGTTCGCACACGTATCGCATTTTGAATAGTATGCGTATAATGCGCAATGCGTTTCGGGCGTTTAAACATTACTAGTGAAATGTACTGGAGATGTTTGTGCGTATGTGTATGATTTGGAAATTCAAAATCATAATTGCCAAACAAAGTGAATTTCTTTGAAGTTTAAAAAAAAAAATGGATAAAATTACATCCGAAATGAAAGAATTCAATGTTGCATGTTATTGTATTATCCTTTGTTAAATATACATAATAAACAACATTAATGGAAGTTGGAACTTAGACCATTGTTCAAGTTCATGTCTACAAGCTGAATTAGAATGTCTTGAAAATATTTACGATATTATGTAATGACGAGATCCAGAATATGATATAGCCTATATGTCTAGTCGAATTCCCCATTGAACTATGAAGGTTGAGAAGGGTTTTTACTAATAATCTGGTGATATTCTTTAGCGTAGTGTCATCTAAATTATGGTACAAATAAAATCTGGTAACAGGTTAGCACTCCCATGCTTTTGTTTTGTTTTTGTTTGATGTAGCCTAATTCAACTAATATGTATGGTGATATCAGATCAGGTTTAAGATGCAAACTCATATTGTTTACACATACGTTTCGACATTAACATGTACTTTTGCCCGCATTCCGCATTTTGTATGGAAGTCGGATAGTCAGAAGAAAACGTTATTCTCTCATCACTTGTCACTCATAATGTAAGTCGATATGTAACTTTACTCGTAGTATTACTAATACTATTTATGGCTTCAGAGGTTATACGCAGGGTCAGAAAATGACAGTAAATATCATGTGACAAAACGAGGTACTTGGGGGTGACCAATATTGGTCATCCCCATCCTAAGAAGGTTCTGGTTAATTGGATTATCAGACAAGATGTGACCTCGGGTGTGACTAAAAATCACAATTACCATTATACCTAATATCTTCAGCGTGCAACATAGAGTTTTCGTATGGTAATACGATACTATCATTACGACATCTGTAGGGGCACTATCATGACAGCGAGAGAATTCTTCAACAGGAGTAACGCATTTACAAATTGAGACTGACCAATGCCTTTGCCTGTCACACTATACCAAATGACGAACAGCGTCGCCACGTTGATGGACAGCAGAAGCCGAAGCAATATTTTGTTCCAATAATAAAGGCCACTTTGATGCTTCTTCGCATTGACTTCTACCTCTGCTGACCTACATCTGTACTTATTAATCGTGTTACGTTACGCAGGAGAGTAAAAAAATCAATTGTAAAAGGGCTGTGGTTAATACAGCTGCGGAAGGGCAATATAAATGTGTAACTTTAAATCAACAATTTTATCCTCACAATAATTGTGCCATGTGTGATTTAGTTTGATCATTTAACTTTGTTGACATTGAATGCTATTTCAAGAAAGTTGGGAATAACCTTTGCCATGTAATCACAGTAAAATAAGTCAGTACTGGTTATGGATTGGGTATTCCCTGGTTATGGATTGGGTATTCCCTGGTTATGGATTGGGTATTTTGGAAATTCCCAGCAAGTGTTTTAATGTAAACGGTTAATGTTTTATTAGGCTTGGGATTTTTCAGATTACATCATACATTATGTTGTGAAAGAGTGAATGAAGTTATGCGCTATTAATATAATGGGACATTTTGGTGTTTAATATATATCAGAAAATGTAAACCTGATCATTGGGAGATATTATTACAGTGTTGTTGTTGGCTAGTTAATGTGCTTACAGTCCACATGCCTTCAAGCAAAGGTATAGAACCAGACATGCAGTTTTATGCAGTCAATGTACTACTATTCAGTCATGACGGAGAAGGTCTAGTCTTGATATAGTCTAATGTTTATTTATTTATGTTTATGCATCAGGTCGTTACAAATTGCTTTATCCCTTTCATTAAAAGACATACTTAACTTAATCAAAAAGTGTGTTTTGTTGTGCATTCTGAAGTGAATTTAGGTAAAAGGTGGTTTTGGCCTTGAGTCGTTAATGATTTGTAACAACAGTAACATTCTAATATTTATATCAAATAGATTAACATAAACCTAATCATTGCTTGATCTTAACTTGAAAGAATACGTTGTCCGTATTTTCTTTATAAATAACTCATCAATTTTGCGGATGACACGGTATACATTTTCGGCAAACGGGAGTTAAGTATAATAACACACTCTTTTATTATGAACTATTTAGGGGAAAATGAAATACAATGTGATACAGGAGTGCGAATATTTACCTATATAACGTGTTCACTTTACATATGCATTTTACGGTATCACGGACGATATCGATAACTTTTGACATTGACATTACACAAAAGAATATATATTGTTCACGATTGCCACGATCGGGGTAGAATCATCTTATATTTGGCTATTTTATTGGATTGTCAAAATTTAACATCATTAAAGTGTAAATTGTGTAAACAAAACCACGTTTTATTCATCCCGTATGTATGTCTGCCAAGCTATATTACAAGATTCGTCGTTCTAATCAGATCAAATTTGATTGAAGTATAACAGTGCACTTCCAGCCCTCTTTATGTGGATTTTTTAATAGGAATAATGACAATGGAAATGAGAAACAGCGGAACTTAAACAAGGGACTTAAGTAGTGATTGCCCGAGTACCGACTGTGAATTCAGGTAGTACAGTGGTAAAACTCTGGACCGATAATCCAGCGACCGGGGTTCAATCCCCACTGAGTCCTGATTTTTTCTCTCTCAATATTTTCATATGTCAGTTTGCTCGAACCCCAAACATTTAAATAATAATTTCTCGAGCATGCATCGTTTATTTGTGATCCTCGCATATATTAATTTGTGTCTCGCATTGTCTCACGCCCTGCTGGGGTGAAGCATATAGGCCGCCTCCTTCTTCATTGATTATAAATATCGTACAATATGAATTAGCTTTCCGGTTATTATCATGAATTTGTTCTTTTTTTCAACTCCTAAATTCTGATGGTAGTAGCCAAGAACAGCTGACGTCGTTGTGAAATAAAAACATTTGAAATCTGCTTATCTATAAAAAAAAAACCACAATGCGTTGCAGATTGGCCAGCTGTCTCATTTTGTGTTATTACTACACATTTAAACATTGACTATCATGATTCAAATCAAATCAACGCTTACAACAAACGCAAATTGAGAAGTAAAACATGTCGAAAAGAATTTCCTGACGATAACAAATCTTCATCAGGAAATGACATACCAGAAATATGAATTCAATTTATCTCGCAGCATGGCACTGCTTCAAGTTGTATTCAGTGTATTAGCTCCTACTAGCAACTTTGCCGGCAGATGTTTAATCTTTTATGTGGATGTGTACTTCAGTGTATCGCTCTATTCACCAAAATACCATCCAATCATATAGCTTGTTATATATTACACAACAACGTATAATCCATATCGCTTGTTAAAATTCCAATCTGGTTTCGCTAGCGATTGGACTATGAAATGCACTTAAGTCATGCTGCTAGAAATGGAACTTTTATCGCCTGTCGATCACATACAAATGGTAGCAAAAGAAGAAGAAGAGGAAAAAAAAAAAGAAGAAGAAGAAGAAAAAAAGAAGAAGAAGAAAAAAAAGAAAAAGAAAAAGAAGATAAGAAGAAGAAGGAGGAGGAAGAATAACAAGAAGAAGAAGGAGGAGGAGGAAGAAGAAGAAGAAGAAGAAGAAGAAGAAGAAGAAAAGAAGAAGAAGAAGAAGAAGAAGAAAAAGAAGAAGAAAAAAAAGAAGAAGAAGAAGAAGAAGAAAAGAAGAAAGAAGAAAAAAAAAGAAAAAGAAAAAGAAAAAGAAAAAGAAAAAGAAAAAAGAAAAGAAAAGAAAAGAAAAGAAAAAGAAAAGAATGATAAGAAGAAGAAGGAGGAGGAAGAATAACAAGAAGAAGAAGGGGGAGGAGGAGGAAGAAGAAGAAGAAGAAGAAGAAGAAGAAAAAGAAAAAGAAGAAGAATAACAAGAAGAAGAAGGAGGAGGAGGAAAAAGAAGAAGACGACGACGATGGTGATGACGAAGAATATATGAGATAATTTCTTTTGAAAAATTAGTATTAGCCCATTAGTATAACCTCACTTTATATATAGACACTCAAATGCTCATTTAAAAACACAATGTTTTAAAACAAATCGTACATAACGTTACTTGAACAAGTTTGTTTAATTAATACGTCTTGTAAGGAGGTTGTAACTAATACGGACCAACGTCTCATACCTAAATGGTTATGACCCGGTTATAATAATTATTTATATTACAAAAACATTAACCTCCATAATGAAATATAATATCATTTATACTGCTTATCTACTTTGGTTAAATTCTAAAGTAATTTTAAGGCTTTTTTGTAAAGCCCTGAGGTCGTGTTTGCTCATGTAACAGAGCTATATAAAAGCAGTCTTGTTGTTGCTGTTTAAAGTTATTTAAAGTTATGTGAAGAATACAGTAAATGTATTATGATAATTATATAAATGACGAACCCAATAGCATATAAAATACATTGTTTGTACTGCCAAGCCAACGTCCGTTACCATAGAAACGGCGAATGTGAATGCGAACTGAAATGAATTCTTCATGAAAAAAAGTGATATGATTATATAACAGCATAACATAAATTTACTTTTCTTAATCATGCTCATTATAGAGATGCTTTTTGTAAAATACATGCACAAAACAAATGCTTTGCCCTGTTTGGATTGGGTTTGAGATCTTGGAAGAGATAGCTAACACCAAATAGTGATTACATTCCATAGTTTCCATTTTGTCTATATATTGATGTGTTCACCATTCTCCATTGTTCAACATGATACTCCTACATTCCCCTACGGTATACTATGTATACCCCAACCATGTTTTTATAAACGAAGCCGTGTGCTGCTCATTAAAGATAAAGTTCTTTTTTTTCAACTCCTAAATTCTGATGGTAGTAGCCAAGAACAGCTGACGTCGTTGTGAAATAAAACATTTGAAATCTGCTTATCTATAAAAAAAAAAAACACAATGCGTTGCAGATTGGCCAGCTGTCTCATTTTGTGTTATTACTACACATTTAAACATTGACTATCATGATTCAAATCAAATCAACGCTTACAACAAACGCAAATTGAGAAGTAAAACATGTCGAAAAGAATTTCCTGACGATAACAAATCTTCATCAGGAAATGACATACCAGAAATATGAATTCAATTTATCTCGCAGCATGGCACTGCTTCAAGTTGTATTCAGTGTATTAGCTCCTACTAGCAACTTTGCCGGCAGATGTTTAATCTTTTATGTGGATGTGTACTTCAGTGTATCGCTCTATTCACCAAAATACCATCCAATCATATAGCTTGTTATATATTACACAACAACGTATAATCCATATCGCTTGTTAAAATTCCAATCTGGTTTCGCTAGCGATTGGACTATGAAATGCACTTAAGTCATGCTGCTAGAAATGGAACTTTTATCGCCTGTCGATCACATACAAATGGTAGCAAAAGCAAAACACGTATGATGTTGTTTTTAACAGATGTCAGTAAAATTAGCGGGTTATATTTCAATAAAACGAGCAACAAGCGTAAAAACACCCTTAAGATATACTATTAATATATGATATTTTCTTAATAATATAATTTAATTTGGCATGTTTTTATAGCCTAAGATTAATCTCTTTTGAAATGAAACTTGCGCGTATTTTGCATTCTGCTTAAATGTGATCTACCTACCAGATACTTATACTGCCTGTGACAATAATGGTTTTCGCACATTCTTAGTCAAGTTTACAACGTAATTTAATACCATGCGTGTACTTGTGATTGCTTGAACGGGAATTGGGCTATTTCATTTAAATTGCACAATACCCATGTGGAAGATTTTGAAAACCTTTTCCACAGGGGGAATATGAATTTCAAATGGAATGAACACATTAGGCAGTTACATTTGAATGTTATACACTCTCTGAGAAAGATTTAACCTGAATCTTCCACGGAAGGAGGGCAAATAGAGCTGCTAATGTGTTCATTCTGTTTGAAGTTTGTACTCCCTCTGTGGAACATATTTCCAAAATCTTCCACAGAGGTAGTGTGGATTTCAACTGGAACAGCACACTGTATCTAAAGGTTTAAATACTTTACAGAAAGTCACCGTCTTTAGTTTTTTGTTATTTAACCAGTAACTTTCTTTAACGCTAACTTGGAAAACGAATATATACCATCTTTTAAAAATTGAAATTGTTTTTGCTAATTTTTGCTCTTGCTTCCTTTTACGCACATAGTAACTGCTTTAAACACATTTAATCCACACGTGTGCACATCACACCCACACACCCCACACAACTCATCTACTGAATAATAATACTAATACGATTAAGACATCTTTGTTGTATGCCGCAAGCGTGCACATACCCCTGCACAGCCCACCCTCAAACCATACATTCACATTCACGCAATCAGGGGAGGTAATGTGATATTTTCGACCTATATTTTTCATCGTAAAGGACGAGCACCTTCTGAAGAAGTGTCTTAATCACAGCATCTCTATGTTCCTGTGTCAACGACATGTTTTGTACTTTGTATTCAACGCCATAGCACTCTGCCAGACATGTTTTTGCACGTGCTTTTCACCAGTGGAGGCAACCTCACCAAACCTAATGAGTATAATATCTTATCTCTTACTTAATTTAAACTGCGAGTTGAGAATAGGATCTTATGAAACTAAAGAACAGCAGAAAACAGTGGGTATACGTCACACGCAAGGTATAACAGCATCTGGTAAAAATCTTTTGATAGTTGGGATGCATAACTAGATGGAATAATAACATTTTCCCGCTGCTATGTGGTATGTGTTGCGTGGGTAAAATCTATCTTGCTATTATACATAATTACAAGTATATCACATTTCATATGTACTAATAGGTTATGCAAGATATGGCACGAGAATATTAGTATTGGTCAACTGTGAAATGCATCATTAACACGTAGCGATCAGCTAATAAAAAGCAACATTATATTTTATTAATCCTTATTACATATGTGTATGCTAAATATTGCTTTTAAACAGTAAACTATTTCAAATCCTGATCAGACATTGAAAGCGTTATTTAAATATGAAAAAGGCTAGTTAATGTGCTTACCTTTTAAAAAGAAGAAAAAGAAGATGATGATGAAATAAGAAGAGGAGGAAGAAGAAGAAGAAGAAGAAGAGAAAGAAGAAGAAGAAAAAGAAAAAGAAGAAAAAAAGAAGAAGAAGAAGAAGAAGAAGAAGAGAAGAAGAAGAAGAAGAAGAAGAAGAAGAAGAAGAAGAAGAAGAAGAAGAAGAAGAAGAAAAGAAGAAGAGAAGGAAAAGAAGAAGAAGAAGAAGAAGAAGAAGAAGAAGAAGAAGAAGAAGAAGAAAAGAAGGAGAAGGAGAAGAAAAGAAAAGAAAAGAAGAATAACAAGAAGAGGAAGGAGGAGGAGGAGGAAGGAGAAGAAAACGATGGTGATGACGAAGAATATATAAGATAATTTCCATTGAAGAATTAGTAATAGTCCATTAGCATAACCTCACTTTATAGACACTCAAATGCTCATTTAAAAACACAATATTTTAAAACAAATCGTGCATAACGTTACTTGAACAAGTTTGTTTAATTAATACGTCTTGTATAAGGAGGTTGTAACAAAAACGGACCAACGTCTCATACCTAAATGATTATGACCTGGTTATAATATTTATTTATATTATAAAAACATTGACCAAACAACAGCCTATACAACATACATAATTACATATAATATCCTTTATACTGCGTATCTACTTAAGCCCTGATGTCGTGTTTGCTCACGTAACAGAGCTATATAAAAGCCGTCTTGTTGCTGTTGTTGTTGTTGTTGTTGTTGTTGTTGTTGTTGTTTAAACTTATTTAGAGTTATGTGAAGAATACAGTAAATGTATTATGATAATTATATAAATGACGAACCCGATAGCATATAAAATACATTGTTTGAATTGCCACGCCAACATCCGTTACCATAGAAACGGCGAATATGAATGAGAACTCAAATGAATTATTCATGAACAAAAATGATATGATATATAACAGCATAACATACATTTACTTTTCTTAATCATGCTCATTATAGAGATGCTTTTTGAAAAATTACATGTACAAAACAAATGCTTGCCCAAAAGTGGCTGTTTTAGTCCCCAGGAGAATGCGCAAGATGACGTTCCTGTTTGGATTGGGTTTGAGATCTTGGAAGAGATAGCTAACCCCGAATAAATAAAAATAAAATAAATGTAGATATTTATATAGCGCTTGATGCCGCAAACAGCCTCAAAGCGCTTTACATTCATTCCGCCGTCATTAGAATATGTCGGAACCACGTTTGCAGCCTACAAGTGGCGCAGGGTTCATCAGTACAACGACTGTGACTACCCCTAACAGCTTCCCATTGCACCTGGGTGGGGTGAGGCAAGCGAGGCAATGCGCCTCTCAGATTAGGAGTCCAAGGCCGTAACCACTGAGCCACCGTGCCCGAATAGTGATTACATTCCATAGTCTCCATTGTGTCTATATATTGATGTGTTCACCATTCCCCATTGTTCAACATGATACTCCTACATTCCCCTACGGTGTACTAGGTCGGGAATAGAGGTACATTAAAACAGACAATAAGACGTCAGTCAACAGTAATCAATAGCGTGTTCTTCACAGGAATTTTTATACAACACAATCTGGCAGATACAATTTTTTTTTAAATGTCTTTCGATTTTTGTTTATATCAAGACGATGTCAGATATACGGTATGAAATCAAATGGTTGATAGAATGTGAAAGAAATAATGTAAACATCTTAATCACATTATGTGTATATTTTCATTTATATTTGCTTATTATGTGCTTATTGATATTATGAAATATGTTCTAAACTCATTCTCCTCGTCGCTTCATATGTGCCTTTTGTCGTGCCTCCTCGTTTGCTTTTTTTGGCTCATGGGAAGCGGCGTGGATTATGACATTTTCTTTTTGTTTATATTGTTCTGTTTAAAAATTTTGTTTATTATTTAAAATGAAAAAAAAATTGTTTTTGTTAGGCCCTTAAGTTTTCTTTCTTTGTAGCTTAACCCAGCAAACACAAAAACGTTTTTAAAACGTTTTAAATAAGTTATATTTTGGGTTTTGGTTTAGGTAAAAACGTTTTAATAACATTAAAATGTCGGGTTATATAAAGGTCATGAAATCGTTTTAAAACGTTTTGTATGAAAACACACTACAACAATATTAAGTAAAACAAGTAAATAGCTCTTGGAGTAATTTTACAAGAGCGAAATGAAACTCATTGACTCATTGACTTTACTGTAGAAACCAACGGTGGGCCTCACCAACCCCCCTCTATGGTCATCTTTGATGGCTGGTCCTACCCCAGGTAAGGTACAGGGGTAAAATGTTATCATTAAAATGAGCGCAAAGGATAGCTTATAGTCGTTTAAGCTTAAACGCATGCGGTTTTTTTATGATAAAAAATCTTACGGGGTTGGAATACCCCTTTCGTAGTTCTAGGGTTAATGATTTAAATACTAATTAATGATGTTCCAGTTCCGAAGTAAGGCAAATGGATACTATTTCAATTGTACTATGTTTTATATCAGTTTGAAGGTAATACTGTCCTATTTTGGGAAGATTTTGTTTCCCTTTAACAGATACATATCGTCAGCTTCTTTCGACATTCAATTCGCTCGATCAGACTTGCGAACCTTTAATCAGTACAACGCCCTGTTACTTTTCTCAGCGTTGATTCTATTTCATGAATATTTGATGCAATTAAAGAAACAAATTGAGTGGTATGTTTTACAACATTTTTATTGAATCTAATGAATTTTACTTAACCTAATAAACGCTAATAAAATATTTTACAAGACCAGAATCATGTTCATTTTAAATGCATCCACAAGCTCATTTTGTCAGGGTGAGGAGAAAATGTGTTTTCTTGATATTATACTATTGATGTGCCGAGCGCGGAGCGTGAGCTTAAACGGTCCAGGGGCCCATTTTGCCCCATACGGGAACGTACCGGATCCCGGGTCACCAAAGAGGGAAGTATATAATTCCAAATCACACCAGCACCGTTTTTCTACTAAACAAAATAGCGGCACAAATTAATGTGCGCGAAGAGCGCTACTAAATTGCGGCTTCAATGCTAAAATGATCCAAATTGAGGACAATTGTGTCAGTAAAGTAGATAATGATTTTAAGCACCCGGCACAAGAACATACAGGGTGTCCCAGAAAAAAATACCGGGTGAATGAATTTGGACGTTAGTCGAGAAATAGACATCAAAATAAAAATATTAAAATTGTAGCTCACAGCTCATTTTATTGTGCATCATATACGCAAATTTTTTTTGATTCGGTTGACTGGTTGCGAAGATATTAACGATTACATAATACGAGCATCAATGCAGTTCATTCCAAGTTTGATCAGTTTTTTCATACTCGATCACCCCTTCCTAAAGTTATTCATCCGGTATTTTTTCTGGGACACCCTGTATAAACACAATGGGGAACGATTGGTCGCTACAAGAAAAAAACTGAATTGTTTGGTTTAAATGCAATTTTTTTGCCATTTGGTGGCCATGTTATGATCATAGTATTGAGCCCATGGCTCAATTGCGCTTAGTTATTTGAGTTTTATCACCCAAGTTTACTGCTTAAGTAAATTTCATTTTAGAAACTTTGTTTTTATTTGTGTAATCATGTGTAATGCAGAATACTGTTATTTTCACAAGCTATGGCATGGGCTTATACATGTACATGCTGTAGTTTAAAAACAAATTCAAGTCAAAAATTGAAGGCAAGTTCAAATTAAACTAAGTAGCAAACAAAGACAGCAAACTCAGAGCAAAATAAGCTGTGTCTTCACTCAGTGGGAGCGAATTCACTATTCATCCAGGTAATGGTTGGCATGCGAGGGGTCTTTAGACCCCTTTAGAGGGGTCTCTATACGAGACTTTAGTGTTGAGATACTAAAAATAGAAATATAGGCTATAGAAACAAATTGGTACGACCTTTCGATCGACCATCGATGCTTGGTCGATCCTTATAATTTATGAAATCAATTAATTAACTGTTGTTAATTGGGATAAAATAGTAGTTTGTGCCTGTAGTGATATTTTCCAGATTTGGACTGGAAAACTTACAAGGATTCAAATTAACTGAACTGAACTCATATTATGTACAAGGGACTACCCCGGAGAACTACAACAGACTAGTGTCAGAAAAAGGTTATGCATCAAAGAAATTACCTTATAAATAAATACCTTGTAAAAATGTGTTCAAAAACTATTTATTTTAGAGAGATATAGCAAAAAAAAAACACCAAAAAACAAAATATATTACAAAATACAAGTGAGGTGTCTATAATTATGCAATATGGAGACGTTCTTATTTTGGCAATAATCATGAAATAACCATGTCAAAGAAAAAAAAAAAAAAAAAAAGAAAGAAAAGAAACCAACCATGTAAAGTAAATGAAGGAAATACTGTATATAAGTCAAAAGTCTTAAAAAGCTCTTTGAAAATTTGAAAATTTGAAAATGATACTTATAAAGTATACAACAAATTTATTTATGTTCGATTTCAATATTTTGCTGATTTATTTTCTGTTTGTTTTTCGGGGACCCAGATGGTTTCTACCTTATTTGATTTGTTTGCAATTAACAAAGAACTTTAATTGCAATTATTTTTTATCTTTTTAACATTTTTGTATTAGAAATTGGTAAGAGTTATATATTGTTGGTGTTTTCTTTCTGTTATGTCTGTTAATATTAAGGATGTATGTGTTAAGTGCTCAAAAATTGTAAAACAATGTCACAAGGATATATCATGTAAAATTTGTAACGGTTACGTTCATAAAAAATGTACCTTATTAAAGCCTAAACAATTAAAATGTCTAAATCCAAAGGATTGGATCTGCTCGAAATGCATTGAACCCATTGATAATAGCGATAATTCTGATATCGAAGCAGAAGCTGACAACTTAAACCAAGCATACCACGTTAATTTAACAGATACAGACCTAGAAAAATATAATGACATGGTATTTAATCCATTAACATTTGATTGTAATTCGAGCAAGATCTATAGTGATGTAGTAAATACTGTAAACGACGATATACACGATTGTTCATATCTTACCCCTACACAGTTCTGTTCAGATCCGAAAGCAAGTAGTGGAAACTTTAACATGTTAAATGTTAATATTCGAAGCTTATCCAAAAATTTCGCTAAATTTAAACAATGTATTAATACGCTAGATCAAGATTTCGATGTTATTGGTATTTCCGAAACACATTTGAAAGACACACCTCCGAATATGTATAATCTCCCTGGCTACAATTTAGAATATATGAACAGGATTGGACGAGGTAAAGGAGGCGTGTGCCTTTATATCTCTGATAAAGTTAAGTATAAACTTAGGCCAGACCTTTGTCATGCCCACTCTAATTATGAGTCGTGTTTTATAGAAATTGAATGTAATTCTTCTAAAAATGCTGTAGTCGGTGTGTTATACAGGGCTCACACTTCAAAAAATGACTTTATGACGGATTTTGACCCTCTTTAAAAAAAATTAACATCAGACAGAAAACAGATTTATATAATGGGTGATTTCAACATTGATTTACTAAAGGTAGATAGTCACAGACCCACTCATGATTATCTTGAACTTCTTTACTCATGTTCATTGACGCCTACAATTTATAAACCAACTAGAATTACGCCAACATCAGCTACAATTATTGACAATATTCTGACAACCAATGAAAATATAATCAAATCGACAATTTTGATTACAGACATAAGTGACCATTTTCCAACTACTTTGTCAACCAATCTTGAAATACATAAACGAAATGAAAAAACGAATAAGGCAACTTACAAAAGAATTCATAGTGATGTTAATGTATCTAAGTTTAAAAAACGACTGTCAGAGGTTAAATGGGACGAAACTCTTGACAATAATAATGCAAATGATGATTATAATACATTTATTAATACTTTTAATACTTTATATGATGATTGTATCCCATTAAAAAAATGTACGGGTAATAGAAGAAAAGAACCAATAGCACCATGGATCACCAAAGGTTTACTTAAGAGTATTAATAAAAAGAATTTATTGTAGAAACAATATATTAAATCACCTAATGCTAGAAATTGTCAAATATTTAAGACATATAAAAATAAGTTACAAATGCTTCTTCGAAAATCGAAACGAAAATATTTTTTCTCTAAGTTTGAGCATGCTAAATGCAATATGAAACACACATGGAAAACAATCAATGATGTTATTGGACGAAGCAAAAAACAATCGACTCAAAGTAAATTTAAAGATGAAGGTGGCAATACTATCAACAATCATCAAGATATCTCAAATAAATTTAATGATTTTTTGTAAATATAGGTCCTAATCTTGCTTCAACCATTCAACACAAAGGGAAACATTATTTTGATTATCTAAATGATACCATATCTGGGAGTATGTACCTGAAACCAATTGTTGAACTTGATATAATCAAAATTATAGATAAGTTAAAGTTAAATAAGAGTGGTGGTCACGACAATATTGGCAATCTAATCATAAAAAAAAGTAAGTCGAGAAATTGCCAAACCTCTTAATATGATATTTAATTTATCTATTTCTACCGGAATTGTTCCAGATAAAATGAAAGTAGCTAAGGTCAAACCACTTTTCAAAAAACAAGATGTTGAAGTTTTCTCAAATTATCGTCCCGTTTCTCTCCTACCATGTTTTTCCAAAATTCTTGAAAGATTAGTTTTTAACAGATGTATGGATTATATTGATACCCAAGGAATCCTTAACACTAAACAATTTGGTTTTAGACCAAAGCACTCAACCTCTATGGCTATTGAACAATATATATAATATATAGATAAAATAAATTTCGCGGTTGAGAGAAACGAGACGACTGTTGGAATATTTTTGGACTTGTCTAATGCATTTGATACAATTGATCACAATATTCTCCTTCACAAACTAGAACACTATGGCCTTCGTGGCATTGTCTTAGACTGGTTCAGAAGTTATTTAAGTAACAGGAAACAATATGAATCTTATAATTGCCATTCATCAGAATTGAAAAATGTAATTTGCGGAGTTCCGCAAGGATCTATTCTCGGCCCTCTTTTATTTATACTATATATAAATGATATAACTAATACATCTAATATACTTGATTTCATCCTCTTTGCAGATGATACAACAATTTTATATTCACATGAAAACATAGAAAAGCAAGTCAATCTTATAAACAAAGAACTAGAGGAAGTGAGCAATTGGTTCAGAGCAAATAAATTGTCTGTTAATGCCAGTAAAACAAACTACATGATACTAGGAACGCCAAATATGACACAAATTAATGATCTGAGTATCATACTTAACTACACTACCTTAGAAAGAGTACAACAAACCAAGTTTCTTGGTGTGTTAATAGATGAATGTCTCACTTGGAAAAGCCACATAGATTGTATTTCAAAAACAGTGTCAAGAAATGTTGGTGTCATTACCAAACTAAAACATTATGTACCAGAACGTATTTTACATACCCTTTATTGTACTTTGATAATGCCCTATCTTAATTATGGAATACTTGTATGGGGGGATACCTGTAAAACTTACTTAAGTAAATTAATGAAACTCCAAAAGTGGGCTATAAGAACGATAGCAAACAGTCACTACAGAGAACATACAGGACCGTTGTTTGCAAACTATAACATCTTAACTATCGAAGATATGTACACACTAGATTTGGGTACATTCATGTACAAGTATTCTATTAATGAACTCCCTCTTATATTTAATAATTATTTTTCCAAACGCTCTGATGTACATAACTACAAGACAAGACATGTAAACGACTTAAATTTGACTAAAAACAAAAAGGTTTTTCTGATCACGCAATCCGTACTAAAGGCCCCATCCTTTGGAATTCACTAGGTATTTTTGTGAAAAACTCCAGATCTATTAAACATTTCCGTTATCAATTAAAAGAAATGTTAATCTCAAAATATACCTAATATATTATCTTTGAGCACCGTCCGTGTCTTGTCTTTTGGTTGGTGATTCCATTTGTATGTGATGTTTGATTGATTTTTTTGTATAAATGTTATTTGTAACTTTATAATTTCTAGGGGGAGGCGATATATCTGGCCTTATTGGCCTTCTGGCCTCTTCCTCCATAATGTGTTGTAATTTGATTGTTTTTGTGAATGTCAGTTTTTTATGGAAATAAATGAATATGAATGAATATGAATATGAATATTAACCAATATGAATTTAGCGTTAATTCCGATTAATTAGTTGATAGTTCATTAATAACAACCATTGAAGGAGGATCGACGGTCGATCCAAAGATCGAACAAATTTGTCTCTGATGCCTAAGCATTGATGCAAACATCTAGCGTTGTCTGATAACAAAATATATAATTATTTCTTGAGTGTAAATTGGTGTAAAACAGATTTGTTAATCCAAATTTCTATTTAAGTCGTATGTTTAACTTTTTTTAAAGAAATATGTAAATGTTGGAAATACAAATTCAATGTTGGTGTGCTTGCCACCATGGTCTCATAGTTTATTGAAGACAGCATGATTTCCCTAGAGGGTCTGTCTTGCACGTGGCTACACAGTACATTTCACTACACGACAGTCACCGCACTTAAAGGTACTTCTGAGACAAAGAAATAAATGTAGCTCAGTCACTGTTCGATCTATATTAATCATTGCAGAATAATTCAAATATGTATACAGATATTTTATTCCAGGTGTATATGAAGAGCTTATTTCCAAACCGTGTTAAGTCCACAAGATTCACTTTGAAGAAAATCAGGAATTTTCTTTATGGCAATTGACACACAAAAAAAGTTCGATTTCTATAAAATTACAGTGAAGTGAAGGTGACATATGAAGGGCTTCCAGCTTAATTTCCAAACAAGTGTTAGTCACCCACCTTCAAAATTGTTGTTGTTTTTGTTTTGATGAAAATGGATTTCTGTGTGTACCTCCAGAAAGACGTGAATAGGGTAACTGTGATGGTAGGGCTATCCAAAAATGTGTTTGTTTTTCCCAAAATTAGTGAAGTTCTGTCAATATGAGATTAGGAAATGGGGAAATATTTTGACAAATGTGTTAAGTATCGATGGATTTTTTCAAAACGTGTTAAGTCAGTGAAATGATGTTTATTTAATTCTAAAAATTCAGTTTTGTAACTTAACATTTTTTTATGGTCCTATATATGAAGAGCTTATTTCCAAACCGTGTTAAGTCCACAAGATTCACTTTGAAGAAAATCAAGAATTTTCTTTATGGCAATGAAAAAAAGTTCGATTTCTATAAAATTACAGTGAAGTGAAGGTGACATATATAGGACCATAAAAACATGTTAAGTTAAAATCATGAATTTTCTTTATGGCAATGAAAAAAAGTTCGATTTCTATAAAATTACAGTGAAGTGAATGTTAAGTTAAAATCTAGAGACTTTTGATTTTTTTAAATGAATTAATTTGTTTTCAAAATAGCATGGACTTAACACGTTTTGACACAAAACGCAATTTCTGGCATGGACTTAACACATTTTGACACAAAACATAGTATCTGTAACACAGAACTAACAATGTTTTTCTCAAACTAGTCTTAAAAGATAACAAATTTATTAGAAACATACAAAATGTGATTCTTCTACTATAAAACACAATTTTGCCACAAAGCACCTTGCATCTCGAACCCCTCCTGCTGCCCATTTTTACCAAAATTTGATGTTTAAAATAGCAAAATTCAAAACTTAGTTGAATTGCATTTCTCAGAATTAAATAAACATCATTTCACTGACAATAAGTGATGACCTGAAATATCCACTTGTTTTAACACATTATCACAAATATTTCCTCCCCCATGCTGCCACCCTAATCTCATATTGACAGTGGTAAGTTTTTAAGTCCTAAGTTTTTTTTTATACCTTTAACTTTAAAATTATACCTTGAATTTAGTAGCACATTTTGATAATCATACAAAATAATAATATCAAAAACTAACTCTACCACCATCCTCTAACATTAATTCTACCATCACAGCCTCTCCCTCTCCTCCTTCCCACCCTATTCACGTCTTTCTGGAGGTATCTATCAAATATTTCAGAAATCCCATACAAACTAAGCCTACTAATATAAAACAAAAACAACAACAACAACAACTTTTTATGCAGACCAAATTCATGTATACTAGTCTCAGGACCAAACAAGCTTGTTGGCGATTAACTATTGGAAGCCCTATGCCGTGCTGTTTGCCTACAAGCTGCCCACAAGGGCAATGTTCGTGGACTTAACACAGTTTGCTACAAAACTGGATTGGACTTAACACGTTTTGGAAAAAAATCGATACTTTGTGTGTCAATATTTCGGAACTTCACTAATTTTGGGAAAAAACAAACACATTGCTGGATAGCCCTAGTTACTCACTACCCATTTTCATCAAAATCTCAATTTTGAAGGTGGGTGGACTTAACACGGTTTGGAAATAAGCTCTTCATATGTGAAACTATTTTGATATTATTCTAAAAATCAATCAGAATGCCGCAGGCTTGATCCACTCATTCTATCTCACTGGACTTAATGAGATACACCGTCGCCACGTTGATTGACAGCAGAAGCAGAAGCAATATTTTGTTCCAATACTAAAGACACTTCGATGCTTCTCCGCATTGACTTCTACCTCTGGTGACCTACATCTGTACTTATTACTCTTGTTACTTTGCGCAGTAAAATTGGTATTCAAATGACGCTACTAAATTGCCGGGCTGAGGTTAATACAGCTGCTAAAGTCCAAACGAAATGTGGAACTTAAAAATCGATGTTGGTGGTTGTATCATCATAATAATGATGACCAACCATCAGAAGGCAATGCATTATGTTCTTTCCAATATTATATAGATTAACATAAACCAAATCACTATTTGATCTTAAATTGAAAGAATACATTGTCAATATTTTCTACATAAATAAATCAACTCATTATTTCCCATAATTTGTCGATAAAGGGGTCTTTGTTCTCGTTAGTTATGAATACCGCTCACTTGTATTGCAAACTATTTTGGGAACATGACATTTTCTACCAATTACAATGTGATACAGGAGTACGGATAATTACATAACGTATGTACTTTATGTATGCATTTTACGGTATGATAACAAAATATATAATTATTTCTTGAGTGTAAATGAGTGTAAAACAGATTTGTTAATCCAAATTTCTATTTCAGTCGTATGTTTAACTTTTTTTTAAAGAAATATGTAAATGTTGGAAATACAAATTCAATGTTCGTGTGCTTGCCACCATGGTCTCATAGTTTATTGAAGACAGCATGATTTCCCTAGAGGGTCTGTCTTGCACGTGGTTACACAGTGCATTTCACTACACGACAATCACCGCACTTAAAGGTACTTCTAAGACAAAGAAATAATTCTAGCTCAGTCACTGTTCGATCTATATTAATCATTGCTGAATAATTCAAATATTTATACAGATATTTTATTCCAGGTGTATATGTGAAACTATTTGATATTATTCTAAAAATCAATCAGAATGCCGCAGGGTTGATCCACTCATTCTATCTCACAGGACTAAATGAGATACACCGTCGCCACGTTGATTGACAGCAGAAGCCGAAGCAATATTTTGTTCCAATAATAAAGACACTTCGATGCTTCTCCGCATTGACTTCTACCTCTGGCGACCTACATCTGTACTTATTACTCTTGTTACTTTGCGCAGTAGAATTGGTAATCAAATGACGCTACTAAATTGCCGGGCTGTGGTTAATACAGCTGCTAAAGTCCAAACGAAATGTGGAACTTAAAAATCGATGTTGGTGGTTGTAGCATCATAATAATTAACACAGAAGGCAATGCATTATGTTCTCTCCAATATTATATAGATTAACATAAACCTAATCATTATTTGATCTTAAATTGAAAGAATACATTGTCAATATTTTCTACATAAATAAATCAACTCATTATTTCCCATAACTTGTGGATAAAGGGGTATTTGTGCTCGTTAGTTATGAATACCGCTCACTTGTATTGCAAACTATTTTGGGAAAATGACATTTTCTACCAATTACAATGTGATACAGGAGTGCTGATAATTACATAACGTATGTACTTTATGTATGCATTTTACGGTATCACAGACGATGTCGATAACTGTCAATTAACTTTTGACATTGACATCTGAATAACATAATCTGGTAAATTCTGGTTGAGTTCCATTTTTATGTTTACACTAATGCTTATATCATGTCAAAATATTTATGTTGGTATTACATATTGTTCTCGATTACCACGATCGGTGTAAAATCAACTTATATTCGGCTATTTCATTGAATTGTCAAAATTTAACAGCATTAAAGTGCAGGCTAAAATGAGACTTGTGAGAAACTTTTTTTCGTTAATTGCCATAACTTAACAGCACCAGTGTTTCCATTTAAAAGATACACACCGTTGTCAATATATAGCTTTTCTGGACACTCCGATAAAGATGAATTATTCAATTC
Organism: Amphiura filiformis; assembly: GCF_039555335.1. Taxonomy (NCBI): domain Eukaryota; kingdom Metazoa; phylum Echinodermata; class Ophiuroidea; order Amphilepidida; family Amphiuridae; genus Amphiura; species Amphiura filiformis. The sequence continues at coordinate 3,850,515 of NC_092637.1, forward strand.
CCTTTATACATTTAATCAGAACAACGCACTGTTAGTTTTCTCATCGTTGATTCGATATATTTGATACGAATATTCGAGGGCTTAAAGCCAGAACCACCTATGTCAACTTTTGGCCAAAATGAGTTAAGGCAACTATTAGGTATGTTTATGTATGAGTATTTATGAGTGACTAAATCCAATACTGAAAAGAAGCCGCCATAGCAATGTCAATAGTATTTATGTTCATAAGCGGTTTTTATATTTTGGGCCAAAATGTCCAGTTTTACGTAATCTCCAGAGTGATATTTTACATTCTTTGTACTACAATGGCATGTGATAGGTGATAATAATCAAATCAAAGCAATACTTGTGTTTGTAAAATAAAACAGAAAAATAGTAGATAACAGCTGAAAAACATGACCGATGCCTGTTATGACTAGGTTGTCTCTAGTACCACTTTTAAGAGACATATTTTAAGCTCCTCTCATTGTCAAAATATTGGTACATTGCAAGTGCATTTCATCTCTGACGAATGCCAATTTCTGACGAAGTTTAGGAAATAACACCTCAAACCCCAATACATTTGATAATAACAGAGCAATGTATGTTATATAGTCCGAAATTGTGTCTCCCACAAAGCTTAAATTCAGCTTCCTTAAATCCGCCATTTCAGGCAAATGCACTACATTATGAGCACCATCCTCCTTCGCAAACGTAATGCCTAAATGCAAAAGATTGTTATTGATTTCACTATGTTGATTACATGAGATACAGCGTGCAGAACTTACTTTCCCCAAAAACGTGTTCTTCTCTAATGACTTATTTCCTTTTTTGTAACCACAGCGAGTTGGTTTCAGTGTACAATATTTTATTTTTCAATATGGTTCTTTTGTTCAACAATGAAAAATAAGAGAAACATAAAAGGTAATAAAGAAAAATATGAAAAAAAAAGTATGCGTGTGTTCAACTTTCGTTGTGCGATATTTTGATGGTAAGCCACTCTTGACACCCCTGTCATCTTGTGCGTATAAGTTAAGTTGCTTAAGTGATACTGAATTGAAACTTAGCTAACGGGATCAATAAATAATATTTGAAAATTTAACATTGTTTTGTTGTACCATCACAAAATGCGGTTCATTTTCTACATGTAACCTTTTTATTGGACACCTTATATAGAGATGTATGTAACAGAATAAGAATTCCGGCTTTAAAAACAAACCGAAATATAAAATATCTCACAAATCCCAGAAGGGAGGGAACGAGACAATACATTTATACGGCCTTAAGCTCAAATTTTCCCTATATATTTTCGTTTTGTCACAATAAAATAGGTTCTTTATTTTCACGTTGATTGCATCGAAACAGTATACAGACAGCTAAACAAACGAGACACTGGTAATATTTATGTTTCCCTTAATGAAGGCTTATAACACAATAAAAACAAATATAACAAAACCCGCATTGAAATAGTAAGATTTGAACAAAACAAACGACGTCACCTGTACGCACAGTTTTCTTATAAACTGGTTAACGATGCACTTATCCTATACTTTTGACAGTCTTTCTCATAATACCCAAGAGTATTATCATGAGTCCCTCACCAACAAAACAGGGCACTATAACACCATTATTCAGACAGGATTGTAATATTCATCAACAAGAAAATATTATATGCGACATCTTATCTGAGAAACAACTCCCAGAAGAATGAAATGTTTTATACTGTACGAGTTTAGTAATGTAACAATATGCTTCCCATTTGCTTTTCCTTTGAGAATCTCATACCGATTCCAATGAAACACAAAACAGTAGGAAAAATAAATAACTGAATAATAAAGAAGGAGGTAAGTGGGGCATATAAGAAAGGAAATGAAGGAAACCATTTTCTCAGTGTATCTTCGCGAACGCATTATCGCGCGATCATCAAAAAGCGTACCGCCGTTGCGTACTTAGGCTATTATCACTACTCACTATCGTGTGATATTATGCCTATACATGACATGCATAGGCAGATATACCAGAGTAAAAACTCCGGACATACCTGTCTGTGAGGGGACTAGAGCCCTAGAACTCTCGCTTGTCGGAGCTACACATACTGTCCCTGATAAACAGGACTCAAGTCTGGTACTTATGGATATGAGTAATCAGGGTAAACAATACAAACAACACATTACAAACCGGTGTATGAGATCAATTAATGAAGCTTACCTGCCAGGGTAATATAATCATACAAACAAGGAAAGAGGCTTACGCATCATACACTGGAACATGAAAACATGAAAACATTACAAACCAGCCCACGAGATGAAATAAATGATGCTTAACCGTTATTCTTAATCGTATATCAATACACATAATACACAGAGGAAAGAAGAATTACGCATCTCACACTAGCACAAACATGGAATTACAAATGGAAACATGACATGCATAGGCAGATATACCAGACTGTGCGGGGGCTAGGACCTTACATTATAGATTACTTTTTGAAAAGCGAAGGGCAGAATGGTTTAAGGGAAGGGGTATGAACGTTTGGACAGTATTTATTGTGGGACATTAGAGCACATCAGACATATCGAATTGCATTCTGAATACGAAGAATGTCCTTCTGATTTTTGAAATTCGCAATGTAATACACATTTTATGGCAAATCATTAAAAATTGATATTTTTGATATTTAACAGTACTTGAAGTAAACTTTATAAATCTGATGATTTATACTTAAAGTGTATGTAGGTGGGATGAAAAGCCGACGATTAATTGAACATTTTGACCTTTCGTATTGAAGATATGGATTTTTTCCCAAAAAAAAAAAAAAAAAAGGTCTCTTTGGGAAAAAAATCCATATCTTCAATATAAAAGGTCAACATTTTCAATTGATCGTCGGCTTTTCCTCCCAGCTACATACACTTTAAGAATATATCATTAGATTTATAAAATTTATTTCGAGGACTGTTATATATCAAAAATTTTAATAATAATTTTCATAAAATTTGTATTATATCGTGAATTTCAAAAATGAAAATTATTTGATATCAGAAAGACATGCTTCGTATTCAGAATGCAATTCGATACGTCTGAGGTGCTCTCATGTCCCACAAAAAATACTGTCGAAACGCCATAAACGCTCATTCTAGATCCCTTAAGTACTGAGTGCACAAACCAATCTGGCCCCACTTGAGTGAGACTGCCCCACTCAAATATAGGCAAGGCTATGTGAGGCAAACTAAGTATTGCCCACTCTCCGCGTCCGGACGCCCTCACCAATATTGTTTGTTATATTACCGTTTGTAGCACTCATACATACATTTCAGACAGTTCATTGGCTGCTTGTCATTCATCATTATTATCATCATCAGCTTTACTTTTTACCATTACAAGAATGTGTCATGTTTGTGGTTCAATGGGAGTTAAAATTAGTTGCCGGAAAGCACATGGGAGCTGGTGTCGGTGAGAGGTGTTTTTTTTATTATATGAAGGTGCGGCGTGTTCATGTGGATTTGTATATTATACAGGCAATAATATCGTCGGCCGCATCACATACTGACGTATTTGCAAAATACGCATTTCGAGAAAATCGAACTTGAAAATCTAGCGATTTTCATTTGCTGCATAATCTTGATTAAAATATTATTGTCGATTAAAACCAGTTTAACAGTAATGCAAATATACCATATTTTCATTATTATTCACTTATCACTACCAGAGCATAACTTATTCTGCAAAAAATCAATATTAAATAAAATACGTCACTATGTGAAAAGGACTAATGTCAATTTCGCCGTTCAAATGACAAATACGTCAGTATGCGAAACAGTTGCGCAAATACGTCAGTATGTGAAAAGGCCAAAACAGCAATTTTGCCGTATATTGACAGAGTCGCGTAAATACGTCGCGCAAATACGTCAGTATGTGAAACGGCAAATTCTTCAAATTGCAGATACGATATACTGGGCTTGCGCAGTATAAGTGATCGGCAAATACGTCGTTATGTGATGCAGACATTTCAAGGTTTTGTAAATACGACATAATTAAATTAATTAATATCTAACTACTTAAGCCACTTTGAGGCATGATTTTTGGTGAATATATAGAGTAGAACATAACAAACTAACATACCAATTGTCTCAAAAATGTTAACAATTTCGAATACGTCAGTATGTGATACGGCCGACGATATGTCTGCTTATTTGCTCTTGAGTAGTAATAATATGAATTGTCCGACATATACATTTTCTTGTTTGTGTGCCCTAATTAACTCCGTCTTTATTCTTCATTCTTCATAATGTTATTCGGTATGAGCTACTCGAACTAGAAAGCAAACTTTTGCGTTACTAAACTAGTACGGCATAAAACATTTCATTCTTCTGGGAGTTATTTCCAGGTTACATCAAATAATGGAGCATATATATGTTCTTGTTGATGAATATTACATGCCTAGGTGAATATTTGCAGCATAAGATCACGTTTTGATGGTAATGTTATACTCTAAGGCATTATGTTGCCAAGAAGGATGGAAAAGATATAGAACAAGCACCTCATAAACCAGTTTGAAGGGAAAGACGTTGTTTGTTTGTTTTTCAAACCTTAATATTCAATGCGGATTCTGTTATGTTTGCTTTATAACAGTAAAACTACTATGTTATAAAATATGATTTTGGCTCGGGAAGAATAAACAATAACCGTGTAGTGTTTGCCTAACTATGAGATAACTTTAAAAAATTCAATCATGGTGAAAAAAACAACCCTACACGAGTGTAACAAAAACACAAATATTACCGAATTATATTATAGTTGTGAACAGTTTGTGAGCATATAGTACCTCAAATGTGACTAACACTACAATGGATTTACTCAACAGCTTTAATATCATACTTGAATCTTCGCATATTTTAGTGAAAGAAAAAACAAACAAAAATGATTTTGTTTAACACTTGTGCCTAGAGTGGTATTAGTGCACTTGTCACACCTGTTGCTGATATTTTAACCTCAGCCTTCAGACAGGTGTTGTTCCTGCAGTTTTGAGTTAGTCCTATCTATAAAGATGGGCCCGTAATATTTCCAGCAACTACAGGCCCATCTCTGTCATTCCGGTGATCATGAAGATCTTATTTAAGATCAATGCTATGCTTTTTTGTCACAAAATAACATTTTATGTCATGAACAGGGTGGTTTCAGACCTAAACACTCAATACTCACCACTCTTGTTGATGTAACAGATTACTTTTGAAATCACATTGATCGTGGTAGTTGTGTGGGGGCCATTTTTGTAGACCTGAAAAAGGCCTTTGATACGGTCAATCATCCTATCTTGCTCGCGAGACTTGTTGGAGTTTGTGGACTGGATTTACGCTGGTTCTCCCCATACTTGGGTGAAAGAAAACAGGCCAAAAAAGTGGAAAATGCACTTGCTGAACTTGTACCTGTGACTTTTGGGGTACCCCAGGGATCAATCCTGGGGCCTCTTTTATTTACAATATATATCAACAATCTCTCTACGGTTGTCAAGAGTTGCAAAATTAACCTTTATGCTGATGATGCTGTTTTTCTTTGCTAGTAGAAATATTGATATGCAAAATGTTGCTAAATGGCTTCACCAACATAGGCTAACATTGAATGTTACTAAAACCAAAACAATGCTGTTTGGATCTGCATCCCCTGGACCTCTTACTGTTAATAGAAATAAATATATATGTTTATAAATATATTGGTCTTTTTTACCGTATCAAAAAGCTTTTTAACTTAAAGTTGTTGTATACATCCGTTGTTTTAACTTAAGTTGATTACTGTGATCTAATGTGGTCAAATGCATGCCTAACTCTCCTGAACAGGTTGGAATGCCATCAAAAACGTCTGAATAGAGCAATCATTGGCGTCCCAAATGCGCACTCCAACTCATTTTGTTTTTGATTCCCTAAACTGGGAACTTTTTCTGATCGTCGTAAATATCATACCTGTCTCAATGTGTTTAAATGTCTTGGGGAGCTGGTACCCCCAACCTGTGCAAAATTTTCACCACGTGTATTGATGCTTATAGTAATTACACTCTCAGATCATCAACCGCTGGGAATTTGGTTATTAATAAGATGCGCACTAAGACTGACAAGAGAACTTTCCTGTTCAGAGGGCTAAGGCCTGGATTGATCTTCACCGAAACATCAAAAATCCTCTTCATGTCAACGCAAATGTCGTCAAGAACATATATACTATTTTGAAATAATATTACTTCATTTTCCTGTTTAACTACCGTAAGGTTACGCCTAGTGGTTCATTTGGTCTACCTTGACAAATCAGGATTTTGGATGCAGGCTTCCACCGCCTGTATGGTGCCTAAATTAAATTGATCGTGACAATTCAGACGAGCATATACATTTTCTTGTTGAAGAATATTACATGCCTAGGTGAATATTGGCAGCGTAGGATCACATTTTGATGATAATTTTATACTCTGAGGTATTATGTTTGCTAAGAAAGGATGATAAAGATATAGAACAAGTACCTCATAAACCAGTTTGAAGGGAAAGAAGTGACGGTTTTGTTTTCAAACCTAAATTTCAATAACCGTGTCTCGTTTGCCTAGCTATGATATAACTATTTTAATTCAAAAATAGTGAAAAGCCAAAATTTTATTATTGCCAACTTTAGCCTGATTGGACTCGATCAGGTCACATTTTTATTTGGTGAAATATGAGAAAAGGCTAGTACATTGATACCAAATGTAACACAATATGTTGCAATCCGGAATGGATAGGTACCAAGTGTAACAAGATGGGGCTGCACCCTCCACATACTTATTACCCCCCCACACACACACACACCCACATACACACCCCCACATATCACTTTGTAATGTGTGTTACAAAATAACATCGGTATGGCAAATGTTTAGATATACATATGTATCAAATAAGAACAATTTAAAGGAACTGCAGCCTCGTTAATCAAACTGTCGCTTCGGATCGAGATAGTTTAGTTCAAGTCACATGAAGCGTGTATAAACCCATAGTGTGTAAATTGATACACAGCGATGTCTCTAAAATCATTGACTCCTTGCGTTCACTCTGCTATTATTGTTACTTGTCAACTGCCAAATGTACTTTTACATATTTATTTAGGATGTACAAAATCTATTTTTGGTTCAAATTTACAATATCTATATTTGGTTACACAGCCTTCTCATTCGTACGTACTTTATGCTATTCAATCACGTATAATTTTATACCAATCAAAATATATTCTCTGAAGGGTAATAGTAGATGAGACAAGCGAAGAATTATAGAATCATAGAATCCGTTTACAACTTATAATACATTACCATCTATGTAATGGTGACGTATTGTGTAGAGCAGGTTTTACTGTCGATCGCGATTAACACGATCAACCAATAACCGTATTTGTTTGCCGGCAAATACGTGGACGTTTATGAAACTTTACAATCCAACCGTGGACCGTCCCTATTTAGTTGAGAAGTGAAATTGACTGCAAACAGCGTATTCATGCGCTTGAGAGTGCGTCCTCTATTTTTGGTTTAAAAAAAAACAGTTCCCGGTTTAATGTGCATGATTTGTGTAAAACGATTCATTTAAGCGCAGAAGACTGGTGAGTGGGTCAAACGCGTACAGAGCTTTCCAGGAAAGAACATTTTGAAGATAAATTAGAAGCATATATTTTGATTGGTATATGGATGACACCACACCCATCTCTGATAGGTATGAGACCTTCGAAACAGCAGTCCGTGAAGTTGCTGAGAAAGTTATTGGAAAGCACGAGCCATGCGGACTACCAAGTTGGGTATCAGATACAACATTTCAAAGTCCCGTCAATCCAGAGAAAGATGGAGGAACCTGAACACCAGCCTAAACAACTCTTATAAATCTGATGAGCTTGCTACCTTCAATAAGCAGATGGAAGACCTGAAGCTGGCCGACGAGATAGGGAATTATACCACCACCTGGAAAATTATACACTCGCTTTCTGGGAAGAACTCAAGGATAGGGGTGAAAGTCAAAAAGAGAGATGGATCAACTCCAACCAGTGACCATGAACTGCTTGAGGAATGGAAGGAATATTTTAGCTCACTCCTTAACAACGACAGTGGCACGGCAGATTCAGAACTTCCTGCACCAGCTGTTGAAGATCTTCCTATTATCACTGAGCCCCCAACTCGTGAAGAAGTAGTCAAAGCAATAGCAGCCATGAAGACCAATAAGGCAGCAGGATTGGACTGTGCTATAACTGCAGAAGCACTTCATGGAGGAGGGGTAGCATGATTGATATGATTCTCGAATTCTGTATGGAAGTATTCTCAACGCTGACACCGCCACGTCAATGGGTTACGAATGTAATCATTCCTCTACCAAAGAAAGGCGACCTCTCTCTCTCATGACAAACTACCGTGGTATTTCGCTTATGTCGATTGCCGCAAAAGTGTACAACAAGATCCTTCTGAACAGGATCCGACCCCACATTGATCCTTTACTGAGAAGCAACCAGGCTGGCTTTAGATCGGGTCGCAGCTGTGCTCAGCAAATACACATTTTGAGGAGGATGATGGAAGGCTTCAAGGAGTACCAACTTCCCTTAACAGTCACTTTTGTGGACTTCAAAAAAGCCTTCGACTCCATCAACAGGTCCGCAGATCTGTAGGTCCGCAGCAGCAGATCTAGGCCTTGTCATCAGCGCACCTAAGACAGAATATATGACTGCAAACTGTAACGCCCAACCAGCACTTGAAGTCTATGGTAGTACCATCAACCTTGTCACAGACTTCAAGTATTTGGGTTCCAAGATGGGCTCTAGTATTGGAGACCTAAAAAGAAGAAAAGCACTAGCCTGGGCAGCTTTCTGGAAACTGGAATGCCTTTGGAGAAGCCCGTCCCTGCTAATCGAAACAAAAATCAAGCTGTTTCAGACAACGTGTGTTACTCTCTTTCTGTACGGGTGTGAGTCATGGGTAATTACCAAGAACATGGAAAACAAGATCAATGCATTTGCAACATCTTGCTACAGAGTCATGTTAAACATCAAGCGTGTGGATCGGATTCCAAATGAAACCATCTACAACCTGACCAACACCACTCCACTGGTTGCCAGAGTCAAGATTCATCAACTTAAATTTCTTGGCCATATACTGCGTCTTGAAGATGGCGAGCCTGTGAAAGAATGTGGGCTTTATATTCCACCACATGGGAAGAGGAAATCGGGACGGCCGCGCACACTGTACTTACAGTATGTCCAGCACCTCTTGGGAGATACTGAAGGGATGCTGCAGCCAAACAAAATTGTTTCGCTTGCCCAAGATCGCATTAGTTGGAGAAAGCTTGTAGTCGCCTGCTCCGCAGCCGACTGATGATGATTCAGTCACTTACGTTTACGTTTAACACACATGTTCTTTGTTTATGAACAATATAATTTTCGATATTATAAAAGTTCTCTTCAAGTTTCACAAGATTGACTAAGCCATCTTCTACATCAACATAATGTTTTAAAGAGTTGTTAACGATAAGAGTTAATCACACGATCAAACCAGCGCTAAATTGTGCTTCCTGAAAGATGAACGTATCCCATACATGTAACTAATAAATAAGCAGTTTAGGCGAAAAGAAAAGAAAAGGACTGTGAGAACGAAACGTGATGATCATTTCCTCCTCGATTATTGAAATAGGCCAGGCAAAATTCCTCAATTTATAATAAAGTCCACAAATCACTTCCAAGAGAAGAAGAAAAGAAGATTACAAGAATAAGGAGTAACGAACAAGGAGAAGAAGGAAGGGGGGAAGAAAAAGAAAAAGAAGAATAAGAAGAATATGAAACCTTTTAAGCAAAATTGTATAGAACCGATATGACATCCGGTTTTGAACGTTAAAAATTGATTTGTACGAAACTTTTCATAACTTAATCAACGCTCATGCTAGAAGGCAGTTTTTGATACGACTGAAATGTTCATTCAGTGCTGAAGAAACAACTGATTGTATATAACTAAGATGTTGGATTTGACATACGTTTTTGTCTGAGAAGTTGTTATTACCACGGTAGTTGCTTAAGGCTAGTAATTATAGGAAAGGTGAAAATACATATTAATTTAATTTCGGATACCGATATATTGGCATTATAGAAAAGGATTAGACAACAAATAATAAACACGTATCTATACACTTCTTAGTCTACATTACACTTATACTCACCTTGAATTTGATTAACATTGAAATCTTACCGAACTCATTGAAACTGAATGTTGAGTTTGCGAATACAAGCTATGTAGAAGTCACATTAATTGGCAGAATATATGGATGGGAAGATTTCTTTTGTGGAAATGACAAGTGCGTACAATGATCCATTTTGACACATATTCACGTATTAAAGGAATTAACGTTTTATCTGTGAGATCTTTTGAGGAAAGGGAGAAGAAGAGGAAGAAGATGAAAAAGAGAGACGAAGAAAAAGATTTATCTTATAACACACAGCAGAGATGCATTTATCATTACATGTAAAGAGCGTGTCTTTAAAATTCAAAATAATTGTAGCTAGCTGCAAACACTATTGTCGATCTTCATGTAGTACCCATTTACCAATTCCGTATACATTCATTAATGGTTCTTCATAGCGCAGATGTAATCAAGACAAAACAATACTTTTAGGTTTTTCTACTAGAGTAGATTTGTTGGTAGATATGTTGGTGGGTTGAAACGAAGAAGATGAAGGAGACATTAGTTAGTTAGGTATTTACATATGCAAACATGTGAAGTAATTAGTATTTACTATTTTGTTAGCACAACCCCAATAAGGAAAATCTACATTATAGACTACCTTTTCAAAAACGATGGGCAGCTTGGCTGTGGGTGCTCGATCTGCTCCCACTTGAGTAGCACTGTCCCACTCAAATATATTCAAGGCTACCCGAGGCAAACTAAGTATTGCACACTATCTCCATATGTATCAAACGTAAACCGTGGTCAACTCAGAAACGTTGAAACCAAACAAAATGCTTTAGAGAACGGAGCATTAAGAGGCGTTTGTTGGTACATTCGCACATGGGCATCCCATTTAAGATCTTGCTGTATAAAGATGCCCAGGACTTTGGCAGATGAAACAAAAGAAAGCAATGCATTGTCTATCTTCAGATTGGGATGAGAAGGTGGGTTCTCATGGAGCCCATTTGAATTGTCAGGGTTAAGTGTCAGCTGGTTACTTACAGACCAGTCCGGGAAGTCACCAAAGTTGGCTTTTCCACTACACGCACGGGTTTCAACGAATGTGAGATCACCGACATATTTCCAGTAGTGACAACTGCAATCTTGAGCTGCGTCGTTGATGAAGCAGTGGGTTTGTACATATGCGAAGCAGTGGGTTTGTATGTTATATATGCAATAAAGTGTCTTCGTATTTGCTCTCGAGTAGTAGAAATATAATTTGTCGACATATTTTCTTGTTTGTGTGCCCTAATTAACTGATTGTTTTTATTTTTTGTCCTCCTGTTTTACGTTATATGTTATTCAGTATAAGCTACTCGAGCTAGTGGCAAATAGAAAGCAAATCTTTGCGGTACTAAAACTAATATGGTATAAAACATTTTATTCTTCTGAGAGTTATTTTCAGGTTACACCAAATAATGGAGCATATACATTTTCTTGTTGATGAATATTACATGCCTGTTTGAATACTGGCAGCATAGGATCGCGTTTTGATGGTAATATTATACTCTAAGGCATTACGTTAAAAACAACGATGTTAAAGATGTAGAACAAGTACCTCATAAACCAATGTATAGGGAAAGAAGTATTTTTTTTAAACTTTAATATTTCAATGCGGATTCTGTTATTTTAAAAAAATAAAATTATATATTATGTTATAAAATATGCAAAAATATAAAAAATAAACAGTAATCGTGTCTCGTTTGCCTAGCAATGATATAACTATTTTGATTAAATCATGGTGAAAAAAGCCTACATGAGTGTGACAAAAACACAAATATGGTAAAGTATATATTACCCAAATATGACAAAACTACAATATATTTACAACATGGCTTTAGGTTACATACCACTAATAGGCCTGGGCGATACGTGAAAAGACTGCATTAAAATCACTGAAATTGATCAAGTTATATAGCCAAAAAAGTACTTTTTAGGGCTTGATGCTTCAAAATGGTATATTTTCTCTCATTATATGACATTTTTGTTGTAATAGTACCAAAATTCATACGCACGGCTTCGGTTTTTAGAAAATATCGCCCTACCATATGGTAACTTTCAGCTTCGAGGGCGCACTACCATTTTAAGGTATTTACGGTTCGGTGCGCTAAAACAAGAAAAGACTCAGGTCAACATATGTTGAGTTTTTGATCATTTGGCATCTAAATCATATAGTTTCGCCTGATATTAGTGGCATTTAACTGTGAGAGTTCTGAATATGAGAAAATTCCACCCGAAAGTAGCCATTTCCCATTGAAACCCGTGTACTACATAATTAGTGGTATTTAACCTTTAATATCATACTTGACGCATGACATATTAAACCACCCATTAGTGCCTGAAGTAAAAAAAGAAACCTCGTCTTTGTTAGGGATGAAATAAAAACTCGACCGGCGGTTGACCGGCGGTTCCGTCCGGTTCCGTCCGGTTTCTATTGTTCTAAACAATGGAAACCGGACGGAACCGGCGGTCGAGTTTTGATTTCATCCCTTACGTTGATTGAAGCTATTTATTAGCAAATAATATTGATTGAAGCTATTTATTAGCAGATAATATCATTGGTAAGATCTATGTAAATGTACATGTATCTATCCGGTTGATTGACAACAAACATCAATAAAGGTATTTTATTTACTGCACGGTCTACAACCCCTTTATCTTTTCAACAAAGTTAACGAATCTTCCACCGCCTATATAGTGCCTAAATTAATTTGATCGTGACAATTCAGAAGAAGACAGAAGAAGACATCTAATAGAAACACCGCTGATGGAAGGAGCGTACAAAATTTTGCTCTCCATAAAACTACTTTCAATAACAACTTTTAAGACTACGAATATCAAGAAAAAACCTATCGATGGATTCGTGAGTAAACGTAGATAAAATTGAATGAACTTTTATGCGCTGTCTGCATCAAGTTTTGCTGAATTTTTGATGCAATCTTCACTCGGCGATCCTGTATTTACTACACCGTATACTGTTTACCATTGCTTTCGCTCTGATTGACTGATTTATTGATTGCTGTAATTGACCACATACTTTCTACACGTTGTTGAAAATCTATAGTACTTTGTGTGTTTGTAGGTGCAGTGAACCCTTAAAAACTCTCTGACTTCAAGTGATTCAAAGGTGTGATAAACACTTTTATCTACTGAAAACCGTTCAAGCGAAGTACTACAAAACAACTTCAGTATGGGTAAATCATGTCACGATTGTAAACAAACTAAGAAATGTGTTCAAACACGTCAAAGTGATCTACCCTATGTGATCAATGTGAACTCACAAGAAAAATTGACCCCCCTTTGCCGGGATCAGCCCCACGTTATTTGAAAAAGGACATAGGAAATGCTCACACTCACAGTGCACCTATCAAAGACAAGCCGATGCAAGATGTTAGTGTCCATAAGTGTAATGGACCAAATTGCTCTGTTAATGAGGGTGATGCAACTTGCCGATGTTTTATATGTGAAAAAGAATTTCACCTAACATGTATAGGCCTCTCAAGGAGGCCATCTAAAACCAGCAATTGGTGTTGCAAAGGCTGCTCTGATCTTCCAGCTGTCATCAGAAAACTATGTCACACTCTAAATGCTCTAACGTCGACACATGATCTCTTGCAGTCTGAACAAAATAAACTTAAAAAGTCACATGAAGCCATACAGAAACAAAATGAGCAACTTCGTAGTGAGCTAGAGGCCTTAAAACGTCACCGTGTTTCAAACACCGCCGAACTTGCTTCCAATAATACTGATCAGGTTGCTCATGATGACAAGGCTTCACCAGATCCGTCCGCCTGCTTCATGGTTGGAGACTCAATACTCAGAGACTTCAAGGACAGTTCTTTTGAAAATACTCATGTGAAGCCAATCAGTGGAGCTACTGTGTCAGATATTTTTAAGGAACTAGATGGCCGTTCAGATCTTAACACGTATGGCGATATCCTCATCCATGCAGGAACCAACGATATTTCCAAGAACATTGCAATTGATGAGAGTTTATCTTCAATGGAAGCCATAATAACATTGATTATGGTAAAAGCACCGACAGAAAAAATTCATATTTCTGCTGTTTGTCCACGCACAAAAGGCCAAGTTCAGCATAAAGTGGAGACGCTTAATGAGGCGTTCAAGGATCTTTCAACACGCTTGGATTGTAATTTCATCGACTCTGGACTCCACATGACATACAGGAATGGCAGCGTTGATGAGTCGCAATTTGTCGACGGGCTTCATCTTAGTGAGCGCGGACTTGATACGCTATCAAACTTTTTCGCCGATGCTGTCGAAGGTCTGATAAAATCTGATGGACAATGGCGCCATGTATCAAATAAAAAAACAAATACGAAATCGAAGAAACGTGTTTTATTACAAAACAACCTAGATGCGGAATCGTGCACTAAATCGCGTAGTTCTCAAGATCATCAAGAGTCACACAGACAATATACAGAACAAAACCGCAGAAAATATTCTCATAGAAATAAACATTACTCGCCAACGCACAACTCACATACGCGTGGAAGACATGATGCGAATCAGGATTCACGACACACCGGCACTCATTCGCAGCGTCGTGACGCGTCAAATTATGCGGGTTGTTTTAACTGTGGCCTCAAAAACCATAACCAAAACACGTGTAGATTCAACAAACGTGTACGATGCCACGCATGTGACCGCCTGGGACACAAGGAACGTTATTGTCAAAATAAGGTTTGAAAAGTAGGCCACGATAAGTGTGCCGACAAGATAATTTCTGATAATGACACACGAAATGTTACGAATGGTTATGATGATAATATCAATGCCAATGTAAATTCTCTTCACCTTTCAAATGAAAACGATGAAGATAATGTTAATGTGAACTATGTTTCAGGTAATAGTAACATGAATATTCCTAACAATAATGTTAAAAATACAAATATGTCTAAGAAAAAGGGTATGTGTATTGCTCATCTTAACATATCCACCCTTCCAGGACACTTTGATGAGTTTCAGTCAATTATGTATGGTAACTCATATGATATTATGGGACTTGCTGAAACAAGGTTGGATTATTATATCCCCGATCATGATGTAGGTATCCCTAATTATACCCTTTATCGTAATGATCGCTACCGTGGTGGCGGTGGTGTTGCGGCATTTGTTAAGCAGACTCCAAATTTCACACACATAATTCGTAATGATCTTATGCCAAAGGAGCTCGAAATTATAGTGTTAGAAATAAAACAAACTAGCACTAAACCGTTTCTTGTCATTGTGTGGTATAGGCCTCCAGATACCAAAATGGAGTTATTTGATCATATTGAAAGAGTAATTCAAAGTTGTGAACTTGAAGGTAAATAAATTGTAATGATTGGTGATATGAATTGCGATGTAATTGCCCCAATCCCAAGTTGTTACACCAACAGATTACGTAACGTCGAAACTAGCTATCATCTCCATCAAGTAATTACAGAGCCCACTCGTGTTACTGAAAAGTCATCTACTTTAATTGATCACATCTATGTACCTGATGTAAACAAGGTTAATGATAGTGGAGTAATCCACACTGGTATTAGTGATCACTCTTTGGTGTTTGTAAATATAGGGAAGAACACTAAGGTTAGTAACAATGGGCACAAGTATCAATCCAATCGTAACTATAAGCATCTAGATGTTACTGATTTTGTCACGGATTTGAATAATGTTGACTGGACACCAGTAATACATTGTAATGATATTAATGTTGCTGTTGATAATTTCCAATCAATTTTTGCAAATGTTTGTAACCATCATGCACCTATTACAAAGAAACGTGTAAGAGACAAGAAAGCACCATGGCTCACCGATGATATCATTAAGCTAATGCGTGAGCGCGATTGTCTGAAAAAGAAAGCTATTAAGACTGGACTTAGTAAAGATTGGTCTGACTTCAGATCAATGAAAAATAGGGTTAACTATGAAATCAAGCATAGTAAAAAATCATATGTTGCTAGTAGTATTCAAACAAATAGTAACAACACTAAGCAAGTGTGGAATACAATTAGACAGATTATTCCTGGTAAAAGTAAGGGTACCAGTATTACTTGTATTAAAGGAGAAAATGGTAATGAAACAGAACCAAAAGATATTGCAAATATTATGAATACATTCTTTGCCAATATAGGTCCTGATCTTGCTGCTAAGATTCCAAACGCCTGTGCAGATGGGCAACTGGTCAATGAAAGGATGCCCCACTCAAGTGAGAGTTTTATGTTCAAGCCTGTTAGTCATCAATATGTCCTCAGCAAGTTACGATCGTTGCCGGAGGGCAAAGCTACAGGCACAGATGATCTTCCTTCTAAACTCATCAAAATGGCGGATGCATCAATCGTTGAACCCATTGCCTATTTGATCAATTTATCTTTGGAAAGCAGGATTTTCCTGATGCCTGGAAAAATGCCCGGATTTATCCTATTTACAAAGGTGGTGACGCTACGGATCCAGGTAATTACAGACCCATCTCCATTTTGCCTGTAATTTCCAAGGTTATTGAGAGAGCGGTGTTTGATCAAATATACCATTTCCTTAATACTAATGGTATGATTTATGATAAGCAGTCTGGTTTTAGACCCCAGCACTCCACTCTATCTGCCTTAATTAATATTACTGAGGACTGGTATGAAGCCATTGACAAAGGTAAATATGTTGGCCTTGTCATGATTGATTTAAAAAGGCTTTCGATACGGTTAATCATGGAATATTACTCCAGAAGTTGAAAGCTTTTAATGTTCACGAGACAAGCATAAATTGGTTTAATAGTTATCTGACTGGAAGAAGTCATAACACTGTAATTAATGGTAATATGTCTGAGCCAGCAAATAGTGTTTGTGGCATACCTCAAGGTTCCATTTTGGGACCAATGTTGTTCATTATGTTTATCAATGATCTACCTCTTTGTACTTCACATGTTAATGTTAGTATGTACGCTGACGACACTGCATTGTATGCTGTTAGTAACAATATTGATGACTTAGTTGACATTATTAATAAAGACTTAGTAAATGTCAGTGATTGGCTTGCATGTAATAAATTAAGTTTGAATGTGTCGAAAACAGAATTCATGTTAATGGGGTCAAGACAACGTCTTGCTGTAGTCAAAGACCACGACATCAATGTCAACATAAATGGTGTTAAACTTCGTCAGGTACACAACTGTAAACATCTTGGTGTCATTGTAGATGATAGTATGACCTGGCATGATCAGGTAAACAACATCAGGAAGAAAGTTCTTTCAGGTCTATACATGCTCAGAAAATGTAAGAATGTATTACCATCAGAAACAATGTCTCTCATTTTTAAAAGTCTAATTGCACCTCACATAGACTACTGTGATGTAATATGGTCTACTTGTAATGTTAATGATATGGATATTGTTCAAAACTCCAGAACAGAGCTGCCAAAATTATCACTGGCGCTAAATGGTCTGATTCTAGTTCAAACGCACTGTCAGTTCTAGGTTGGGATTGTATTAAGCAAAGGTGTGATTATCATGATGTTGTTACAATGTTCAAAATTATGAATAACGACACGGCACCCTATCTAAGTGATCGTTTTAATATGAGAAATAATGAGAGATATAACCTTCGTGGCTATCGGGCGCTAAGCATTCCTAAACCTAACACAAATTTTAAGAAGAGAAGTCTAAGTTACCGGGGTGCTGTGTCTTGGAATGCGCTAGATGACCATCTAAAAGCTGCCCGTAATGTTAAACATTTTAAATACTGCTTTAACCATGTTGATAGTATTATATGAATGTTTTTTATTTATGTGTCATAGAAATTCAATCTTGACTTCTTGCTCCTGTACAATATGATGTTCCTTAAATGTGTATTAGTTTAGTGCAATTTGTAAAATCGCCTTAATTCTGAATTTGATGTAGACTTTTGTCAATGTGGTTTAATTTTCCTATATTGCTGGTGCTCTTCTTTTAATTAATATTTTTGTACATTATAATATAGCTTATAACCTATTTTATATTTTAAAAACCGTGTCATTGTGTTATGGATGCATGCTTGTGGATTTAGGATGAAGGTGTGCTATGGGAGTAAGATGTGGGTGCAAGGGGTGTGTGGTGGTATGGGTGTGTGGTATTTATGGGTGTGCTGGAGTTGGGGTGTACTTGGGGTGTGTATAGGCGTTTGTAGCGCGAGTGTGAACTTGGTGAATGTGTAAGTGGTATTCAGATATATATGTTGCAATATAAGGTCTACAACTTTTATTTTATTCTGGTGATTATATTTATCTTCTTGCCTATTTTCTTAGATTTTGATGTCATACTGAAATGAGTTTTACTGGGTTTTAAAAATTTTTTAAATATTATATGTTCTTATGCTTTCATAATTTTGTAATATACTGACTATTGTTTTAATAATGTTTTAATAATTGTACGTACTAATTTATAATTCTGTTACTTTAATGTGTATATGCCACGGACATGTGGAAGAACAATGACTTTTATATTGAACATGTTTTACCGTGAATAAATAAAGATATTATTATTATTATTATATAAACAGTACTCAAATATCAACACCAATTGCTACGCAAAAAAGATTCATGTTGATTTGGACCAATATTATTGCGTTTAGTTACGACTTGTAAGTGAATTGATTAGTACCTAGTGTAACAAGACGGGGTTACAACCCCACCTGCCACCATTCCCACCACACTCACACACACACCCCCACACACCCCCACACCCCACACCCCACACATCCCACATTGTAATGTGTGTTCCAAAAAATAACATCATATGGCAACAGTTTAGATATTCGTATGTATCAAATACGAACAGTTAAAAGGAACGTGCAAACCCCTTTATCTTTTCAACAAAGTTAACGAATCTTCCACCGCCTATATAGTGCCTAAATTAATTTGATCGTGACAATTCAGAAGAAGACAAACAGTACTCAAATATCAACACCAATTGCTACGCAAAAAGATTCATGTTGATTTGGACCAATATTATTGCGTTTAGTTACGACTTGTAAGTGAATTGATTAGTACCTAGTGTAACAAGACGGGGTTACAACCCCACCTGCCACCATTCCCACCACACTCACACACACACCCCCACACACCCCCCACACCCCACACATCCCACATTGTAATGTGTGTTCCAAAAATAACATCATATGGCAACAGTTTAGATATTCGTATGTATCAAATAAGAACAGTTTAAAGGAACGTGCAAACCCCTTTATCTTTTCAACAAAGTTAACGAATCTTCCACCGCCTATATAGTGCCTAAATTAATTTGATCGTGACAATTCAGAAGAAGACAAACAGTACTCAAATATCAACACCAATTGCTACGCAAAAAAGATTCATGTTGATTTGGACCAATATTATTGCGTTTAGTTACGACTTGTAAGTGAATTGATTAGTACCTAGTGTAACAAGACGGGGTTACAACCCCACCTGCCACCATTCCCACCACACTCACACACACACCCCCACACACCCCCACACCCCACACCCCACACATCCCACATTGTAATGTGTGTTCCAAAAATAACATCATATGGCAACAGTTTAGATATTCGTATGTATCAAATAAGAACAGTTTAAAGGAACGTGCAAACTCGTTAATCAAACTGTCGCTTTGGATCAAAATAGTTTAGTTCAAGTCACACGAAGCGTGTTTAAATCAATAGCGTGTACATGGATACACATCGATGTCTCTAAAATCATTTACTCCTGATGTTCACTCTGCTATTATTGTTACTTGTCAACTGCCAAATGCACTTTTACATATTTAGTTAAGATATACAATATCTATTTTTGGTTCATGATATTCAATCACGCATATTTTTTATATCAGTCAAAATATGTTTTCTGAGGGGTAATAGTAGATGAGACAAGCGAAGAATTATAGAATCCGTTTACAATCCAAGTGTGTAATAAGATACTGGGATATTGCGGCATCGTAACAAGATGCAGTGATTGTATCGAGACACATGATGTGTGATTAAAATGTCAAATTATAATAACTAGTAATATATGTGATGTTGAATTTCTTTATAGAGCAGCGTTTACTGCTGATCACGATTCACACGATCAACCAATAACCGTATGTGTTTGCCGGCAAAACGCGGACATTTTTATTAAACATTATACTCCAACCGTGGACGTTTCTGCAACCGCTGACCATCCCTATTTAGCTGAGATACTGCAAACAGCCTATTAATGCTTTTGAGAGTGCGGCTTCTATTGTTCCTAAAACAATCAGTCACTGGTTGATGTATATAATATGTGTAAAATGGCGCAGAAGACTGGTGTGTGTGTTGGTGTGGGTGAAAAGTCAAACGCGTACAGGGCTTTGCTGGAAAGATCATTTTGAAGATAAGCATATTCAGTTTAACACACATGTTGTTGGTTTACAAACAATATAATTTTCGATATTATAAAAGTTCTCTTCAAGTGTCACAAGATGCACTAAGTCATTTGGGCAAATGTCCTTTTACATCTTCTACATCACGAGGATGTTTTAAAGAGTTGTTAACGATGAGAGTTACGTTATCACACGATGCAATCAGCACTAAATTGTGCTTCCTGAAAGATGAACCTTTTATTACGTGTCCCATACACGTAATTAATAAATAAGCAGTTTAGGTGAAAAGAAAAGAACTGTGAGAACGATATGTGATGATCATTTCCTCCTCGATTATTGAAATAGGCCAGGCAAAATGCCTTAATTTATAATAGTACCACAAATCATTAAGAGAAGAAGAAAAGAAGAATAGAAGAATAAGGAGTACACGGACAAGGAGAAGAAGGAAGAGGGAAAAAAAGAAGAATAAGAATACGATGAAAAAGTTGTACTTCTTATGCATTCAG